>NW_021703765.1:62959838-63372750 GCF_005190385.1 Monodon monoceros | reverse complement strand
AAAAAAAAAAAAAAAAAAAAAACCCAAAAAAAAGGTATAAGAGAAGGTATCAAGTCATCTATGACAGTCACCTTCAAAGTAGGGCATGCGTTTTGTTGAGTGTGCACGAAGGCTTTCCCAAGGGTGTGCATTTATGGATAATCTTAAGGGAATCCTTCTGTAGACCCTCAGTTTCTGTAGGTCCACGTCTTGGAGACTAATGTCCCTGAGAAAGGGCCTCTTGACCGTAGGCTTCCTCCCACTTTGAAAGAAAAGGCAGACCCTCCTCTCCTATCCCCAATCTGAATTAAATATATCACCCCTTGGATTGTCCCTGCTTCTTGTATATGCATTGATTTTATTAGTCCTTTTTTTTCCCCCTTCTTAATCCAAAAACAAAATTACTTTTTGGAAGCAGAGAATGCCCTTCTTAAAGATCTTTTCACCCCAGACTCCCATCACTTACGATTCTCCTTGGGAATTTCCCCTCCTTTTTAGCCTTTCCTGTGTGTGTATCTAATTTTAGCCTTTCCAGTGTGTGTGTTTCTCTTTTCCCTCACCAGTACTTCACCTCTGTTTTCCTGCCTCCATTGACTGTTGTCTTTTCTCTGGTTTTCAGGCTTGGTCACAGTGGCAGGAACAGCTTCTGCATGTCTGGAGGGAGAGGCAGAAGATGGTCTCTGCAGTGAAACACCATCAGCACTGGCAACAGTGGAGAGCCCTGAGGGCCTGGCTGGAATACCTACAGGTGCGCAGAGAGAAGAGGCAGCGGAAAGGTAAGCAGGAAGTCCTGGGCTCCAGGGACAGAGGGTTGGTCAGAGTGTTACCTGTTACCGCCAGTAGGGTGGTAACTTATTAAGGGGAGATATAACCGTGTTACACCACAGATTTTCAAAAAGGAGATTAAGGGGGAAGATAAATCATCCTCAATTCACAGTTAATATATTTCCTTCTGTTTTTTAATCAATATTTAATTCAATAGGATTTTAATTATGCTATAAATACTGTGATTATTATGATTAGTATGATACATACAATTTTGTATCTTTTTTTTTAACTTTTTATTTTATATTGGAGTATATCCGATTAATAATGTTGTGATAGTTTCAGGTTCACAGCAAAGAGACTCAGCCATACATAAACATGTATGTATCCATTCTCCCCTAGACTCCTCTCCCATCTAGGCTGTATCTTGCTTTTTTTTTTCACACAACTAATCAATACTTTCCTGTGTCTTTAAGTGTTCTTAATAAATGTTAGTTTTTAAATGATTGTATTTTACAGGAGAGGGGCTTATCTTAATCTACTTAGCAATTTTTTTTTTTTTTTTTTTTTTGGCCTCGCTGTGCATCTTGCAGGATCTTAGTTCCCCGACCAGGGATCGAACCCATGCCCCATGCAGTGGAAGCGCAGAATCCTAACCACTGGATCGCCAGGGAAGTCCCTAGCCATTCTTGTATTAATAGATATTTGGGTTGTTTATCCTCAGTTATGCAGATGCATGTGATTTATGATGTTGAGCTTCTGAACACTATTCTGATGGTTTTGTTTCCTCGAGAGAGGTCAGAAGTAATGATAAATAGGTCATGATCGTAGGTACTTTTTGTACTTCAGTTTCTTGAGCCCACAGAGAAGTGAGTTGAACACTGTGCTGGCCGCAGGGTTAGGCTCTCCTGCTTACCCTAGGCCTCCCTGTGGGACCTCCTAGGCTGCCTACACTGTCTCTTGGGAGAGGGAATGTGTCCGTGTGAAAATAGTGACGGGGGACCACCTGTCTGGTTGCCCAAGCCTGGAAGTTGAAGGCATGAAGCTATTTAATGATGAGCTGCCGGCTACCATGCCTCCGGTTACGGCATTCTCATTCCAGGACCAGTTCCCTTCCACTTGCTGGACTTATGCTCATCAGGCCAGTTGCTAATTAGTCTTAAAAGGAGATGGAGCTGGCAGCCTGTAGTAGCCTGGCTGAAAGCTCACAAAAGCCTTTGACAGCATGTTGACCAAGTTGTGTGTCATTGACTCAGACCCTGAAATCCCATCCAGGAAACACTGATAAAGAGGCAAAAGTGAAATGGAGTCTTCTTTGAAAGCAGCAGTCGCCATTACTGCTCCTCAGTAGCTAACTAGGAGCCTCAGCCCTTTGATAGAACCCTTTTCTCTTTCCTGGGAGAGAAGAGATATACTGATAGCTAAGGGATTCCTCCCGTGTTTAAAAACCTTTTATTCTGGGACTTCCCTGGCAGTCCAGTGGTTAAGACTCACGCTTCCAGTGCAGGGGGCATGGGTTTGATCCCTGGTGGGGGAACTAAGATCCCACATGCTGCATGGCATGGCCAAAAAAAAAAAAAAAAAAAAAAAAAACAAGAAAACACCTTTTATTCTAACGTTCTTCAAGCAGCCTTGAAGCCCTGATGCCTGCCAGTAGTGGGTTTCATCCTGTCTTAAAGGTGCTTCCAGCTCATCGCCCAACCTTGAGGGGGCAGCACTTAAGCTATTTTCTCTGTTGCAGAGATGGCTGAGGGATTCCACTGCGTCATTGTGCTCCAGACACACTTCTGTGATTGGCGGTGGGCCTGGAAGCGGAGGGAGAGCTTGTACATCCACCACGAGCGGGTAGAGGGGCTGGCCAGGAGGATGGTGCTGCGGAGGGCCTTTATTCACTGGAAACTCTGTATCCTTTGCACCACCCAGCCCTGTCTGTACAGCAAGAACAGCAAGAGCTCACCAGCCTATAAGACAAGTCAGGAGATACATAGGAAGTAGTTACCCAGCAGTTTAAGACAGTTTGGATCTCTGTTGACTTCTTTTTAAAATATTTTGTTTCATTTTGGGAATATTCATACAAAAGAGTGCATATAACAAACATTTATAGTCTAAAGAATAATGGTAAAATGAGCACAACTCAAAAAATCAGAACATTGCTCACACCCCAGTCTGCTTCTCCCTGACTACATTCCCTTTCCTCCCCCTCAGAGGCACTGCCACTGCCCTGATTTTGTTATCATTTCATTGCTTTTTTCTACCCATTAGATGGTAGAAATAGCCACAGCCATTTCTGCTTCATTTCATTTCTGTTTCAGATTTGTTTCATTTCATTGCTTTTTCAGAAAGCCATCTGTCCTTGGTGGCCCTGTCATTATGATCCTAGCTTCCATTCATTGAGCTGTTTACTGTGTGCAGACATTTTGCATTATCTCATTAATCCTCATAGCAACCCTGTGGAGTAGGTCTCACCATCTCCATTTTACAGATGAGGAAACAGGTTGGGGGGTGCTAAGTGATTTTCAAACTCATTGGCAGAGCCAGGCTTTTGACTCCAGTGCACCTTCTTAATCACTGCCCCTGCTGCAATACGTGCCCAGGTGTGGGATTTGGACCGCCTTGGGTGTTCACCCACACTTTTATTTGTTCACTGAACTCTTGCTTTGTTTTAAACTCCTGCCTAAATTCTGGAATACAGGGAAACTTAGAGACTAACAGTAGCTCATTGTCTAGTGGGGAAAGTAGACATGAAAACCAGTCTTTGTAATGTGGCGTGATAAGTGCTATCATAAAAGTTTGTATCAAGTCCTGCTAGGGCTACTGTGGAGATCTAGCCGAGGAGGTGATGTTTGAGCTGAATTTAAGCCTTGGGGGATGACACGTTCTCCCAACAGGGAGGTCGGGAAGGGTGGTTCAGGTGTAAGGAGTGGCATTTATGCAGGTGTAGGTGAGGAAGAGCAGCCAGGGGTGATGACTGGGGTCTGCAGTGAGTTGTGGGGGTATGGAGGGCAGGTAGGTGCAGGCTGGGGACCAGATTGTAGGGCCCTTGTGTGCGGTGGTCAGGAATTTGGGCTTAATCCCAGTGGCGCTGGGGATCCTCTGCAGGTTTTTGAGAAGAGAAGTGATGCAGCAGATCTGTACTTCAGAAAGGCTAAAGCTCGATGGTAGCAACAAAGCTGGCACAGGGGGACCAAGTCAAGTGTACTGCATGGTGCTGGGGGTGGGGACAGAACCGGGGAGACCTAGGGGGGCAGCAGATGGACTTGGCAGTTGAGAAGATGGAAGGGGTGGGAGGAGAAAAGGTTTGAAAATAACTCCAAGGTTTTTAGCACAAACTTCTGACTGGATTGTGATGCCAAAACAGAATGCAGGAGAACTTGGAGCAGGTTCTGCTTAGATTTTGAAATGTTTACTCAAACTGGTGGCAGTTTATCTCAACTATTTTTGCCTCTCATGAAATGGGCATGAGAGGGGTGAAAGGCAGATAAGTAACTCACATGGTTCCCCTTAGTTCTTTCTTCCCTGGGTTGTCAGGGGGAGACAGAGGCGGACACCAGCCCACCTGGCATGCCCATCATCTCCTGCAGCCGGGACCCTTCAGATGGGTCACTAGGATCACTCTGGGCTGGGGTGGGACCTTGTTGAGACAAGAAGCCTTAACTCTGGTAGACGTGCTGCTGTGCGCAGAGACAGCTGTGCGGCGGAAGGTGGCAGAAGAGCACCACAGGCGAGGCTTGCTGGTAAGGGCGCTACAGCCTCGCTCAGGCAGCCATTCCTGGGGGACCTGGCCCACGTCATGCTCCTTAAGTGCATCTGGTTGTGTGGATGGCTTCCATCATGAAGCCTCCCTTCATTGTCATGTCCCTATTTTCATTTTGGATCAGAGATGGTGATGGTGTGGGATCAGAGGGTTTTGGGGCTGCAAAGGAGCCTTAGAAGTGATCTAGTCCTGGGGTGTTCTACATGGCAGACCCCCTTTTTAAGTGGTGGAAACCTAGTCTTCGAAATCAATCAAAGTAGAGATGCTGTGGACAAAGCTAGGTCTGGGGAGTAGTGTCTGTTCTACCGGCTGCTCTTCCCCACCCTCACCACATGAGGTGGCATCTGAACACTTTCAGGAGCCTCTGGGGGTCCACAGAGCACGATATGAAAAGCCCTAGTTGCTTCACTTCTGTCTCAGAAAACTGAAGCCAGGCTGTGGGGGAATGTGCTTTGCTTAGTCACACATGAGGCATTTTTGACAGAGCTGGAGCCAGGCCAGCATGTCCTGCCTCTACCCCACCCCCACCCCCACCACCAGTCACCTTCTCTCAAAATTCCTTCTCTCCCTTCTATTTTACTCTTACAAAACTGCATTTATAATTGTGTAAGCATACACATTGACCCCACATGGCAAAAAAAAAAAAAAAACCCCACCATAGGCTGGAAGTCTGTCTCTTTTCTGAGAGGCAGAGTTGATGTTTTGACCTTTGTCTGGTGTTTCCATCTGGGTCACAGGGACCTCTCCTGGTCAGAGGTGCGGGTGTGTTTGTTCCTGTGCAGTATCTGTGGACTGCAGGGAGTGGTCCCACAGCTATTTATTAAGTGTCTACTGTGCAGGCTGGCTTGTATCAGGCTCTCAATTGAATCTCAAAACAGAGAAACACTCTCTGGGACATGGGAGCAGCTGTGAACAGCTACTACTGAGCTTCTTGCCACCCTCTTGGGCATTGCTCTTATTTTTACAGACACACCACTGATTTGTGTCCATTCTTCTTTTCACAGCATTTTTGCTTTAGAGCCCTAAAAGACAATGTGGCCCATGCCCATCTCCAACGAATAAGAAAGAATCTTGCTCACCAGCAACATGATGTCACGGTGAGAGTCCTCTTCTGTATCAAGGCACCTCTTCTGATGGCCATTCTCTTTTTCTTTTAACCTTTGTGCTTAGAGGTTTGTTCAGACCTTTAGACGCCAAATCCTTAGTGTCCATTTTCTTTAGTAATCTATGCCAGAGGCTAGAGAAACTCTTATTCTTCTCTTGTTTAATCCCATTTTTTTTATCTGTTTGCTAAAAAAATTGATAGTTGAATCAGAGGTCAGGGACTGTGGATTCCAACCTTGACCTAGGGAATACACTTTAAGTCTTGCATTCCAGGAGGCTTTGGTTATGTTTGCACTGTGAGTCTGTTGTCTTTAGTGGTTAAATTTACCTGAGGGCAACAAACATTCTATCTCCACCTGTAGATTGTGTTTCTGAGTGTAGGAGAAAGGGGCATTCTAATTGTAAAAATGTTCAAGCATACAGAAAAATATAAAGAATAGTGTAATAAACCTCTATTTTACCATCTAAATTCAACAATTGTTAATATTTGCTTTTTTTCCCCAAATCATTTCAAAGTAAATTACAGACATTATGACACTTTTACACCTAAACATTTCAGTATGTATTGCCCAAAAGTAAGAACATTTTCCTGCATAACCACAGTATCATTATCATCCCTAACAAAATGAACAGTAATGCTCTAATATTAACCAATACCCAACCCATATTCAAATTTCCCCAGTTGCCCCCAAAATGTCTTTATAGCTGTTTTATTAAAACCAGGATTCAATTAAGGATTGATGGCTCACTCTACATTTGGTTATGTCTCTTAAGACTCTTAATAACAGTCCCCCCACCCCCACTTCTTTTGTTTAACATGTTTATTTTTTAATTGTAAAATACACAGAATTTATCATCTTAACCGTTTTTAAGTGTACAGTTCAGTGGTGTTAAGTACATTCACATTATTGTGCAACCATCACCATTATCCATGTCCAGAACCTCTTTCATCTTGCAAAACTGAAACTCTGTGAATTAAACAATAACTCCCATTCTCCTTCTCCTCCCCCAGCCCCTGGCAACCACCATTCTCCTTTCTGTCTCTTTGAATTTGACTGTTCTAGGTACCTCATATTTACAGTATTTGCCCTTTTGTGATTGGCTTATTTCACTTAGCATAATGTACACTATCTTTCTTAATAACAACCTTTTGAAAAGGAATGCCAGTTATTTTGTACAGTCTTCCATATTCTCCAATTTTCTGTTTCATTCTGACGTCATTTGATTTTCCTTTTTCCTGTGTAGCTCTTATAAACTAGAAGTTAGATCTAAGGGCTTGATTAGATTGAAGTTAAACACTTTTTGGCAAGACTACTTTATAGGCAGTGGTAGGTGATAAGATCAGTTTTAACTTCTAAAATGGCTTTGTCTTCCATGAGGCCCAGATTAGGAATACCTTCTTCATTCTGATTTACATAGATTTGGTAGATCCAGCTTTTTGCCTTTTATGTTGGCCCAGAATAATTCCATATTGCTTGGCCATAATTATTTTGCAAATCTTTTATATGTTGGGTGCTCCAAATTGAGGTAATTACTGCTTTGGGGGAGCTTACAGTCTTCTGGAGTTACAGATTTGCTAACTAATGGGTCAAGAGAGATCATTTTACCTTTTGCCTTAATCAACTTCTGTTTCCTTCCTGTTTTGCTGCAGCTACTGCACAGGTTCTGGAACCTCTGGCAGTCTCAGATTGAACAGAGGGAGGAAAGTGAGCAGCTCCCCTTCCTGTGTGCTGCCTGGGACCACTACAGGTAGGGACTGTGGCCTTCAGGCTCCCCAGGGGCCCGTTGTGACTGACTGGCTGGTCTCCAGGAGTCATCATCACCCTCAGTGTTACTGCGGCAGATTGAGAAAGGCCCTGCTGTAAACCAGTGTTCCTGAGCTTGCCTTTTCCTTTTGGTTGATGGGATGGGAGGTAGAATGAGGATGTTTGTGCTGGTGCTCGGCTACCACTGCCTCAGTTTTCAGATGTTAGTGACGTTCCATCTTGGAATGTAGGCACTGATAGTGTTACAGAGACGGCCCAGGCAAGTGGGTGTTTGTGGCTTGGTCTTGGAGGGTGTAGAGTGTGTCCTCAATTTTTTAGAGTTAATCATTCAGTTAAAATAAATAAAAGCACCACATGTCCACAAGAAAAACTCAGAATGTATAGGAAAGAAGTAGAAAGTTAAAAATAAAGTATGCCTGGATCCCTTCCTTCAACCCATTAGTCTTACTATTCAGAGGGAACCACTATTCACTTTCTTGCTGCAAGAAATGTTCGATAGTGCTTCCCTGGTGGCGCAGTGGTTGGGAATCTGCCTGCCAATGCAGGGGTCACGGGTTCAGGCCCTGGTCCGGGAAGATCCCACATGCCTCAGAGCATGGGCCCGTAAGCCACAACTGCTGAGCCTGCGGTCTAGAGCCCGCGAGCCACAGCTACTGATCCCGCGGGCCACAGCTACTGAAGCCCATGCGCCTAGAGCCTGAGCTCCGCAACAAGAGAAGCCACCGCAATGAGAAGCCAGAGCACCACAATGAAGAGAGGCCCCTGCTCGCAGTAACTAGAGAAAGCCCGCACATAGCAACGGGGACACAATGCAGCCAAAAATAAAAAAAAGAAAGAAAGAAAAGAAATGTTCGATAAACCCTCTCCCAAGAGTATAATTAACTTATTTTGCATAGTTATAGGTATGATTTTGGGGCACTTTTTAATGAGTCAGTGAGACTCACAGTATTTAACTGAGTCAATTTGGAGTTGTCAGGATGTATCATTATTCTAAATCCTGGTTTACAAAGCTGAATGTGGTTCTCACTCTCAGTATCACTGTGTGAAAGCATGTCACAGACCCAGGTGGTCCTAAACAGGCCCCAGAGTTTGGCCGTAAAATCAGAAAATTCAGGATATTTGGGGGATTTCATACATATTACCTGAGTTCCAGAGACACTGTGCTTGGTGGTCTAATTACCTTTACAAGAAAGTTGTCAAATTTTGGGGGCAAGCCACAGTCCAAAGTCGGGGTGGGGGGTTGGCAGATTTCATGACAGAAAACAGGTTCTTATTTCCCTTAGAATGAAACCCCTGGGGTGCCTTTACCGCTCAAGATGTACCTATGCCCAGATTTACCTTCCTTAAAATCAAAACAAAATTCTGAAAACCTGAAACCTGAAAGTGGGAGGGCAGTTACCTTGGTGTTATGTGTTTCATTTCAGAATAACATTGCTACGCAAGTGTTTCAAATTGTGGTTACAGTATACTCAGAAGAGGCGATCCCAGCAGGTATGGAGTTCCTCAGAGCAGGGAGCTCTGTTGGCTTACTTCTTGAATGCGTTTGCTTTGGAAAGATTCTTGGGAAAGGCCTGTACCAAGAGGTCTGGTGTTCTGATTTGGAAGAGAGGGTACTGTGAAAAGCTCAAAGGTATCTGCCCCAGACCCCCCCAGGGATGTCAGAAAGTCTGCATAACTCCTGTCCCTTCATCTGCTTTGAAAATGCAGCTGCTCTCTGAAGGTGGTGAGCGTTATCAGCCATTCCATTCACATCTTGACCCAAATTGTTGATTATATTACTCAGCCAGCCCCTCCTGAGACCTTCAGGAGATGTTGGGGAAGGTGTAGAGCCTGAGTGCCATATCCCAGAGCTAAACGATGTGAGACACAGGTGCCCACAGTGGTGGGAGGAGGTGGGGGTCAGGCTGAGTGATTAATGAAGGCAGGTAGAAAAAGACGGATTCAGTTCCATTTAAGAAAGACTTACTGAGCGGCTGCTATGCCTTAGATGCCAGGCCAAGAACTGAGGATACAGCTGTGATGCAAAGCAGACAAAGTTCCTGCTCTCGGGGGGGCTTGTAGTTTAGCCCCAGGGTGGCTCTAATGATAGTAGGTAGCCGTCTGGAGCGCTGAACCGAGAAGGATTTTCCAGGCCACGTTCAGGCTCAGGGGAGTGTGTGTTCAACTGATGTCTGCACAGGCCTTGCAGTGGGAGGTAGACTACGCAGGCAGGCCTCTGTTTGGCCATCCCTGCGGTGAAACAGGAGGACACAAACAAAGCTCCTCCTGGTTATTTTTGTGCTGTCCTCTCCACCCCCTCCTCTATCTGCTGCTCGAGTCTAACAGTGAATCTAAAGAGTTTGGCTGGTTCCTCAGTTTTGGGAGGCATACAGACTCCTTTGGGAGCTGGTTCTATCTACTTCTCTCCCTATTCCTGTTACCGCTCTGCCCCTTCACAGCTGCACTCAGTCAAGCTGCCGGTCCTTCCCTGAATATTCTCTGCTAGCTCCTGCTTCCCAATATGCCTGCTGCCCTTTCAGCTCAGGTGTCACGTCTTCCCCCTGCTCCACCCCTCATGCAGCTTTCTCATAGCATGTTGTTGGCTGGCCTCCCTCCCTGCCAGGCTGGGGGCTCCTTGAGGGTACAGCCTGTCCTGCCTCATTCTTCTCCTGAACTGTTGACAAAGGGTAGCTGCTGACTAGTATTTGGATGAGTGAATGAACACACGAGTGAACAAACAGATGAGCTGCCGGTGATTGCTTCAGAGTTTTCCCCAAGGATCACCTCAGTTCTTGGTGTTTGGATGGGGCTAACCCAGGGTATGGCTTGTTTTTGTGTCACCTTTGCCTTCCACACCTAGAAGATGTTTAGAATTGGTACATTCTTTCACGTCCCTTTGGATTATGTGGCTGTTTCGGAAAGGACATTGCCACTGGGTCTCTTAAGCTCATTGAATGCAAGCACAACAGAATGTGAAGAAAGAGCCCTTTTAGAAAAAGAACATGAGCCCCAGAGTTGAAAGGTTATGTTTATTCAAGGTGGAAAAGAAGCAAAGGGTCTCATTTAGTTTCTCCCTGAAAAAAGGGATCTCCTCGACCCTGGCGCCCAGCACTGGTAGAAGGTCGAGGGTCAGAGTCCTTATCTCTTACAGGGCTCCAGCACGGCCTGCACAGTGGAAGGTCTGAAAAATAGTAAGAGCCCTGCTCAGCTGTTGTTTTGTTTTTTTTCAGCTGTTGTTTTTTAAAAAATCTTTAGCTAACAATCTGAATGTTATCTCTTGGTTTAGATATCCAAGGAGCTCATCAGTTCCTTCTATTTTAGGAAAAGATAAAAATATTATTTATTATGGGTTTCTTTCTATTTAAAAAGTAATATATAAAGAATGGCAAGAATGTTTGTTAATTGTTGAAACTGGGCAATAAGTTTGAGGGGATTCATTATACTATTGCTTCTACTCTTGTTTACATTTGAAAATGCCCATAAGCAGTATGTAGACATCACAGAAAATTTGGGAAGTATAAGAAGACATAAAGAAGAAAAAATTAAAACACCCATAATCTTGCCTCTTAAGATGACATTTGATGAGTAAACCTGGTATTTTTTTCCTCTGTGTGGGTAGGAATGTGTGTACCCATGTATTCACAAACACACACATAGGAATGCTGTTTAGTTTTCTGTTGCTCTGTAAAAACTCACCCCAAGCTCAGTGGCTTAAAACAACTACCATTTTATTATGCTTAAGGATTTTGTGGGTCAAAAATTGAGACAGGACATAGCAAGGATGGCTGGTCTCTGCTCTGTGATTACTGGGACCTCCACTGGGAAGATCTAGCGGCAGGGGCTTAGAGTCGTCCAGAAGTTTCTTCACTTACAAGTCTGGTTCCTGGGCTGGAATGACTTGAAGATGGGGCTCTACTGGGACTATTAACCAGAGTGCCTGCATATGACTTCTCCAAGAGGCTTGGGCTTCCTTACAGCATGGTGGCCCCTGGGTAGCCAGACTTCCTGTGTCGCAGCTCAGGGCAACAAAAGTGAGTGTTCCAGTGAACAAGACAAAAGCTGTGTGGCCATTTAAGACCTAGCCTAGGAAGTCATTTAGTGTCACTTTCGCTATACTCTACTGGTCAAAATAGTCACTGTCCACCCAGATTCAAGGGAAGGAGGATGAAAGAATTTGCAGTCCTGTTTTAAAAGCCGCCACACGTGTATATGCTATTCCTCCCAAATTTTGGATCATGGAGGCATATATAGTCTTATGTCAGTTGTCTGTCTTCTTACTAATGTATCAGTGAAATTTATAATTACATACAAATTTAAAGAATCTGTACTACAAATAAACATAAAATCAAAAGATATTTTACAGGGTAGGAACAAAATTGATAACACATGAGACAAAGGACTAATAAATTTAAGGTTGAAAAAGCCCATATATATCAGAGTTAAAATGCTGACAATCAGTAAAATGGGCAATGAGAATGAACACTTAGGCCATAGGAAAAAAGTTTAGATAAATATATATCTATACACACACATACATAGACAAATGTATAAAGAGATGCTTAACTCACTTTTAAAGGGAAGCATTTTCACCTATCATATTTCATTTTTCACCTGTCGTGTTGGCAAAGATTAGAAATAATGATTTTCATTTTAAAAAATGTTTGTGTAGGAAGCATCCCTTCCTCGAGAGTGTGACCCTGAAACGTCTTTTTCTTTTTAATGTAAAGTACAAATAAAGGTCATTCATTGTTTTACTTTAGCTGTTGCAGGCCAGAGCAGACAGTCACTTTCAGCGGCGAGCCCTCCCTGGGGCCTTCCAGGCATGGAGAAGGCTCTGGCAGTGGCACCAGCAGGAGAGAGTCCTCTATGCCAGAGCAGCACGCTTTCACAGGTACACCATGCGGCTCCTGTCTGCCCTGGGCCAGGTGTCTCAGGTCCAGTTCTGCCACCCACATAGCCATTTGCTTTGTTTCTTAGCCTGCCAGTCCCCTACACCCTGGTTCTTCCTTGATTTTCAATAATGTGGGCTCTTTGAGCTCATCTAGCAGAAAAAGACAGTCAGTGTTTCTCCTGGGAAAACTTGTGTCTATCTGTGTAGCAAGTGCTTTCAGAACAGCCCTGGTTTTATGCCCGTTCCCTCGTTACAAGCTGCAGTGAGCCGCATTAAAGCTGCCCATTAGCTTTCTGGATCAGAGTGTGGTTGGACCTCGCATCGCCTTGGCAGGCTTTCTTGAGCGTGATTTCCCTGAAACGCTTGGTTCCTGTTCGGCTAGACCTGGCTTTTTGAAGTCTTGAAATTATCGTTGTCAACAAAATTAGAACAGGCAAGGAGCAGAGCTCCATCCTTTTAGCTCTCACAGGGGCAAACTTGCCCAGAGCCAGGTCCGTGCTACCTCTTGGTGGAATGTCATGAAGAGATTATTAATGACTAACTGTTGGCCACTGTGGTGGGTGCGGTGTGATGGGAAAAAGGAAAATATAGAAGCTCATTTGCCTGTGACATCATCATCTTAACTAATAATTTCCTTCTCACAGCAGTCCTGAGAGGACAGGTTCAAAGTGATAAATGACTCACCCATGTAACAACCATTAAGTGGCAGAGCTAGGGTTTACATTCAGTCTCCCTGAATCCAAAGTCCAAGTACTTGCTACTGTATCAAGAGGAATATCTTTCTGATGACTGGGTAGGAACTTTAAATCTTGGTGAGGAGGAGAGACTGATATACAAGGGACAATTGAAGAACAATCCAAGAGAATAGACCCATGAGTCCTCAATGGTGTCAGCACAAGTTCTTCCAGAGCTCAGAGCTGGTGCTGAGGGAAGTGCCCTGGGGAGGCTCTCTGTGAGCTGGGGGTGAGGATGGCTGGCGGGATGAGGAGGGCCAGACTGAGGGGCTGCCTGCTCCTACAGGTAGATGATGGACAGGTGTTTGAGCAGGTGCGTGGAACTAGTACGTTGACAGTTTGGGAGTTTGCCCTGAGGACAGTGTGCATCAACTTAGGACAGTGAAACAAGGGGGAGGGACATGCATTGGGAGAAGTTGCAGTGAACTTGGCTTTGGAGGACTCTGAATGCTGGTTTGAGAGGATCAGCCAGAACCCCGGGCTCCTTACACGAAGTTCAAGATGTTTCAAGGGGGTGGCCACAAGGAAAAGTGGCTGACGTGGGCTAGCACTTACCTCTGCCCCCTCCCCTGCAGAGAGCAGCTGCGCCTTTCCTTAGTTCCTGTGTTGAGGTCTAGTGTAAGATTCATTCAAAAAATGGCTTCACTACGAAAACACACATACACACCCCTTTGTTTTCTTTACAAATGAGTCGTGTTTGGTTCTATTGCTTTTTTGTATCTTGGCATGTTGTGGGGACCAGAAATTGAGGGTACCTTCAAAGCAGCCAAGAGGAGCTCCTAAAAGGGCTTTTGCTGGGGGGCAGGCATGGGTGAGTTTAGAACCATCACTTGAGACAAAAGGGTGGAAGGTGAATCAGAGGCAGGAAGTAGCACAGAGGCTTGAAGGATGGCGAAGAGGATCTAGGCGTTATTTTTTTCGGGTTTAGTGAGATCTTTTTAGAAAAGTTAGTTTTTCAGGTTCCCCCCGTCCTGGTTCACAGGAAGGCAGAGTGATTGAGAACCTGGCCTAGAAGCCGACAGGCCTGCCCGAATTCCGACCCTTGCTCCATGCTTGCCAGCTCTGTGACCCTGGACAAGTCACTCAGTCTCTCTGAGCCCCAGTTTCCTCAAGTTTAAAATGGAGATGATTTGATAATAGTCCTTATCTCACAGGGTTGTCATGAAAACTAAGTGGGATAATCCATGTAAAATACAAGCAGAGTGCCCAGCATAAAATATTAACTGTCCCCTGACCCCTAGAATTGATTTGTGACTCTTAGGGTAAGTTAATATCCATAGGTTTGGTTTGGAGTTTAGCAAATCAAAGTTCTAAATAAATGTGTATGTTCTATCTTTCCATAATTCTTAGGGTAGTTAAAAAAATATTTTAGGAATACGGATGGAATTTATGGTGGAATCTCGAATTATGAATAAAAATGGTAGTTTATTAACCTGCCAGTGAAATATTATACTGAGAATGAGACAAGACTGGTTTGCCTTTTTTTTTTTTAATTGAGCTAAAATTTACGTACAGTGAAAGGTACAGATGTTAAGTAAAGAGATTGATGAGTTTTTACAAATTACATCTCTGGATAATCAACACCCCAGTCAAGATACAGAACATTTCCATCACCCCAGAAAGCTCCTTCAAGCCCTTTTCCAGCCAGTTCCTATCCTGCATAAATAACCACTGTTCTGATTTCTGGCATTCTAGGTTAATTTTGCATGTTTTTGAACTTTGTACAGTGGGATCATGCAGCACGTACTCTATTGTGCCTGCAAGTCTTTTAAAGTTCAGCGTAATGTTTTTGAGATTGTGCCAGGTTGTAGCATGTATCTGTAGCTGTTTTTTATTTGCCGAGTAGTATTCTATTGTATGAATCTAAGACAGTATTTTGATCCATTTTAACAGAGGAGTTGTTTCCAGTTTGAGGCCATTATGCGTAAGGCTGCCATGAACATTTGTTTTAGTGGAATATGTTTTCATTTCTCTTGGGTAGATACCAAGAAGTAGACTTCTGGATCAGGGGTGGGCTTATGCTTAATCTTACAGGTGGTTGCATCATTTTATGCTCCCACCAGCAAATCTGAGAATTCTGGTTGCTCCACATCCTCACCAACTTTGTTTTTGACAGTCTTTTTAACTTAGCCATTACGGTGGGTGTGGAGTGCTGTCTCATTTTCCTGACGACTAATGATTGTCCAGCATTTCTTTAAAGCCTAATGAGCCAGGAACAGAAGCCTCTGTAATTTGACCAAGTCAGATTGATTGCCAGGAAGGAGGGAATTCCAGAGGAACTCTGGATTGCTGCTGTACCTGAGGGAAGGGAATTTGTAATATTTGGGCTCCCACTGAGGGAACTGAGGAGACTCTAAGAGAAACAGGGATCTGTTTTGGATTGATTGCTGTTTCTGAGGCAAGTTGAGGAGGGACTCACTAGGGAGAGCTGTCATGAGTATCCTCAGGAGTGAATGGACATAACAAAGCTTGTCTGGGGCATCACTGGTGAGGAAGCAATAACCATCCAAAGAGGGGTCCTTGTGGCATCTTGCATGACGTTGAGAGAAACAGTGTTTCTTTGCAGTTGGCTTTCTGTGTGACTGACGAATGATAGAGCTGTTCTTTCTTTTCAATCTGAGCTGATTTTCATTCCTTGAATACCAGACAGGTTTTGACTCTTTCAGCCTTTATCATGTGCTTATTGAACATTTTATATCTTTTGTGAAGTGTCTGTTCAAGTCTTTTTCCTCGCTTTTTAAAAAATTGGGTCATATGTCTTTTTAAAATTCTTATTTGTAGAAGTTTTTTAAAAATATATTCTGGTTCGTATTATTTCTTTTATTGGACTAGGTATTAAAAATATTTTCTTCTAGTGTGTGGCTTGCTTTTCCATTTTTTAACAGTATTTTTTTTTTACTTGAGAGCAAAGTAGGTGGTTTCAATGTACTGAAATGAATTAATATATATATATTTTTTTGATGAGTGGAAGTGTTTAATTTCGATACAGTCCAGGGGAACTTTCCTGGTGGTCCAGTGGTTAAGACTCTGTGCTTCCAGTGCAGGGGGCCCGGGTTCAATCCCTGGTCAGGGAACTAAGATCCCACATGCTGCACAGTGCGGCCAAAAATAAGAAATTAAAAATAATAATAATAAAAATTAAAAGTAGAAAAATTATATTGTGGTGGTTTAAAAAAAATTTTAATACAGTCCATTTCCTCAGTTTTTTTCTTTTATAATTAGTGATTTGGGGGTTCTCTCTAAAATAATTTGCCTACTCCAAGATCTCAAAAGATATCTTCCTACATTTTCTCCAGAAGCTTTCTAGTTTTAGCATTTACATTTAGGTCTGTGATCATCTTGAAATTTTTTCTGTATATGGTATGAGGTAGGAGTCAAGGATTTTTTTTTTTTCTGTTCTTCAGTTTTTTCCAGCACCATTTCTTTTTTTTTTTAATATTTATTTATTTATTCATTCATGTATGCATGCTGCGCCAGGTCTTAGCTGTGGCACACAGGATCTTTGTTGTGGCATGTGGACTTCTTAGTTGCAGCATGTGGACTTCTTAGTTGCAGCATGAGGACTTCTTAGTTGCAGCTTGTGGGCTCTTAGTTGCAACATGCAGTCCAGCACCATTTCTTGAGAAGATTTGCATTCCCCCATTAAATTGCCTTGGCACCTTTGTTGAAAATCAATTGGCCATATATGGTTTTTTTTTTTTTTTTTTTTGTGGTGTGTGGGCCTCTCACTGTTGTGGCCTCTCCCGTTGCGGAGCACAGGCTCCGGACACGCAGGCTCAACGGCCATGGCTCACGGGCCCAGCCGCTCCACGGCACGTGGGATCTTCCCGGACCGGGGCACGAACCCGTGTCCTCTGCATCGGCAGGCAGACTCTCAACCACTGCGCCGCCAGGGAAGCCCGGCCATATATGTTTGTATCTATTTCTGGACTTTCTTTTCTGTTTCATTTATCTATGTATTTATTGTGTTTATTCTTATGCCATTAAGATACTATCTTGATTACTGTATCTTTATAGCAGGTTTTGAAATCAGTTTATTCTTCCTGGGATTTTGTTTGGAATAACACTGAATCTGTATAGATTAATTTAGGGGAGATTCGATATCTTAACCATATTGAGACTTCCCATAGAAAGAACTTGGTACGTCCTCCATTTATATAGGTTTTCTTTAATTTTTCTCAGCAGTGTTTTGTAACTTTGCATTGAAGTTATGTATACATTTTGTTAAATTTATTCCTAAATATCTAATTTTTTTGATGCTGTTGTAAATGGAATTACTTTTAAAATTCATTTTCTAATTGTTTGTCCTAATATATAGAAGTACAGTCGATACCTTGAGTTCCATGACCATTCTAAATTTCTAAATTCACTTACTAGTTTTAGTTCATCCTTCCTTCCTTTTAAAATTGCATAGGGTTTCTGCATAAATAATCATGTCATGTGTAAACAAAGGCAACTTAATTATACTTCTCAGTCTGTATGCTTTTTTTTTCCTCTTATTGCACTGTCTAAGATCTCCAATAAGGTATTGAATAGAAGTGATAAGAGGGTACATACTTGTCTTTTTCCCAATCTTAGGGGGAAAACAAAAGCAGTTAGTATTTCACTGTTGAGGCATTAGCTTTTTATAGATGCCCTTTATTAGACTGAGAATGTTCCCTTCTATTCTTAGTTTTCTGACTGTTTTTATTACGAATGGTGGATAAATTTTGCCAAATGCTCTTTCCACATTTACTGAGATGATCATATAGTTTTCCTGGTTTTCAAATGTTAAATCAACCTTGTATTCCTGAGACAAACCCAACTTGGTCGTATTGTATTATCCGTTTTACATATTGATTTTGGTCTGTTAATGTTTTGTTAAAATTTTTTACATATACTTTCACAAGGGATATTGGTCTATAGTTCTCTTGTAATGTTTTGCCTTTATTTTCTGAAAGGCTTTTTAAGGTTGGTATTATTTCTTTAAATTTTTGATGGAATTTCCTAGTGAAATTATCTGGGCCTAGAGTTTCTGTTTTTTCTTTTCTTTTTTTTTTTTAATTTAAAAAGGTGCCCTTTATTGTCTGTAGAATCTGGAATGATACCACCACTTTCATTCCTGATTTTGCTAATTTGTGTGTTTTCTCTTTTTTTCTTGATCAGTCTTGCTAAGAATTTGTTCTTTTAAAAAGCCAACTTTTGCTAATTTTCTTGTTTATTTTTCTTTAATTGATGTAAGCTCTTTATTTTGTTCTTTCTACCTAGATTTTTAGTTTGACGTAGTCCATTTGTTTATTTTTGCTTTTGTTTCTTTTGCCTGAATGAGGTATATCCAGAAAGATATTGCTAAGACCAATGTCAGAGGTTGTACTGCCTGTATTTTCTTCTAGGATTTTTATGGTTTCAGGTCATACATTCAAGTGTTAAATACATTTTGAGTTAATTTTTGTGTGTGCTGTAAAATAGTGGTCTAGTTTTATTCTTTTACATGTGGTTGTCCAGTTTTCTCAACACTATTTTGTTTTGTTTTGTTTTTTGCGGTATGCGGGCCTTTCACTGTTGTGGCTTCTCCCGTTGAGGAGTACAGGCTCCGGACGCACAGGCTCAGTGGCTATGGTTCACGGGCCCAGCCACTCCGCAGCATGTGGGATCTTCCCGGACCCGGGCGCGAACCCATGTCCCCTGCATCGGCAGGCGAACTCTTAACCACTGCGCCACCAGGGAAGCCCTCAACACTATTTTTTGAAGAGACTATCCTTTCTGCATTGTATGTTCTTTTCTTCTTTATCATAAATCAGTTGTCCATATATGTGTGGATTTATTTCTGGGCTCTCAATTCTGTTCCATTAATCTGTGTGTCTTTTTTTTTCCTGCTAGTGCCATGTTGTTTTGATTAATATAGCTTTGTAGTATAATTTGAAGTCAGGGAGTATGATACCTCTAGCTTTGTTCTTTTTTTCTCAGGATTGCTTTGGCTTTTCGGGGTCTACCTTTTGTATTTTTTAAAGTAGTTCTAGGAATTACAGTACGCATCATTAACTTATTACAGCTCTATTTAGAATACTTTTTTTTTTTTAGCTGTGTTGGGTCTTCGTTGCTGCATGTGGGCTTTCTCTAGTTGTGGCGAGCGGGGGCTACTCTTCGTTGCAGTACGCAGGCTTCTCATTGGGGTGGCTTCTCTAGGTGTGCGGGCTTCAGTAGTTGTGGCATGTGGGCTCCGTAGTTGTGGCTCGCAGGCTCTAGAGCACAGGCTCAGTAGTTGTGGCGCATGGGCTTAGTTGCTCCGCGGCATATGGGATCTTCCTGGACCAGGGCTCGAACACGTGTCCCCTGCATTGCAGGCGGATTCTTAACCACTGTACCACCAAGGAAGCCCTATTTAGAACACTACTGTACTACTTCATGTTAAATGTAAGAACATAAAAATAGTAAAATTCCTTTCCTCTTTATCTTGATGGTATTTGTTGTCATATATTTTGTGTCTACTTTTTACCCAATACAATGTTATTATTTTTGCTTTAAACAATCAGAATTATTTTTTTTAAATAAGGAGAAGAAAAAATATAGTCTTTTATATTTACCCACATATTTTACATATCTGTTGTACTTTGTTTCTTTCTGTAGATTTGTGGGTTTTATCTGTATCATTTCCTTTCATCCTGAAGAAGATCCTTTGGCTTTTTTTTTTTTTTGCGGTACACGGGCCTCTCACTGTTGTGGCCTCTCCTGTTGCGGAGCACAGGCTCAGCGGCCATGGCTCACGGGCCCAGCCGCTCCGCAGCACGTGGGATCTTCCCGGACCGGGGCATGAACCCGTGTCCCCTGCATTGGCAGGCAGACTCTGAACCACTGCGCCACCAGGGAAGCCCTCCTTTGGCATTTTTATAGAGTACAGGTTAGCTGGAGATGAACCATCTCAGCTTTTGTTTTATGCTCATTTCACTGTCTCATATTTAAAGGACTTTTCCCTGGCTACAGAACAATGAGTTGTTTCCTCCATCCCCTCACTTCCAAGTGTTTTTTTTTTTTTTTTTTTAACATCTTTATTGGAGTATAATTGCTTTACAATGGTGTGTTAGTTTCTGCTTTATAACAAAGTGAATCAGTCCAAGTGTTTTTAAGACAGTGTTCTGTTGTCTTCTCACCTCCATTATTTCTGATGAAAAGTCACGTGTCATTTGTATTGTATCCCTGAATGTAACCTGTCTCTCTTCCTTTCAAGATGTTCTTACCAATCTTTGGTTTTCAGCATTTAGGGTGTGATGTATTTAGGTGTAGTCTTCTTATGTTTGTCCTGCTTGGGGTTCACTGAGCTGCTTGGATCAGAGGTGTCACCCCACCCCCACTCCAACCAAATTTGGGAAGTCTTTTATTTCTTCAAGTAATTTATCTACCCTATATCTGCTCTTCTCTCCTTCTGAGACTCAAATTATACTATGTTAGATCACTTAATATTGTCCCACAGGTCACCGAGGCTCTGTTCAATATTTTTCTTCCCTTTTTCTCTCTGGTGTTTGGATTGGATACTTTTCTCTTGATCTGTCTTCAAGTTCAGTGGTCTTTCTTATGCAGTTTCTAATTTGTAGCCCATCCAGTGACTTTTCTACTTCAGATACGGTACTTATCAGTTCTAGGATTTTCATTTGCTTCCTTTTATTTTTAAAATTGTGGTAAAACATGTAACATAAAACTTACCATTTTATATTTTAAAAGATGAAGTTTGCTCAGTATTTTATGTATTTATTACAATCACAAAAGAAACAACCAAAGAGGAATTGTAATTATTAATTTTTTAAAAATATAAAATTAGTTTCATTTTGGTGTGAAGAACATGATTTTAAATATTTCAGTATAAAGTGGCAAGATTTCTGTAAAGGTAATTAATTGTCTTGTCAGTTGGTGTTTCTGTCTACTGTATCGTTTGATAGTTGGAAGTATTTCAGTCAAAAATGAGTTGTGGGGGACTTCCTTGTTGGCGCAGTGGTTAAGAATCTGCCTGCCAATGCAGGGGACACGGGTTCGAGCCCTGGTCTGGGAAGATCACACATGCCACGGAGCAACTAAGCCCGTGCACCACAACTACTGAGCCTGCGCTCTAGAGCCTGCAAGCCACAACTACTGAAGCCCGTGCACCGCAACAAAGAGTAGCCCCCGTTCGCCGCAACTAGAGAAAGCCTGTGTGCACAACAGAGACCCAATGCAGCCAAAAATAAATAAATTATTTTTTAAAAAATGAGTTATCCACATAGCATCACAGCAGACAGTAAAATAAAAGCTGAAAAAATGGAAGGAAAATGTGGAGAAGAGAGGAATGGGAAAGAATTTATCTTTTAATCTTAATCCGTGAATGCCTCTTGGACCTAAAATTAAAAAGTTATATGTCTTAGTAGCTATTATTATTCTGAAAGGAAAGACTTGCCAAAAGGATATAATATTTCTTATTTCAAAGAGAAGTTACGTTTTCAAGATGCTTAGTTGATTAGTCTCCTCAAATCTTTCCTCTTCAATTTGTTTGGCTTTATTTTCCATTTACTTTTAAATTAAAACATGTATATATACATATGCATCTATTTTCAGTTCTAATATTCCACTGAAATAAACTGAATCATTAAGATAATTTTTTTTTAAACTTACCATTTTAACCATTTTCAAGTACACAATTCAGTGGCATTAAGTACATTCACAGTATTATACAGTCATCACCACTATCCACTTTTAGAACTTTTTCATCATCCTAAACAGAAACTCTGTACCCATTAAACAGTAGCTTTTCACTCTCATCTACTCCCAGCCCAGGTAACCTCTAACCTACTTTCTGTCTCTGCAATGCCTATTCTATGTACCTCATGTAAGTGGAACCATAAAATATTCGTCATTTTGTGCCTGACTTAGTCCACTTAGCATGACGTTTTCAAGGTTTATCCGTATTGTAGCACATGTAAGAATTTCATTCCTTTTTATGGCTTAATAATATTCCATTGTATGGACATACCACAACTTGTTTTTCCATCCATGTGTTGATAGATAGGTCAGGTTGATAGATAGGTTGTTTCCACCTTTTGGCTATTGTGAATAATGCTGCTGTGAGCACCTGTTTGAGTCCCTGCTTTTAATCCTTTGGCTATATACCTAGGAGTGGAATTACGGGATCAATATGGTAATTCTGTGTTTAACTTTTTGAGGAACCACCAAACCATTTAGTTCTTTTTTTGTAGTTTGTTTCTCTTATGAGAGTCCCTGTCTGGTAACTAATTTTGTTCATCTTTTCATTAAAATACAAAACTTACATATAATAGCTCTTTTTAAGTGTTTGCCGATTCCAACATTTGGGTCATTATTTTCAGCTTCTTTTCAATGTGTTGCATTTTGTTCTGGCAGGTGATGGTTCATGTTTATTCTGGTGGTTCCTGTTGATCCTGTCCAGTGTGGTTTTATTCTTTCTTTGTGTGGGTCTTTTTTGATTTTGTATTCAGGGTTAGGGCATGACTTTTATTCTTAGGGCCTAGCCTTTCTGAGTCTGAGGTTCCCAGTGAGGTCTCTTCACTCTGACTAGGCCAGAACTCCCTCTCCCAGCCCTGTCCAACCTCTGGTATCTCCATTCATCTCTTAGCTCTGCAGCAGCTGCTCTGCTAGGGCTCGTGGAGTCTGCTTGTGCAGCCTCATCTGTGGAGGGCACAAGGCGTCCATGAGCATGCCTGGGGGTGGGGTAGGGTCACTACCGCCCAGGCCTGGGAAGGCCACACATGTCCACCCAGTTCCTCCTCTCTGGTCTCGAACTCCAGTCTCTGCCTCAGCTCAGTGAGACTGTCGTGCTCTCCTTGGACTCCCTCCCCTGCCCCCAGTGCCCAGAAACTGCCCCCAGGAGAGGGCCTGGGCAGCCAAGGGGCTAACCTTGCATGTTTCCCATCTCTTAAGTATCACGTCTGCATTGCCTGTTGCCCAGTGCCTGGAAGCAGGTGCTTCATATAGCTTGTCCCATTTTGTAATACACATGGCTGGAGGGCAGGCCTAGGACCAGTTGCTGTGTTGTGGTTGGAAGTGTTTTGAGTGGTGTGTCTGATGGGTTAAATGCCAGGGGAGCCGTCTTCTTCTGTCCCACAGTGTCAGTCCTGATGGCTTTCCCGAGACACATTCCCTGCAGTCTGTTGACCAGTCATCCCAGTGCTGCTTTTGCAGGTTTTGATGTCATTATGGTGTGCAAGTAGGCAAAGGTGACAAACCTGTCTCTCTCTTCACCTCACCTGGAATACTTGTTTAAAATTCCATTTCCTAGGGCCCAGCTCAGCTTTGGGGGTCTGGCATCTGTTTTTTTTGTTTTGTTTTGTTTTGTTTTGTTTTGCGGTACGCGGGCCTCTCACCGTTGTGGCCTCTCCCGTTGCGGAGCACAGGCTCCGGACACGCAGGCCCAGTGGCCATGGCTCATGGCCCAGCCGCTCCACGGCATGTGGGATCCTCCCGGACCAGGGCACGAACCCGTGTCCCCTGCATCGGCAGGCGGACTCTCAACCACTGCGCCACCAGGAAAGCCCTGGCATCTGTTTTTTTAACTACTTCCCCCAAGAATTTGTATAGCAGCAGCCTGGCTGCTCAGCATGGACTGGAAAGACTTTCACTGTGAGCGTTGAGCACCATTGGTAATTCAACGTGGGGTGGATGAAGAAATAGGGTCTCAAAGTCTGAGTCTTTTTCGTACCGTCTGGGTGAGGCCAGAAATAACGTGGAATGTGTTGGGTCATTTGTGGGGTTTTTGTCTATTGTATGCTTTCCTTCTTCCCCACCTAGGCTTATTTTGCTCTTAATGGAAGCTTATAAAAGAAAAAATCCAATTATTTGGAACTTCTCATTCTTTTGGAGTTGTTTACTCTTATTCATTTGGGTTCTTTTAGGGTGATGTTAGAGAAGCAGTTGTTTGCACTTTGGTGTCAGAAGGTATCTCAGCATCGAGAACACCGCTTGGCAGAGAGAATGGTAAGTGGTTCTCCCCTAGGAGGTACTGGGACCGGGAGGACCTGCTTCAAGCCTTTGCACTCACTGCCTCCCCTCCTAGGACACTATCCAGACCCAGACCCACCCTGAAGGGCGACCTGCCTGTGACCAGGACTCATGAGGCAGGGGCAGGGTCTGGGCATCTGTTTCCTTTGTCAGTGGAGTTTACAGATGGCTTCTGGGCCAGAGCAGCTCCTGCACATCCAGTTCTTCTGCCTTGGTCATCCTTTGTGGCCTGCAGACTCCCTGGCTTCTGTATCGCCTCCTACTTGACCCATTCTGATCTCTCCCTGCCGCAGGCCATACTCCACGCAGAGCGGCAGTTTCTGCGGAGGTCCTGGTCCACGTGGTGCCAGCAGGCAGTAGCACATCGCCTGGAGTGGCAGCGACAAGCAGTGGCCTGTGCCCACCACCGCCTCAGGTGGCTCAGGAAGGCTTTCTGTGTCTGGAGAGAGAGTGCCCGAGGGCTCAGAACAGAGTGAGTGGCCGCTTCTGCCTTTGAAGCCCTTCCCAGGTCAGGGCAGCTTTGACTGTAGTAGCAGCACTGAGCATCAGTCTGAGGGGTCGTGTTAGCGTAGACTCTGGTCTTAAGTTCTGGAAATTCAACTTGAAACAGTCTAAGCAAGACCAGGCCTGTAGGGAGAGGCTCCTGGGGCACCACATGGATCTCTGGACTCAGGAACTCGGCTGGTCAGATGTGCCTGTGGATCTTAGGTCCTGTCCATCAGCTACATCCTGCTCACTGATTGGGGCCCATTCGAAGCAACCGTGCCCAGGGGCAGGTCATGGCAGTTTTTACCTTGCCATGTGGTTAGGGACCAGGGCAGGTGCCCCTGTGTTCCCTGCAGGCGTCATCCTGCCTTGGTTCCTCTAGATCTACTTCATGCTCTGAGGGTCTCTCACCTCTCAAACTCTGGCCACATTTAACCTCCTCTTCAGTTACCTATTACCACATGAATACAGAGCTCTGTGAAGTTGTCCACAAAAATTTGGTTTTATGTGTGCTTTTCTGGGTGGAGAACCTAAATCCTTTGGCAGCTCTTCTGAAAGGGTCTTGGTTCCCGTCCATGTTGAAGAACCACTGAGCAGGGGCCAGGGGCTGAGAAGGGGTGCCCCTCGAGAGGGCCCTTGGAGGACCTGGGTTGAGCACTCACTGTCTCCCCACAGGAGGACGGGCAGGGCACGGGCTGCACGGTTCCACGCGGCACAGCTCCTGTGTTGGGCCTGGAGCAGGTGGAGGGAGGTGAGGCTTTGGCACAAGTGCGGCCCGCGTGGGGTTATGGGCAGGTGGAGCCATGTGTCAGGCTCAGGGCGAACATACGGTCTCCTCCACGGTCCCTCGGAAACCACCTGCTTCTGAGTGTGGGGAGGAGGCCAGGGTGCAGGTGCAGTGCTAACCTGGTTTCATGAGATGATTGGCTCACAGTTCCGTGTTCTGTTAGCTGCCAGGCTGTTCTTCCGTAACACTCTGAATTTAAAGTTCCTGATCTAACTGGTCACAGGCATCCTCTTCAGGATGAAAAATGTTAAAGCTGAAATTGGTCAGCGTTTACCCGCAGCCAGGCACTTGCTCCCTGTGAGCCTCACAAACCCCTAAGAGGAGCACGTTTATAGAGGCAGATGCTGGGGCTCGGAGGTTAATAAGCACCTTACCCAAGCTCCCCCAAATGAAGTGTGAAACGGAGGCACGTCCGAGCCCTCCTTGGCCCTGGGCCCACAGCAGCCAGCTGTCTCCTGTGTCCACAGCGCCTGGCCCTGCACAGTGCCGAGCAGCAGAAGCTGATGCGAGCCGACCTGCATCGCCAGCACACCTTGCTGTACAGGGCGCTGCAGACCTGGGGGGTAGGAGATGCTGCTTTCCTCCAAATCTCCTTGCCTGGTAGGGAGGGGGATTCTGGAGGCTTTGTTTCCCTTCCTTGTTCTTCCTGCCCCTCCCAAAACAGAGTAGTAATTCCACAAGGCTCAGGGCAAGTGCCCTGGCCAGTGGGTCTTACACTGCAGAGCTAAGTTCTCCCATCCTTGCCCGGGGTACCAGCCTTACCACCAGGGGGACTCCTTGTCAGGGGTCCAGTGGTTGGACTCACCAGGTGAGAGCTTAGCAAGTCCTCTCCCTGTTGTTGGGTGGGCTCCTGCCCGCTCCCTGCCCTCTGTGGTGAGTGCTCTGGGCATCACAGCCCCTGTACCTCTGCGGCTGCTGGAGAGTGGGGAGTGGTGTGGGCCTGGGGAAGCCTCCAGTCCTCCTGGTCGTCTGCAGGTTTACCAGAGCCGGGTGCGGAGCGTCCTTCAGGAGGTGGCAGCCAGGGAGAGCCGGCACGAGAGGCGGCTGCTGCGGTGAGTCCCCATGGCCCCAGCCCAGCCTGAGGAACAGGGAACAGACTGCAGACCCGCGTGGGCTGGGGGCCCTGACTAGGGCCAGGCGATGGGGCCTGGCTGCCTCGTGCTGCTCAGAGCGTGGCTTTGGCTTTTCCACAGCAAGCACCGTTTCCTGGGCCCCTCATGTCTTGCACCCACACTGTGTGCAGAGCAGGGCCTCTGGGAAGCAGCTGCGCCATCTCCTGCGTGTCTTGCTCGTCTGAGCGCCTCTCTCCCTGCCCAGTTCAGACCTGCAGGATTCGCCTTTTCACCTCCTCTCAGCTCCCAGTCAGTCCCCCCACCCCCGGCTCTCCAGGGCTTTCTCCCAGCCTCTGGGACCATCTGTGTCTCTCACACCCGTGGACTCACTTATACCCCTCGGCTCCACTGCCTCCGAAGCCTGTCCCGCAGCTCCTGCTGAGCCAATCTCTAAACTACTCCCTCCCTCATTTCCGCTCGCTCTTTTCCTGCCTCTGTGTTTGTTCAGCACATGCTGTTCCAGGCTGCCCGTGCCCTTCCTCCATTTTCCCCGTCTCCACCTCTCTTATCATGCATGCATCACCTGTGTCATCGTCACCTGGAAACGGCTTAGTGTTCCCCGTCGTGCGTGAATGCACGAGGCTGCAGTGCCTGTGGTGCTCCCATGGCACCTGCACAGAGCAGCTCAGCCGTGTGCAGCGTGTGGAGTCAACGTAAACACGGCTGTCAGCGCGACAGATACACTTGGGCACAGGGAGACCTCAATTCAGGACCAGGCTGAAGAGCCTCGCACTGTTCACATCCATATCACCCTGTCCCCCCATGTACCCGCAGGGGTGCGTTACGTCGCTGGAGGGAGAATGCCGTGGCCCAAGCGGACGAAGCAAAGAAAGCCTCTCGAGCAGCAGCTCACTACAAAAGGACCCTGTGCTCCAAGGTGAGCCCTGGCAAGCCAGCTGGTCGCCGGGGGGTGGGGGCCGTGTTCCTGTGAGGGGGTGGCGTGGGGGGTGGCTGTGGAGGTTTGAGCTGAATGAGGAGCCTAGAAAACGAGATGGCTCCCTTCTCCAGCACACACAGCTGTGCCCGCAGGTGGGTTTCTTCACTTGTTTATTGTACTGAAGTATGGACCAATATCCGTTAAAACAAAAGCATGGCATGTAGTGAGTATGAACCAGCTCTTACCAGAACCAGTATTTCCCACACACGTGGAGTTTTCCGCGGGGACAGATCGTGTAAGTCGCCACACCTCTGTCCCTTGTGTCGGCATAGGATGCTTGGCTGCCCCCTTTCCCCCATTCTGCTCATCGGCCTCGTGGGATTCGTGACTGTGCGGGCTTTCTGTAGAGCATCCAGGAATGTGAGGTCATTGGTCATTGTTGCTGGGAACTGGCCCCCAAAATGCCACTTGGTGTGGCCTGGGCCCACGTGCTGGGGGAGGGACATGGCTATGAGAAGAAGACGTGTCACTAGACAGGAGACTCAAATGACATGACAGAGGTGGTCCCTGGACTCTGGGGTGTTTTAGAAGAAAGCACTTCGCTGGGAGCCCCGCACTGGCAGGCCGGGACTGGTGCTGACAGCTTTGGAGCCTCCACAGATGAGTGTTAATTACACATGGTCAGGGTGCAGTCTGCTCTCAGGAATGCTCCGAGGCCAGCATGTGTGTCCCCTCCCCCTGGAAGGACGGTCAGGACTCTGCTTGGCTTCAGGGCTCAGAAGGGAGGAGGCCTTTGTGGGGGGATGGAGTTCGTGACTGTTTGGGGAGCAGGCATGTGATTTGTGTTCTGCTACTGTGTTCTGGTTCTGCTACTGCGTTCTGCTACTGTGATTTCGTATGTACCTCATACGTGAAAGTGCGTGAAACGTAAGGCTTCCATTTAACAAATAGTAGAATGAAAGCCCACGTGAGGACTTGACTTCTTCGTGACATGGTATGAAGTTTAGCTCCTCTGGTCACGTCGCCTGAGATACAGGGCCTCCAGCGAGGGTGCTGGGCATGGTTGCCTGCCATCTGCGTGGACGGCGGGCGCTTTCTGGAACGTGTGTGAGTGCCATACACCTGGCCTCATTCCACGAGGAGCTGCCTACAGAGCTGGGGTGACCCCGGGGAGTCGGGACATGCCGTGATCACCCCTCTATTCTTCTTCTGCCCATAGGTCCCGATCGTGTGGCGGGAGGCAGTGTCAGTGCAGATATACTACCGACAGCAGGAGGGCCAGGCTGTCAGGGACGCCCAGGTGGCACTGAATAGGGGTAAGTGGGCCCGGAAGCTGAGGAGAGGCCTGTGAAGGACACAGCTTTCTTTATTCTCCCAAGGTGCTTCCCCTCAGTCTCTTGTCTCTTTCTCATGTGTATTAGCTTCCTGTTGCTGAGGTAACCAAGGACCACAGACTTTAAAACAACAGACAGTTGTTCTCTTGAGTCCAAACTCAGGTGTCGGCAGGGCTGTGCTCCCTCCGAAGGCTCTAGGGGAGGCCCCTTTTCCTGCCTTGTCCAACTTCTGGTGGCTCCCGGCAGTCCTTGCTGTTCCTCAGGTTGTAGACAGGTCACTCCAGCCTCGGCCCTGTTGTCACATGGCTGTCTTCCCTGTGTATCTGTGTCTCTCCTTAGAAGGACACCAGTCATGCGGGATTAAGGGCCCAGCCCCAGCCCACTTTAGCTGTCAGTTACTGCACTGCACCGACCCTCTGCCCAAATAACATCAGCTCTGAGGTTCCAGGATGGACGTGAACTTGGTAGGGAGTAACTATTCAGTCCAGTACATCTTCACTTTCTCTTCCCAACTGATTGCCAACCAGTTTATATTAAAATGAAAGGCCAAGGCTTGAGACCTACAGAGAAATGCAGACACGGAGCTGGAACGGGGGACCTGGGGGTTGCCGGGGTGGGGCGCTTTCATGGGAAGGCGGTGGCTGCTTGTCAAGTCAGCCCCGTCGTGTCAGAGTCCGCTTCCTTGCCTGTTTAGGGAGCAGGGACTTGCCTGGTTGGCACCAGGTAGTCCCGTGACCTGCCGTACAAACAGCCTGGGAGACGGTCCAGATGGAGCCTCTGTTCAAGAGACGCGTGGAAACAGAGGCCCTTGGCTCTGCTGCGGGGAGTCTGATGCTCTAAAGAGGCAGTTCCTATTAGAATAAATGAGAAAACAAATGGAAATGGTTTAAATCAGACCAGAGAGAAAACGGACCAAGTTGTTAAATTGGCTTAATAGCATTTGTTCCAGGACAATCCACTTAGGTTTGGTTCTGACTATTTTCTTGTGTTGATGAACACAGATCCTGCTTCCCCCTGAATGGAATCCTGGGGTCCAGAATCCCGCACCTGGTCCGCCCTCAGCATGCTTCTCTGTGTCCTCAGGCTGCCCCTTGCCCCAGAAACCAGGGCTGTGTTTCTAGTCATTCCCAGGAAAGATGCCGAGGGGCTCAGCCCGTCCCTGGCCTCTGCTTGGACCAGAGTTTTGGCACCGGCGCTGCATGGGCCTTCCAGTTTGGGTCAGGCGGCCACGGTGGGGAGGTGACAGGCAAAGGACACAGCTAAAGCTTATTCCCTCCGCTGGCCTGCAGGCGGCAGCTTTCCTTAGACGGGGTGGCAGCACGTGGCTGGCCCTGGGCTCGCTGTGTCCATTACGGCTGGTACAGAGGACCGGGGAGACCATGTGAGAAGACACTGTGTTGTCAGCACACAGCAGATGTGCAGTCAGTACCTGTGGGACCATGTCTTGGCTTAATTAAGGCCTCTGAGTCTCAGGCACACCTTAGCGGTCCAGGGCTGGGCTAGGTGGTGCAGGAGGACAAAGTTGTGGACACTCAACGCTGATCGGTGCTTGAGAGGTGCAGGCAGGGCCGCCTGCTGGCTATACGACCTCGGGCACGGCCTCCTCTCAGCCTTGGTGTCTCCGTCTGTGGATGGGGATGATAGTACCTGCCTCTGGAGTTGATCATGAGGGTCCAGTGAGGCTAAGATATCCCCGCATAAAGCAGGACATGGGAAATTTCAGCACTTAGTGCTAACGCCTCCAAGCTTGTGAACGTGGCTTTCCCTGCCCACCTCCGGCAGGTCCTGGAGGACAACCCCATCTTGGCCTCTGTGCCTTGGGGTCAGCTCTCTTCTGTTTTCTCTAAAAGAAACTTCTCTTGGGGCTGAAGAAGAGGAAAAAAATCAGAAGAGTGTGCTTGCTCCCTCAAGAGAGAATCTGGTGACACAGACGCAATGCAGGGTGTGGCCCCTGCCTGCCTGTGGAGCCCGGGCAGGACACGGCCAGCAGACACCTTCTCCCCAGCCTGTCTCAGGCTGCCTGGGCCTCTGAGCCTCGTTTTCCTCTCTGGAAAATGGGGCCACTGTCTCCCACTCCCTCAGACCCAGGGTCTTCTCGTTCATGTGCCTAGCAGCATCTTGTGGGCAGTTCCGCTGGGGCCCTGGCACACCTGTGGTCGCTGTGCACAGGATTATGGCTGGGGGCAGGGGGTCCTTGGAGGGCCCAGTGGTAAGCAGCATATCTGCTTCCAGTCAGGGAGTGCATAGTCACTGAAGGTGGGTGGCCGGAACTCTCCTCCCAGGGTGGCTACCGTCCACACGTGGTGTCTCACCGAGTGTGGGCTGACACCCTAGTTCTGTCCCCACACAGCCTTCTCCACCCTCTAAACTTTCACCATTGCATAGTCATCCATATATTGATACTTCCTCCAAAAGAGCAAACTGACTCCGACCCGCCTTAGGCTGTCTCAGGATCTGGTTTCGGCGCTGGAGGGACCGCAGCTGGAGCGCAGCCCAGCAGAGGGTCCAGATGGAGAGGGTCGCGCAGCATTACCGCCGGCAGCTGCTGCTGCAGGCCATGACCCGGTGGAAGGTGCACCATCTGAGCTGCATCAGGAAGAGGGTGAGGCAGACGGCACCCCCCCGAGTTCCCCTATGCGGCGGGGCTGTCTGGGCCAGGAGACCGCCTCGCGAGGAGGAAAGGTCTTTCCAGAAGCACTTACTGCTTCTGTTGTGGATGCTGGGTGGTTGGAGTCCTGCGGGCGCAAGGCTGCCCTTCTGGGTGTTCAGTGAAGGCTGGGGAAGCCGGCCTTCTGGGTGGAAGATGGCTCAGCAAAGAACTTGGTTCAGTGTGAACCATGCCTGTCAGAGCTGGGTGACCTACTGAGGCATCTGGGCACCCCTGTCTGGGGCAGGAGGCCCTTGGCTTCAACCAGAATGACTCCTGGTGGTGGGAGGATGGTTCACTTGGGCCTGGAGCCTGCACCGCCCACAGGGGCTCCGGGTGTGGGCACCTGGCTGCACCGGGCACACAGCCCCCTGTGCGCACTTTGTCCCCAGCTTCTGCAGAGACAGGCTGCCCGACTCCTGGCCCAGACACTCGGCCGGACCTGCTTCCACCAGTGGAGACAGCAGGTGGGAGCCGTGGAGAAGCCCCTTCTCACTCCCCCTCCTCCTGCTGCCTCCTGAGCCTGCCTCTAGCTCATCATTTCTCATACCACCCTCTTCCCAGGGTTCCCCCACCCCCAGCCACCTCCTGGCACCACCAGCTTCCTTCACTTGGAATCTGTTTAAAGCCAAGTCACTTCAGGGCCATGTTTCTACAGTGTCATGTTGAAAAGTTGTCAGGGTAATATCCAGAAATGAATAGGAAATGCATTTTAGGTCTTTGCCAAGGCCTTGATAAAATACCCAGTGGGGCTGCGTCCTGCTTAGTGGCCCTTCATGGGCCAGGTCCCTCTCATCCTCGGGCCCGCAGTGCAAGCAGTCCTAGCTTTTCTCACTGGAGCCCGGCGCACTGCCTCACTGCTCCCGACCCCAGAGCTCCTGGCCTTTGTCCTTCCCAAAAGAGCTTCCTTGACACCACCGCTCCCCCCCCCCCACCTCAGGGCAGGCCTGACTAGAGAGGGTCGGAGAGTGACGGGGGCCATGGGGTCAGGGTGGCCTCCCTAAGGAGACATTTCCTTTCTGGCCCGTAGCTGGCGGACAGCAGGCGGGAGCAGCAGGACACGGCGCGGGCCCTGTGGTTCTGGGCCTTCTCACTACAGGCGAAGGTAATGGTCTCCCTGTCCTAGGAGCGGACCGTGCCCCGGTGGAGGGAGCCTGAGCAGGAGGGCTGGGCCTCACCTCCTCCTCTCCCTGGAGGTGTGGGCTGCATGGCTGGGCTTCGTGCTGGAGATGAGGAGAAAGAAGGCGCGGCAGGAGCGGGCAGTGCAGGCCTACCACCAGCAGCTCCTCCGGGAGGGCGTCACGCGCCTCCTGTGCTTTGCAGCGGGCATGAAGGCCTTCCGGCAGCAGCTGCACGCCCAGCAGCAGGTGCAGGTGGGCCGGGGTCCCCCACCCTTCTGTGGGGAGCGGGTAGGCACAGCACGACCTGACCAGAGGCTGGTTGCAGGCGGCCCACAGTCTCCACCGTGTGGTCCGTCGCTGTGCCACGCTCTGGAAGCAGAAGGCGCTGGGCCTGGGCAGGGAGCCTCAGCCCCCTACGTCCACTGTGTGCAGCAGGAGAGTGACGTTTGAGGGTCCCCTTCCCAGCCACCTTGCTGCTGGGGCTGGCAATGCCTCCCTGGAGACCAAGAGGACAACAGCTCCTCGTGGGCTTCGGGGAGCTCTGGACAGCCTGCCGTCGGCCGCTGGGGACACCCAACTCCTGGAGCTGTGAGTAGCCCTTCCCTCACCTCTTCCTCCTTGCCTTCCACCTGTGGCAAAGCTTGGATGGTACAGGAATGACACTGGGCCCCGAGGGTCATGGCCGAGCCACTCGGAACCCTCTGTACAGGATCCTGCGCCCCCATTCTTCGGCCCCAACCAAAGGGACCACAGCCTCTGTTCCGAGCGTGGGAGAGAATGTACGGTTCCTTAGCAAAGGAATGGGCCGTTGGGCAGCCTCCCTCCCCCGCAAGACCTGGTAGTCTCCCCACGTCTCCCGTGACAGCCAGGAAACAGGTACCCTCTTGGAAACCCCACTTTTTTGTGACCTGGCCCCGCCCCATCCCCACATGCTGTGCTGCTGTAGCTGACAAGGGCCCCATCTCTGAGCCTGCTCCAGCCTGGTTGCCTGGGTCAAGTGAGACAGCATGGGTGGAGCACCCGTCGCCAGCAGGCTCACTGGAATTACTAGAATTTCAGTAGGGTGCCTGGGGCGGAGCCTTTCCTTCTCTCTTCAGTCTTCCTGTAAGATGGAAGGGGTCGGACTGGATTACCCCGCCCCACAGAGGTCTCAGGCTCCAAGCAGCCCCTGAGCAGCCTGGAGGAACAGCCTGTGTTTCTTCCCAGGAATGCTGCCCGCTGGGCAAGAAAGCAACCGCGACGCCCAAGCTTCCTGCTGGAGCCCATTGAGAGCCAGACGCCCCTGGGGTGTGGCACCCTCGGGGCGCAGGGGTAGGTGGTGTGATTCTGGGGACTTTAGGGCCGGTGGCCCCCCTTCTGTCCTCCTCGGGAGGGTAGCACGCCTGACCAGCTCCTGTCTTCCCTCTGCTCAGGCCTGAGGCACTGTGGGAGCATGGCCTAGGCGAGGTCCAGCCAATAGGCCTTGCGCTGACAACACCCTTCCTGGCAAAGGCCCAGACAGCACTGGACCCAAGCAGCCCCCTGCCAAGCGCCCCTGGCCTGAAGCCACCGCCCACAGCGAGTACAGGCCTGGAGCTGTTGCCCCCTTCTTCCTTCATGCTGCGTGGGGCGGAAGCACACACCTGGGTAAGTCCCCCTGGTTACCTGGGGTCCTGTTCTTTGGTCTGGTCTTCGTGCCAGTGCTCTCCTTTGTGCGCTTGGTGCTGTAGCCACAGCAGTACTCATTGCTTCAGGAAGATGCAGGGAGGCCTGTGCAGGGGCCAGCGTCCTAGGGGCACAGCAGGGAACAGCCCCCAAGGCCCATCCCTGCTCGTGACACTTACATGGTGGTGGAGACAAAAGAAACCCCAGCATGCAGACGAATGAAGAGACTGTGGATCATGGAGGGTCATACAGGCCCTGGTGATAAGTCTGGACTTTAAGAACAGGAAGTTGTGGAGGATGGTTGGCGGCTGTGCTCGGGTCCAGCAAAGGGTGCTGGTGGCTGGGACTGGGGGGATGGCTGTGGATGTCGTGGGAGGCAGACTAGGTAGGGCTTGCTCTGATGAGTCTGATAAGAGGGAAAGAAGGAATTGCGGATGGCTCCTGGGTTTCCGGCCTGAAAAGCTCAGGGAGTGATGCATTCTTTACTGTGAGAGGGAAGACGGAGGGTGGGAACCCAGCAGCTGAAGCATCACAAGTGTGTCTTGAACCTGTCAGATTTGAGGTAACGCAACAGATTCAGCCTGGCCTTCAGGAACAAGGTCAGGGCTGGAGATCAAAGTTAACAATTCGCAGCACAGGTTGAAGGTAAAGAACTGATGGGGTCATGGGGAGGAGTGGGGCCGAGACTCTGGGGCCTGTGACGTAGGAGTCAAGGAGTTCGGGCAAGGAGGTGAGGAAGCACGAGTGTGCATTGGGCTTGGGCCCCCCAAGGCACTGGTGCCTGAAGAGCTGCGACCTAAGTAGGGGTGGGGAGAGGGTGGGGGATGGGAGAGTGTCCATTCCCACCAGAGGACATTGTCACCAAGAGGGAAGGGAGGAGGGTTGTCGCTGTGGTTGGACACAAACAGTTGCCACTGAAATGCACGGTCCTTGCAGGAGTGGGTGTGAAAGGTCAGTAAGGCTGGAAACAGCTGCTTGGGTGGTCGTGGGACTCTCTATTGGTGTCAGGTGCTGAATGAAGGGGCAGGACCAGGTGAGCTGGCCGCAGCAGGTGTGGGGAGCCCCAGCTCCCCACCTTTCTCCTTCCCTGCTCAGTGTTCATCCTTCCTTTACAGGCATCAGCCCAGCCGACGATACCTGGGCTTAAGTCCCAGGCCCCTTCATCCCTGGCCAGTGTCCCCAACCCCCATCTGCTCCTTCCTGGGGACTTCACAGGCACCAGGCCTGGGCCTGGCTCTGACACTGCAGGTGTGTACCTGGGGCCTGTCAGTGCCTCAAGTGCTCAGGTCACTCCCGGCACCTGGAATCCCTGGGTTCAGCCTGGGCCCAGACGGGAGGATGGTCAAGATCAAGCTTATTCTCCTATTGCCACTGGCCACATGGACCTGGAGGCCGAGCTTGAGGGCATTCAGCAGCAACTGCAGGACTACCAGACCACGAAGCAGAACCTCAGGTGAGACCCAGAAACCCGCGTGGCACCCATCCATGGGGAACAGGGGGAGTTGTCTGCCCAGTAATGGCCCCTGCATGCAGGCGGCACCTCTCCCCTTCCATCCTGCTCAGGAAGGCCCAGGTTGGCCTTACCTTCAGGAAAAGCTGAGCAAAACTTTACACCTGTGTCTTGTGGAAGCCGGTGGTCTACCGGGCGAGTGTGACTGACACGGGATGATGCAGTGAACCGCCCTGCTTTGTCTGGGTCCACAGCCCACGTACCCCACGGCCAGGCCTGGGATCCTCAGTGTGAGCAGCAACCTTAATCAGAGGGGGAAGCGGGCAGGTCCCACACGGCCAGCTCTGCACAGGGAAGAGGACAGAGGGCGTTTCTGCCTGATGGTGGAACAGGAGCCCTTCTCCCTCCACCCACACCAGAAGTGTGCTGGGCCTCTGCCTCGGGCCAAGCCAGGCAGCAGGTGTGTTACTCCCTCAGGTCCTACCAACGGCAAGCAAGCAGCCTGCGGCAGTGGCTGGAGCTGAGCCAGGAGGAGCCCAGGCCCGAGGACCAGGAAGCAGAGCAGCAGGTTCAGGAAGAACTGCAGGAGGTGAGACCCTGGGCAGCCCCTGGACGGCTCCCAGACGGGGCTTCCTCTCAGCCTGCCCCCTCAACCTCCCCAGGTGGAAGCGCAGATCCAGCAGCTGGCCTCCAAGTTGCAGGCCCAGCGCCAGCCCATCCGCACCTGTATCGCCCGCATCCATGCCCTGCGGCAGGCTCTGTGCTAGTCACCACCCCACGTCCAGGAACAGAATGCAAAACTGCAGCAAGTTTTTTTATTTCAAAATGTTGCAATTAAATGAATTACTGTTCAGAAGTCTCCCACTTTTCATACAAAAATACTGTGCTACTGATACAGTTGAAAAAGTTCAAATGGCTTCTCCTGCAGGAGAAATTCACAGCATCCCCAGGAAACATGAAATCTGGCCCTGTCCCCACAATCAGTGGCTCCCCAAGGACTGCATACCTGTTGCCTGGGGACGGGTTTTCTAGGCACTGACATTCTCCCCTCCCCCACACATCAAATACACCACCAAGGTTCCTTTGCCTCCAACATAAGCCCCTGATCAATAGCAGCAACTTTTCTGTAGGTCTGGATACAGGGACAGGACCCAGGCTCTCCCCTGGCCCCAGCTGGGCCACCACCAGCTAGCTGCCTGCCCCTTTTGCTTTGGACACCACTGAGGGGGTTTGGTGATGGGTCCTGCCTACTGGAAAGAGGACCTGCCAGCTCCAGAAGGTCACTCATCGGGGCCTGCAACGCCCCGAACCATTAGTGAGCACCCTCGGAAGCTGATGGCAGAGTCGGAGGTGATGCATTCAGCCATAAGTGCAAAGAGAGAAGACAGCTTTTCCCAACAAGCAGGTTGGGAGCAGTTGCATTAAAGGCCCTGGTCTGGGACCCACAGTCAGTGCCAGGAGGCACCTCGCCCCATGCAAGGGAGGCCAAAAAGCAGTGATAGGAGGAGCAGCAAGAAGGTACTTTAACTACCACTTATCTTAAAACGGAAATCAGAACAACTGAATGCTCAGCCAGGAGATGTAGAATCTCCAGTTTATACAACACGTTAGAAAATCTCCAAGAGGGAATCAATCGTCCTGGCCTGCACTTTCTCTTCAGGTCGGGAGGGGGAAGATGTAGGTCTAGGACATGAGAGGGGCTCTGACAACCTTGTCTGCACCCTGGACAGCAGGGACAGAAGTCACCCAGGTCCTGCCTGGTCAGACCCGATGGTCCCCTCCCTAGGTAGCCTCAGAGGTCCCCCTTGAAACCTCACATTTCTGTGGAAAAGACCCCTCAGCAGCTGTAGCCATGAAAGAGGCTCTAGAGAGAGCCCAGAGCCTCCCCGAATCGGATTTTCTGTCCCGCTTTCAGCTTGAAGTTGAAGTCCTTGGGGGCCTCGAAGATGAGCACAATGGTGGAGCCCAGGTTGAACTCGCCCAGGTGCTCACCCTTGCGCATGGGGATGCCCTCCTTGTTCATGTGCGTCACGAAGCTGAAGTCATTGTAGGACCCCTTGCTGTACCGTGGGCTGTTTGTGTGCAGGTCCTGTGGGAGGTGGAGGCAGAGCACGTGGACCTTGAACACACCTCTGCTGCCGTCCCGAACCTGTCCCCCACCCTGCTCAGAAAGGGAGGTTCGGACAGCAGCTCAGGCCATGGACTAGGCCTAACCTGATAGCCCCTGACCAGCTCTGAACTGGAGGGAAATGGAGGATTCAGACCCCCAACTGTTCACTAGTACGAACGGTGCCACAACACCAGCACCCGGGGGGCTGAGGGGCAAACTGACACCAAGAGGGGAAGCCCCGCAGGCATGGGTACTACGGCACCCCTCACACACTTGGCCTCCATCAGCATGCCCCACCCAAGTTCCCCTTGGGTTTCTGCAGAAGCAAAGTGCCAGGAAGGGAAGTTAATTCCCTCCCTCACCAGCCACCTCGAGACAGGGGTGGGTGGGGGATAAGCAGAGCAGGAGCTCAGGGCCCAGCCCCTCCTCAGGGCAGCTGCTCTGCACAGCCAGGCCTGGTGGGGGATGTGCCCTCCTAGAACTTACAGTCCAGATGGATCTGGCTACACAGGAGACGGTGCAAGTGGCCTAGCCCTTGGGCTTCGGCAGGGTCTGGGCTCTGCTTACCCGGTCAAAGTAGATGCGGATGGAGCCCACGTTGGTGGCCCCAACAGCCGTCAGTGAGAAGAAGCCGTGTTTCCAGTCCCCAGTCAGGACTACCCGCTCATTGTGGCAGAAGAGCTCTTTGATCCAGCGGGCCATGCCGGGGTTCACGGACATCAGGGAGCCTGTGGGGACAGACACTGCCACTCCCTGCCCATCGGGAGGACAAGCCTCCTAGAGCCCAGTGTGTCTACTCTGGGAGGGCCCAAGACCCACTGTACCCCCATGTCATTCCAAATGCAGAGCAGGCTGGCTCCCAGCCTGCCCCTGCCACCCATGCCCAGCAGTCACCTCACAGCTTTGGAGCCTGCGTCTCCTGATACCAAGAAGCTGAGGACCTCTCTGAGTCCCCCAGGGGCAGGTCCCACCCATGTGCTGGCCCAGGCCTACCTGGGAAGTGGCGCCGGTGGGAGACAGTCCAGTCAGTGGGGGAATGGAAGCAGTGGTAGTCCCCGGGGGCCAGGTAGATGACGCAGTGGTAGAGCTCGTTCCCTTCTCGGGTGACCAGCTGGTTCCTGAAGGAGCCACAGGAGGTGGCTGTGGGGCAGACACGAACCAGGCGCTCAGACAAGTACTTGATGCTACCCAACACGGAGCCTGCGTGCAGCCTGGACACTGGCTCCAGGGAGGCCTGAAGCTGCGGGCAGAGTAACTACCGGTCCACAGGCCTCCCTCCCGGACCCACTCCCATCCCCACCCTCTACCCTCTGACATCCAGCGCAGCCACAGCACAGCTGCCTGGCCGCCACCAGGCCAGGACCCACCTGGTGGGAAGGGCAGGTCCTCTGCGGGGATGCGAGGGCCCAGGAACGACTCCAGTGAGTAGGTGACCCCCTTCACCTGCTCCACCTCGCAGTTCTTCACCTGCCCGAAGTTGAGAATCTTCCCATCCGATGGACTGATCTGGAAGGGCCAGGAGAGGCTCGCTGTGGGGGAGGGGAGGGGGCAGAGGGCAGGGCCACCTCCTTCTTGGGGTTTGGCCTGGGAGGAGTGCCCACCAGCCCACCTCTTCCTAAAGGTACAGCCAAGAGCTGCCTGTACGGAGGCAGGAGTAGAAGGTGGGGTTGGGGCCTCACCACGCTGTGCTGGCCGCACACTGGCCGGGCCTGTGGCTTCAGCTTGCGCCGGAAGAACTCGCTGAGGTTGCGGTAGTGGTGCAGGTCCTCCACGGCGGCCTCCTTCATGTTAACCCCGAAAGTCCAGATGTACAGGCTGTAGACGGGCCTGCGCAACCAGTGCGGCAGCTCCACTTGGTTGAGGCGGCCCCAAGCCCGCGATAGCAAGCGCGTCGGCACCGACTTGTACAGGGCCACCTGCAGGCCGCGGGCAGGTGGGTGAGTCAGCCACACCGTGTGCTCACCCCCCAACCCCCCTCCTCCCCATCAGCCGGTACCCTCTCCCCTCCCCATGGGGGCCACCTCCCGAGGCCTGAGCAGCTTGTCCCCACGAGGGTTTTGTGACATGGTTGTCTCTCACCAGGAACCAGACTGAGCTTCCAAATCTCTCATCTCTCACACACAGTACTGGCCAGGCCTGTGACACAGTGACTTACAGCTCAGCTGTCAGCCATTTCCTGCAGACTTCCCACAGCAGCTACCCCACTCCCTCCCCAGTCCCCGGGGAGACTGGCCAACACAGCCTCACTTCTTGAGGTGGGGAGGGGCAAACAGATCTGACACAGTCACACAGGCTGTGGCGCGGGCACTACTGCCCGAGTCCCAGACCAGCACAGAAAGGACAGGCCTCTGGTGCGTGGGCAAGTCCAGAGCCCAAAGCACATGTGCTCATCGCCCCCCACCCCGAGGTTGGGGACTCTCATGCAGACGGGTTGACCACTGACACCTGCGCTCCGAGGGCCTGGACATGCCCGCCAAGCCCACCTGTCCACACAGCTGTCCCCACCTGGTGCTCCTCCAGGAGGCACAGGGGACTCGGCCTCTCAGTCAGACCCTCCTGCCAAACTCAGGGCCAGATGACCCAGAAGGGGCAGCCTCTTAAACCTCAAGTGCCTCTGCCATAGTGGGACGTGCTTCTAATTGGTGGCTGCTGCTTGCTGAACACAACCAAGACACCAAGTCCCCAAAGCATAAAAGCAATTCCACTCCAACTTTAAACACCTTTAAAGAGGCAGTAAGTTAGCGGCTCCCAGCACTCCCAGCTGACGCCCATCTGCGGGGGCAGCCCAGGGCTGCCCTATGACCCCAGGCCTAATGCCCAGAGGTGCCCCTGAGCTTTCAAGCCCTGGCAACGCCCACCTGCGCTGTCCAAGGGCCTGGGAGCAGGGTTTCTTCCTTGGGGCCAGCTTGCCTGAGAGCCAGGTGCAGCCAGGCCGTTCCCTCACGCAGCCCTGCCTGGGGCTCCTGGGTCCTCAAAGGCATCCTCACCCAAAGGGGCCCACACAGGCTCCAGCCTCCCTGAACCACCCTCTGGCGTCCAGAAATTAATTTGGATTCTTCTCAAAATCACCCCTAAGCTCTTTTCAGGCACCATTTTCTGAATGCCCAATGTGGGTTCTTTCCAGAAGCAGAGTCCCCACATGGCAGAAATGCAGGCAGAGACAGCAGGCAGTGGACGGTGGGCCGTTACAGTCACCTGTCTGCAGCCCACCCTCTCCACAGGCTCGCCTTCCAATGTGACCCTGCTGGAGCGCTCAGGCCCCACAGCACCACCTCTGATCTGACAAATGTCTTCTCCTCCTTGGTCTCCTGGGCCCCAACCTCAGGCCTGCCTGGGGGGAGGCCAGGCCAGCAGCCCCTGCACACTTACCCTGCTCATGGGTCTCCATCCCACCCGGCTGAGTGGCCTGAGGGCGCCAAGGGGCAGGAGGTAGTAGAGGACCGTCAGGGGCCAGGAGCGCAGTTTCAGGGCGGGTTTGGACATGCAGCTCAGCTGTCCCAGCCTTCGCCTCAGGGCCAGCTGGGGGAAGTACAACCTGCAGGGCACATGTCCGCACACAGCCAGGGTCAGTGGAGGACTGGGGGCCCCACCTCACCCTCAGCAGGTTCGCCTCTCGATGGAGTCGGGCAGCACCGGCCAAACTCCTTCATCCCAACCCCACTCTGAGGTGGGGGCTTGGCTGCCTCTGGTCGGCAGACTCACTTCCCAGTCTCCCCACCTGCCTGTCAGCTGAGACACACAGGGTGAGGCGCCTCTCAGATGGAGTAGCTTCTGAACCTGGCAGGGACCCCGGAGAGGACCTTGGGGCTGAGTGCACCAGGAAGATAGTGCAGAACCTGCCTTGCGGCCCCCTACTGGCCTGGGGCCAGCTCTGCCCACACAAGCTCCAAGGAGAGCTAGTCTGATCCCCCTTAGCCCCTGGCAGCGCAGGGTCTGGGAAAATCTCTTCATGGCTCCAAGCATCTTATTTCCTCATTTGAGGGGCCTGACAAGATCACGAAGGAACACACAAACATGCACAAGCACTAGTGCGCGTGTACACACACACAGAGACACACACACACACACACACACACACGCACGCTACTGCTCCATCCATCCCCGTGCTCTTTCTGCATCAGGTCAGGTTCTCCAAAACGATCCAGAGGTTGGTGGGGATAAGCTCCCCGCCAACCCTCAGGCCACCTTCCAGGTCTGCTGGGGCCACATACACCTGACCCAGGCCCCTCCTTCCGATAAAGGTAGGTGGGCCTTCCCCAGACCCCACCAGCTCAAATTCAGCGCATTAAGCCAGGCTCAGCCTCGAGGGAGCCAGACTCTGGGATGAGCCTTTCCACCGGAACCCTGGCCCTCCTGAGGCATGACACTGAGGCCCAAGTCACCTTGCCACATGCCTAGGACCTAGAAAGTGCTCCTGAGGCCCCAGTGTGGCCATCACAAGGCCACACTGCTACCCACTCTAAGAATGTCCCGGGGCTTTGGTTTCCTCATCTACAGAAACACTGCGTTCAACTGGAGAATAAGGCTCCATCTGTGCCTGTGTGCTCTCAGAGCAGCTCTGTCCTCTGCCCCCAATTGCTCAACAAACCAAGGAACAAAGAGGCACCTCAGCTGATATGAAAAGCAGAAAAAAATGGAGAACTGAGCCGAAGGCCAGGCCCTGCAGCTCAATGGTGGCCCTGGGAGGCGCTGCTTCTCCACTGCTCACCAGACCCCCTGTGTCCACTGTCTCTCCCATCCCACCCCCTCCAGCTTTAAAAAGGTCTGGCAAGTGGGTAGGGGCCAAGCAAAGCCTGACACATCACTGCTCTGCCCTGGGCTCCCCCCATCCACCTTGCTCTCTGCAGAAGTACAGGGACCAATCTCAGAGGAGCTGCGCTGCAGCGGGGTGGGGGCGCAGTGCAGACACTGGCCCACCAGCCTGCTGGCCCCCCAGTACCTGAAACGGGCTCTCCGACTCAGGTCCCCCGGGCCGGGCCCCTCCAGCCGCGGGGGCTGGTACCCCGGCACCCTGCCGCCGCCACCACCTCCACCACGGGGCCGCTGGACGTGAACTCTGACCTTTCGGAGGTCAAGGCGGGGTGAGGCCAGGTTAGGACGCAGCCGTGACCCGCAGCATCTCACCATTTTGCCGCGCGGAGCTCCGGTCCTCGCCGCGCCTCTGACTGACACATGGTGGGCGGCGCAGGGAGGCAGTGCCAGGCTCGCTCCCTTTGTCTCTCCTCCTTCCTCCCTTCCCCCCCGGAGCTCCTGCGCTGTCACCGCTCCTTGCCCCGGCGGCTGCGGCTGGGGGACCGCTCCCTGGCTAGGTCCAGTCCAACGGATCAGGGCTGTTGCAGAGACAGGCACCGATCACACACCTGCTCGGCCTGCGCACCGGCCCCGCCCTCGGCCCGTTCTGTCCCTGGCCTGGCTGCCTGCCTGCTCCCAGCAGGGAGGGGACCCGGCGCCTCTGAACCCAGGAGCACAAGCAGGAATCTGAGCCCCGCGCTCCAGGCGGGCGCCCAGCGTCGGCCTGTCTGCGGCCCCGGCGGCCCCTCCCTCGCTGGGACCTGACCCATTTTCCTTTCAGATGACAAAGTAGCATCTGAGGGATGAGGGCGCAGGAAGGCGGGAGAGGCGCGGTGGTGAGACCCCAGCATCTGGCCTGCTCCGGCTCTGTCCTCGTCGTCGTCCCCAGCCCCCGCCTCAGGGTCCCCCATACCTGCCTCCTCTGAAGAGGGGCACCAGGGCAACCTCAGGGAAACCGGCCACCCCGCCTTCCCATCTCTCTCGGGAGGAACAGCACTTTGGTCCGCGGCCGCCCAGCTCCCTGAAAGGATGCCCAGCCTCTGCAGATCACAGGCAGGGGGAGAGCAAACATTCTGCAGCCTGGGAGTCACAGCCCCGCCCAGCGCAGCCCCCAAACCACGCGCCCCACGTCGTCTTTAGATGAAGACATGCGGGGTCCCAGGGCTGCTCCAAAGGCAGAGAACTGACCCGGCCCAGGCCCCCGCGCCAAGACCGAACAGGAGGCCCCAACTCGGACATAGCTCGACCCTCACGGGCTGAACTTCTGAGGTCCTGGGCAAACCCACCTCAGCCAAGGAGGTGAAAACCGCCAGCCTGACACCTGCCAGATCTCTAAGTGTGAGTGGCCGTGGGGCTGGATGAGGCTGACTAAGGTTTGGACGTTAGCATGGATTTCCACCCCTGCCAAGGCCCACCCCACCTCAGACCAGGACCCCTCGGCAAGCTCATCTCCCCAGGCTACCCACCTCGCTGAATGGCCGTTGAATGGCAGGAGGGTGCCCGCACAGGCCTCCTCCTGCCCAAGGCCCCATGGACACTCTGGCTTTTGCCTGGCCAGGCTCGAGCTGAGGTCCCACTAACTCCCTTCCTACAGCCCACCTGCCAAGCACAGCCCTGCCCCACCCTCCCAGCCTCGGGCCCCAAACTCGCCTCCCGGTGGCTCCCCAGGAAACAGGCCCAGCGGGGTGATGGGCAGTCAGGTTTGCGCCTGAAGCTAGGCTCCAGGACAAGGCTCTCTCCCCGACTCTAGAAACTCTAGAAAGCTTGGGCTGCTCGCACACCCGGGATTCACAGTGGGGGCTGGCGACGCCTTGTGGGCGGGGATGGGAGCCAGGCCTCCTCCTGCCAGTTTTCCACAGTGGGACCTTGACCGCTGCAGGATGTTGTCAGAAAGGCACATTCAGGAAGCCACAGACAAACCCAGCTTGGCCCAAGACCTCAGGACCTCAAAGCAGATCCCCCGTGTGTGCCTTTGCATTGCATTCTCCCCCAAGGCCTCCAGTCCAGGGGCCTGACCGGGCCACACAGCCCACCAGGGCAGTGGAGGGGACTCTGGGGGACCAGCCCAAGGAGCTGCTATCCTGGAGAGACTCCAGGAACTGCCCTGAGAAGTTGGGCAGGAGGTCTTCACGCCTCAGTCCTGTCTCCGTCACTACTCTACTTCCTCTTCTAAAATGGGACACTGAGACCAGGGTCAGGTTTCTTTTAAATCACCAGTGTTCCCCAAAAGGCCCCCAGCAAGCTGACATGAATTCAGCTGTCCACCAGGAAACAGGCCAACACCCTCTGACTAGCTCAGAGCCGCAGGACGGAGGGAAGGGGGTCCCTAGTGGCCACCCCTTCTCACTTCCCAGGAGCAGAGCCACTTCCTCAACCAACAGTGCTCCCAGCATCCCCATCTCAGAGCCCCACTTGCCCTCTGCGCCTACAGTGGCCTTTGGAGGCCAAGCTAGAGCTTTCTCCCTTTCTGGTTCCCTGAGAGCAACTTGGGGAGTTCAGGCCTGAAGGAGGAGCCTGCAAGGAGAGCGCCCTGAAGCAGAGAAGTACAGACCCCTTCCCTCTCTCCTGAGAGTCTCAAGGACACTCTGTGGAGGTGAGTTTGGGGCTATGACCAGTAGGACTTTAAAGTCATTACATGGCCATATGGAACATGAGAACACAGAGGCTTTGGTGGCGGGCAAGGACAATCTGGTTACTGTGATCCTGGATGCCTTCCCCCCACCCTCGCCCTGAGAGCTGGGAAAGGCCTTGCAAGTCACACGTGCTCTCTGAGTCTCAGTTTCCTCATCTGGAAATGGGAAGGGTCCTTCCTCCTGCTCACCCGTCCAGAGTCTCAGATCAAAGCTGTGACCAAGGCCAATAACAACTCTGCTTAGAAACCCCATGCCTCTCTTCCATCCAAGAGCTTAGTGCAGCCTCACCCCCCAGACCTGGCTCCCAATGCCTCCCCTCCCTTTCCAAACCCACGCTCTGGGAGGACAGAAGTTTGCTACCACTGGGAAGATGGAAGGAACAGGGCAGAGGAGGCAGTTCTGACAGAGGAGCCCAAACCACAGGGGCAGCGATGATGTGAGTAGGAAGGGATGGCTCAACAGGACCATGCTGGGGGGAGCTCACCTTTGTCAGGGCATGCTGTTCTGGGGGTTCACACCCCAGAGGTGCTGCAACATCCCCACCCACCCCTCACCGCCCTAGATGAAGGCCTTGCAACCCTGCACGTGTCCAGCCCGAGAGCCCAAGGACGTGCTCCTGCTCCCTGAGTGGAAAGCTCACCGGGTGCCAGTTACCTGGCCTGAAGCCTCAGCAGAAACCCCCAGTGCCCCCCAAAACATGTGTCCCCAGCCTGACTTGCTGTGCACACTCCCAGCTCTGAAGGGCAGGGCTGCTGGGTAGCTGTGTCCAGGTGGGGCCACCAACCATTCCTCCCCTGAGTTTCAAGGCTAGAAGCTGACAAAATGTCAGAAGTAGGGAACCAGGAAAATGGATTCTCCCAGGTGAAACGGGTGAGCCATCTTGGGGAAGCCTTGGGCGAGAGAAGAGGAAGCAGAGAGAAGGGTCCAGAGGCACCTCTTTCAAGGGCGGTAGAGATGGGGACAGGACTCGGCAGGACTCTTTCTTAAATCCCCTGAAGGAAAGGAACCTTCTCTGGGGCAATCCTTGGCACTAGCGGGGAACGGGGTCCTGGGAAGGGCGGGGTGTCACCTCCTCCTGCCCCTTGGCTGGTACATGGTGACAACTGCAGCATGTCCGGGTCCCACCGAGGAACACTGCTGCTTCCCTCCCCCTCTGGCGCCCGTCCCAGACCCTTCGGGCAGAACTGAGGAAATGGGCGCAGGAGGACATCGAGCCGCCCACAACGCCCACATTTCCCTTTTCCGGGCCGGGAGGCAAGGAGATGCTACACGACGCGAAGGAAGTGAGCTCATCCTGCCCGGCCCCGTGACCCACCGTGCGGGGCCAGGGAAGCCACACTCGATCGGGGTTGGGGGGTGGGCTCCTCAGGCCCCAAGCGGTGAGGGGCGACCGGCCTCCCGGCTACGCGAGCAGGCCTTCCGCTTGCGCGGGGCGGCTCGGCCGCGGCCGCTCACTCACCAGCAGGTGGTCCGCTCCGCTGGCTTCCGCGGCGCCGCGCACCGGCTGAACTCGCAGGGAGGCGCCGCTCCTCGCTCCTCGGAAGCCTGACTGCGTGCGGGGGCTCGGCTCCACCCAGTCAGGGGCAGCGGCAGGAGACCGGACACCAGGCTCGCTAGTCAGCCGCGCCCCGCCCCCCAGCCTGGGGTTCCTTTAAGGGAAGGGGCGGGGCCAGGGGAGCGGCGGGAACAGGCGACCGGCCGACGGCCACAGGACTTCGCGGGTGCCTCCTGAGGGCGGGGCTGGGCTCCCTGGGCCGTGAGCGCCTCCCACACACCCCTCCGGGCAGCCAGGGCCTCCACGTGCTGCGGACCTCACCCGAGGGCCGGCTTCTCTAGACTGAACACAAAGCCACCTCCAGACACCTTTTCTAGCCCTCAAAGCCCTCGCTCCTTCATACACCCGACCCTGAAGACAAAGGCTGCTCCTCACCCCACCCCCTCTCCTCCAGGCAGACACACCCTGACACACAAAATCCCCTGGTGCAGACCAGCAAACAAGACCCAGTGGGCAAGGTCCACCCCCGCCCAGCACGTAGGCTTCCTAGCGGGGATCAAGACCTGTGGGGTGATTCTCACCTTATCTTTCTACCCCACTAGATGGTACCCCACTGCAGGGTCAGCACCCTACCCCCATGCCCACTGAAAGCAGTCAACGTGGGATGGAATGAACCAGCTTAACACTTTTTAGGGGAGGGGGAGGTCCAGCGGGGAACACCACCACTACTCAACCACAAAAAGCATGTGGAATTCAGGAGCCTGATTAGCTGAACAACCCCAGCTTCTTTTGACCACTGGGAATTTAGTTTCTAAAGCAACATTTAGACCAGGAAGAGAGCTGACAGGGCTTGTGAAGAGATGGGCAGCTCAGCCAAGGCAGCCTGGAAGAGGACACAGCAACATGCAGACACAGCTCCACACACCTGCCCCCTCATCTGGATCCAGCCCAACCAAGTGCTCCATAACAAGCTGGAGGGATCCTTGGGACGCCAGTAGGAACTGGGAGGCAGGGAGGTGCACAGCCCACCTCAGCCTCCTAGCCTGGGCTCACAGCATTCTCGGAGCCCCAGCGAGACTTTAGACCCCTGCTCACCTCAGAGCTCCAACCAACCAACCACCACTCGAGATGGAATAAAAAGGAGTTAAAGCACAGGAAGATGCGGACACACAATCTTAGCAACACTAAATTCCAGAACCAGAAATCCAGGAAGACCGTCCTGACTTCCCCAAAGCCTGCAGTGCATCCAGCAGGACCGAAGTTAGACCTAAGGGGGTAAAAACAAGTCTGGATCAAAAGCCCAGATTCTTATTCGCTGAGCGGCCTGTGGAGCGCTGATGCTCTCCACTGTAAAATGACCAACTAGGCCGCTCCACATGGACCAGAACTCCTCTGTAATCATTCAAAGCCTCTCAGGCTGACTGGTGTCTAGGAAACTCATAAACCAGCCCACAGGTCTGCCCTGAGATTAGCCCACCCAGCCTTCTAACCTGCCCTCCACCACGTATATCTCAGGAGGGAAATGCCTTCTGGACAATATTCCAGACAATACTCAACATGATTTCTGGGAGTAGGAAAAAACCCCTTGGAAGGTTTACTCTCCCAGCCCAAATGAGGTCCCTTCCGGCCACCCACACTTGGTCCTTAATTTCTAGTCCTCCCACCTTCTTTGGACTCCCCTGGGCGGGAGTGCCACCTAGTGCCACTGCGAGGCTCTGCAGGCCCCAGGCCACTTGGCCACAGCACCCGTGGACAGGCCAACCTCCTCAGGCAACCCACTGCCACTCCCCCGCTCCTTGCAGAGTGAACTCCGTGCCCTGCTGTGCCAGGGGACAGAAGGGAGTGGCGGGGCAGGGGTGGCAGGTGCTCTCTGTTAATTCTCATTCCCTGGGGGCCGATGGAGGCCCCTCGAAGAAGAGAGGTGATGGTCGGTGTCCCAAGGCTGGCACGAGGAGCCAGGGGCAGGTTATCAGCCTCACAGAAGCCTGGGCAGGAGCCCAGACAAGCACGGACTACCCTCAGGTGATTCCTTCATCTGAAGGCTTCTCACAGCCCTGCCAAATTCTCCCTTCATGTTCTCGAATGTTTCCTAGCAATCCCACCAGCCCAGATGACTTCTCTGCCACCCAGGCAGCGAGGAGGGTGCAGCAGGGTAAGGAAGCCCAGCAGAAAGCTCCCTCCAGGCAGGAGCCCAGCCCTGTCCATTCCCTTTCCCCTTAGTGGTGCAGGCACAGAGCACCCCCTTGGGCTGGGGGAGGCAAGGGAGAGGAAAGGCTGGAGTGGCTGCCACAGCTCCTGGCACATACCACGAAGGAGGTCCCTGAGGCCTTGAGATGTCCTCCTGCCCTGGAATGAGGCCAGGATTCTCTGAGGTCAGAGCTGGGCAGGCAGCAGGGTCTACTTCCCACCAACTTGACTGTCTGCCCATTTTAACATCCAGAACTGTCTTCTCAACACCTATTAGGTAAGAAATAAAATAGTACTTACTGAATCTCCATCCCCTGCCAGCATAGGACCAGGTATTTATTTACACCTACGTCATTCTCATTTAACAGCAGCCTGTTCACAGAGGGGAACAATAAAGCTATAACAATTACAGGAAGTTTAAAAACATGCAAAACATGTTCTACACTGTCCAGGGTCATGGACTCGTGGAGCAAAGGAAATGCCAAGTGCAGATCGACAGGGTAGCGGTGAGCGACGTGGGAGACCTGACAGGCTGATCTGGCTTTATTCCTTTTCAGAACTGGAACGTCACACCTCACATTTTAAAAATACTAAACTGAGGGCAGAAACAAGGAAGCAGTGCTAACGCACCCCATGGCTAGATGAGATGACAACAAACCAGATGTGCTCAGATGTGGACTGAAGTGTTTAGGGGTGAAGTTTCATAATGTCTGCTATGTACTTTCAGTGGCTCAGAGGAGAGTCTGTACATATGCACAGAGACAAAGCAGATACGAGGAAACATTAATAACTGGTCACTCAAGCAGTGTGTGTGGGTAACAATTCTCTCAACTTTTCTACTCTGTTCAAAAGTGTTCACAATAAAATACTGGAAGACTTTGCTTTAAGCCACAGAAAAACCTCTAAATTCTACTACTAGGGAGAAAAACTCAAGACCACACTCAGCACACAGCGCCTCTCTGGCCCTGAGGCAGCATCATGCCCACCACTCCTGCTTCATGAGGCGGGTGGGGCAGTTCCGAGCTGAACCCCTCCCTCCTGTCCAGGCAACAGCCCTCCGATGACCACAGCCCACTCTGCAGCCTAGGGCCCCATCTCTGCAGAGTCAGCTCCTTGGTTTGCAGGAGGAGGGACACATGGACGGCTTCTTCCCCAAAGGGCCCCCCCTTCTACCAGGCCAGCTTCCCCACCGCCTGCACCTCTGTCCTCAAGACCCGTGAAGGCAAAAAGGACTCCTCAGAAGCACCAGAGACCAAGAGAAATCTGCCACCAGATGCCACCCTTCATGGAACAGGAAACCCCGGCGGGAGGGGGGCGGCACACCTGGGCACTCCCCCCATACACACCTGCCATCCAGGTCACCTGGTGACCTGGGCTTACAGACGCTACACACCTTCCACCCCTCTTGGTAAGAAGCACTTATGAAGGTCTGTTCCCCCCTTTGACTTATAGGGACAAAAAGGACAGCATATCTGAAATCATAGCTGCCACACAAACGCAGACTGCGATGCTCGGGCACAGGCAGTGGCCTTCCAGCTCCGGTCAGTGTTGCTCCCTTGAAGCCAGTTCTCCAGAGAGGCCTGGTGGCAACCACCCTCCCCACTGAGGCCAAACGCCAGGCCCAGGTAGCCCAAATAAGGTAGCCGGGCTCTTTGACCCCAAACCCTGACCTTTTTCAGGAAGGACACCATGAGTTCCTGAAAAGAAACTCGTGGAAGCATCCCCTCCTTCATGCGTGGCACTCGGCCTGCTCGAGGCTCCAGTTCTAAGAGCAGGGCGTTCTCCTGGTCTGACCAGAGCCAGAGGAATGTGGTGGATTCCTTGTTCCGTGCTATTCAGACTAAACGTTAAACTTACAAATACTCTGAGCCAGTATAGACAGAATAAACACATGAAAATGTTGAAGTGGACTCACATTTAAAGAAAAGCAAATTACAAACTGTATTAAGGTATGGTTCTTGATGTTCCCTATTTCCTCCACTGCTCTCAGTAAAGAGCTACTCTACCCCTCCATCCACTCAAGTCAAAACTCACGAGTCATTTTCAATTTCTCTCTCCCCCTGCATGCAATCCATCAGTGCATCCTGTCCACTCTCCCCTCAAAACATACCCAGAATCGAATGTGGAATCTAAAAAATACAGAAAACTAGTGAATATAACAAAAAAGCAGCAAACTCACAGATATAGAGAACTAGTGGTTACCAGTGGCAGGGGGGTGGGGGTGGGGAGGAATATTGGGATAGGAGAGTAAGAGGTACAAACTATTAGGTATAAAATAAGTTACAAGGACTTCCCTGGTGGCGCAATGGTTATGAATCTGCCTGCCCAATGCAGGAGACACGGGTTCGAGCCCCGGTCCGGGAAGATCCCACATGCCACGGAGCAACTAAGCCTGTGTGCCACAACTACTGAACCTGCACTCTAGAGCCCGAGAGCCACAACTACTGAGCCCACGTGCCACAACTACTGAAGCCCACATGCCTAGAGACCACGCTCCGCCACAAGAGAAGCCACCGCAATGAGAAGAATGAGAAGCCCGCGCAGTGCAATGAAGAGTAGTCCCCGCTAGCTGCAACTAGAGAAAGCCCGCACACAGCAACGAAGACCGAACGCAGCCAAAAATAAATAAATTAATGAATTAAATAAGTTGTAAGAATATACTGTACAACATAGGGAATATAGCCAATAGTTTATAATAACCTTAAAAGGAGTTTAACCTTTAAAAATTATGAATCACTATATTGCACACCTGTAACTTATACTGTACATCAACTATACATCAATAAAAAAAATACCAGAATCGAGTGCCTCCCCCCTACCCCAACTCCACTGCCCCCCACTCTGATCCAGGCTACCACCTTCTCTTGCTGGGATCCTGTCAGAGCCTCCCAACAGGTCCCCTAATCTGTCTCCATAGCAGCCAGGACGACTGGATCAGAACCCAGATCACTCAATACTCACTCAGAGGACAGGCTGAGCTGGCGCCACGGGTCCTCCTGCCCTCCTACCTTCCTGCCTTCTGTGCCTCCAGCCACAGGGGCTCTTTGTTCTCCCTAAACAGAGACAAGTGTTCTCTATCCATCTCAAGCCTCTACCTGGACCACTCTCCCAGCCCCTCAGATGCCCCCTCAGCCCACACGGCACTAAGCGGGGCCTTCCTTCCTTCCCTGACTGCCTTGGTCCCAGCCCAGCTCTGCCCCAGCCTGAGACACTGTGCCCTTTACCTATGTTCTCTCCACGGCCTTTCAACCACTAGACATGTCCATGTGTCCATCTGTTTCTCAGCTCTCTCAGCCCCTAATAAGGGAAGCTCTCTGAGGACGGGAGCTCTAGCTCTACCAGTGGATCCCCAGCATCTCAACAGGGCCTGGCATATGGAAGGAGCTCAAAGATCTGTTGAATGAAGCAGCAAATTCAAGAAGAGAGGAATGGTGTTCATCTATGACAACTGTTTCAGTAACACCCAGTGTGGTTCATATACCCAACAATGCCTATTACAAATGGGTACAATAGTTTTAGACAGCAAACATGTAGCAAAAATCGTGCAGGTGCCCAGACCCCTTCAGACAGCAATTCTACACTGAGGCATTCAGCCTGAGGAAAAGGCCTACGTGCAAAGATGTGCTCTACAACGTTAATCACGATGGTAAAAACCACCAGGGCACCAGAATCCACTATGGTAGCAGAGCCACTTAACGTATGTAGTTACATGAAGTCTTGCAAAATCATCATATGTAGCAATATGTATAAGGTAAAAAAGGCAAGATACAAAACAGGAGTAGTTGATCCCTGAACAACACAGGTTTGAATGCGCAGGTCCACTTATAAGCACACTTTTTTCAATAAATACGTACTACAGTACTACGTAATTGGAGGATGTGAAGCCACGCATACCGAGAGTGGCCTGTAAAGTTATATGCATATTTTCAGTCGCTGGGGGGAGGGGAGTCAGTGCCGCTAACACCCGCATTGTTCAAGGGTCAACTGTATATCCATTTAAAAAAACAGACAGACATCAAGTGAAAAATAAAGCCCGTGATTATGCAACAAGTCGTCAGGTGAGAAGGGATGGGAATCATGACTGTCCTCCCAGTTCTCCAACATTCTGTCAGAGCGTTACATCACCTCTGTCATTTACAAGAGAATGAGACTGACTTCCAGAAGGGGGCCAAGACCATTCAATGGGAATGTGCTGGGAAAACTGCACATCCCCATGAATGAAGTCAGATACTTAACCTTACACGATATAAAAAAACAACTCAAAATGGATCAAAGACCTAAACATAAGACTTAAAACTATAAAATTCTTAGAGGAAAACAGGAGAAAATCTTCATGACGCTGGATTCAGAAATGATTTCTTAGATATGACACCAGAAACACAGGAAATAAAAGTATAAATAGATAAATTGGACTTCATCAAAAGATATGATCAAGAGAGTAAAAAGATAAGCCATAGAATAGGAGAAAAATATTTGCAAATACATATACCAGATAAGGGTCTAGTATCCAGAAAAATAAAGAACTCCTGCAACTCAGCAACGAAAAACCACACAATTCAAAAATGGATAAAGGGGGACTTCCCTGGTGGTGCAGTGGTTAAGAATCCACCTGCCAATACAGGGGACATGGGTTCAAGCCCTGGTCTAGGAAGATCTCACGTACCACAGAGCAACAAAGACCATGCACCACAACTACTGAACCTGCGCTCTTGAGCCCGTGCTCTGCAGCAAGAGAAGCCACCGTAACGAGAAGCTCGCGCACCACAACAAAGAGTAGCCCCCGCTCGCCACAACTAGAGAAAGCCCGCGTGCAGTAACGAAGACCCAACGCAGCCATAAATAAATAAATAAATATATTTTATAAAAAATGGACAAAGGGCTTGAATAGACGTTTCTCCAAAGATATATAAATAGCCAATAAGCATGTGAAAGGATGCTCAACATCACTAGTCATTAGGAAATGAAAATCCAAACCTCAATGAGATACAATTTCACACCCATTAGGATGGCTATTATAAAAAAATTAAAAGGTGGATTAGAGACCTAAATGTAAGACCACACTATAAAACTCTTAGAGGAAAACATAGGAAGAACACTCTTTGACATAAATCACAGCAAGATCTTTTTTGGTCCACCTCCTAGAGTAATGGAAATAAAAACAAAAATAAACAAATGGGACCTAATGAAACTTAAAAGCTTTTGCACAGCAAAGGAAACTATAAACAAGACGAAAAGACAACCCTCAGAATGGGAGAAAATATTTGCAAACGAATCAACGGACAAAGGATTAATCTCCAAAATATATAAACAGCTCATGCAGCTCAATATTAAAAAAACAAACAACCCAATCCAAAAATGGGCAGAAGACCTAAATAGACATTTCTCCAAAGAAGACATACAGATGGCCAAGAAGCATATGAAAACCTGCTCATCACTAATTATCAGAGAAATGAAAATCAAAAATTACAATGAGGGGCTTCCCTGGTGGCGTAGTGGTTGGGAGTCCGCCTGTTAGTGCAGGGGACACGGGTTCGTGCCCTAGTCCAGGAGGATCCCACATGCCATGGAGCGGCTGGGCCTGTGAGCCATGGCCGCTGAGCCTGTGCGTCCGGAGCCTGTGCTCCGCAACGGGAGAGGCCACAACAGTGAGAGGCCCGCATACCGCAAAAAAAAAAAAAATTACAATGAGGTATCACTTCACACAAGTTAGAATGGGCATCATCAGAAAACCTACAAACAACAAATGCTGGAGAGGGTGTGGAGAAAAGGGAACCCTCTTGCACTGTTGGTGGGAATGTAAATTGATACAGCCACTATGGAGAACAGTATGGAGGTTCCTTAAAAAACTAAAAATAGAATTACCATATGACCCAGCAATCCCACTCTTGGGCATATGCCCAGAGAAAACCATAATTCAAAAAGACACATGCACCCCAATGTTCACTGCAGCACTATTTACAACAGCTAGGTCATGAAAGCAACCTAAATGCCCATTGACAGACGAATGGATAAAGAAGTGGTACATACATACAATGGAATATTACTCAGCCATAAAAAGGAATGAAATTGGGTCATTTGTTGAGACGTGGATGGATCTAGAGACTGTCGTACAGAGTGAAGTAAGTCAGAAAGAGAAAAACAAATATCGTATATTAATGCATTTATGTGGAACCTAGAAAAATGGTACAGATGAACCGGTTTGCAGAGCAAAAGTTGAGACACAGACGTAGAGAACAAACATATGGACACCAAGGGGGGAAAGCGGCGGCGGGGGTGGGGATGGTGGTGTGATGAATTGGGCGATTGGGATTGACATGTATACACTGATGTGTATAAAATTGATGACTAATAAGAACCTGCTGTATAAAAAAATAAATAAAATACAAAAAATTTTTTTAAAAAAGGTGTTGGTGAGGATGTGGAGAAAGTGGAATCCTCATACAATGCAAATTGGAATATAAAATGGTACAGCCACTGTGGAAAAGTTTGGCAGTTCCTCAAAAAGTTAAACATAGATTGACCATATGATCCAGAAACTCCATTCCTAGTTATACACCCAAAAGAACTGAAAGCAAAGACTCAAGCAGATACTTGTACACCAATGCTCACAGAAGCACTATTCCAACAGCCAAAGTGGAAACAACCCACTATCTATCAATAGATGATAAACAAAACATGGTCCATCCATAAAATGGAATACTATTCGGCCTTAAAAAGGAAAGAAACTCTGAAACATGCTATAAACATGGATGAATCTTGAAAATCTGGTAAGTGAAATAATAAGCCAGACACCAAAAGACAAATGTATAATTCCACTAATATGAAGTACCTAGAACAGTCTTCACAGAGACAGAGTAGGACAGTGCTTAAGGGGGTTGGGTGGGAGGTAGACTAGGGAATATTATTTAAAAGGTACAAAGCTTCTGTCTGAGATGATGAAAAAGTTCTAGGAACGGATAGTGGTAATGGTTGCAAAACAGTATGATGGGGCTTCACTGGTGGCGCAGTGGTTAAGAATCTGCCTGCCAATGCAGGCGACACGGGTTCGAGCCCTGGTCCGGGAAGATCCCACATGCCGCAGAGCAACTAAGACCGTATGCCACAACTACTGAGCCTGTGTTCTAGAGCTCATGAGCCACAACTGCTGAGCCCATGTGCCACAACTACTGAAGCCCGTGCACCTAGAGCCCGTGCTCTGCAACAAGAGAAGCCACCTCAACAAGAAGCCTGCGCACCACAACAAAAGAGTACCCCTGCTGCTGCAACTAGAGAGAGCCCACGTGCAGCAATGAAGACCCAACGCAGCCAAAAATACAATGCAGGGAACATGGGTTCCATCACTGGTCCGGGAAGATCCCACATGCCGTGGAGCAACTAAGCCCGTACGCCACAACTACTGAGCCTGAGCTCTAGAGCATACGAGCCACAACTACTGAGCCCATGCACAACTACTGAGCCCGTGCGCCACAACTACTGAAGCCTGTGCACCTAGAGCCTGTGCTCCGCAACAAAAGAAGCCACCGCAATGAGAAGCCCACACATTGCAACGAAGAGTAGCCCCCACTCACCGCAACTAGAGAAAGCCCGCGCACAGCAACGAAGACCCAGTGCAGCCAAAAATAAATAAATAAATTTATTTTTTGAAAAAAAAGAAAAAGAAATAGACCCCAAAATGACAGAAGATGATGAAAAGGAGAAAAGGACTTTGAGACAGCTAAATAAACAAGCACAATATGCTCAAAGATTTATGGGAAAATATGATCATAATGAGAGAAATGGAAGACATAAAAAAGAACAACTTGAAACTTTCAAAATGAAAACCAGAATGTCTTCAATGAAAATTTCTACAAAAAGCTACTAGAATAAGTGAATTTAATAAGATTACAGAAATTTTCATATATTGCTAATGGGAATACAAAATGGTAAAACAACTATTAATACCTTCAAAACAGTTTGGTGGTTTCTATTATAAATACACAGTTACCTATGAATAGTAATTGTACTTTTAGGTATTTACACAAAAGAAATGAAAACAAATGTCTACACAAAGACTTAAACACAAATATTCATATAGACTTTATACATAATAGTCAAAAGATGCAAACAACCCAAATGTCCACCAACAGATGAAGGGTTAAAAATAATATGTGGGGCTTCCTTGGTGGCACAGTGGTTAAAAATCCTCCTGCCAACGCAGGGGACACGGGTTCGAGCCCTGGTCCGGGAAGATCCCACATGCTGCAGAACAACTAAGCCCGTGCACCACAACTACTGAGCCTGCACTCTAGAGCCCGAGAGCCACAACTACTGAGCCCTCATGCCATAACTACTGAAGCCCACGTGCCTAGAGCCCGTGCTCCACAAGAAGAGAAAACACTGCAATGAGAAGCCCCCGCTCACGCAACTAGAGGAAGCCCGTGCACATCAACGAAGACCCAACACAACCAAAAATAAGTAAGTAAAATTAAAAAAAAAAAACTGTGGCATATCCACCCAATAAAATACTATTCAGCAATAAAGAGGAATGAATTTCAACATTATCGTCAGCGAAATAAACCACACAGAACAGAGTACATTCCATTTAAATAAAATTTCTTAAAAGAAAAATCTCATCTATAGTGATAGGAAGCAGATCAGTGATTGCCTGGAACCATGGTTCGATACTGACTGCAAAGGGATACATATTTTATATCTCTACACAAGTCTATATATTTATTAAAACCAATGAATTATATGCTTAAAAAGGGTTTTATTGCATGTAAACAATACCTCAGTAAAGTCGACTTAGAAATTGAATCAGGGCTTCCCTGGTGGCACAACGGTTAAGAATCCACCTGCCAATGCAGGGGACATGGGTTTGAGCCCTGGTCAGGGAAGATCCCACATGCCGCAGAGCAACTAATCCTGTGCACCACAGCTACTGAGTCTGTGCTCTAGACCCCGCGAGCCACAACTATTGAAGCCCGTGCCTAAAGCCTGTGTTCTGCAACAAGAGAAGTCACCACAATGAGAAGCCGGCACACCAGAACAAAGAGTAGTCCCTGCTCTCTGCAACTAGAGAAAGCCCACGCTCAGCAACGAAGACCCAATGCAGCAAAAAATAAATAAATATTTTTTTAAAAAAGAAATTAAATCACCACAGTAGCATTATTTACAGTAGCCAAGACATGGAAACTTAAGTGTCCATCAAGTGATGAATGAATAAAGAAGTTATGGTGTATATATTTACAATGGAGTATTATTCAGCCATAAAAAATAAGGAAATTCTACCATTTGCGACAACATGGATGGACCTTAAAGGCATTATGCTAAGTGGAATGACTCAGACAGAAAAAGACAAATACCATATGATCTCACTTATATGTGGAATCTTACAAAAAACAAAAAAAAAAAAACCAAAAAATCCCACCAAACTCAGAAAAACAGATCAGACTGAGGAGGAGGGGGAGCGGGGAATTAGAGGAAGGTGGACAAAAGGTACAAACTTCCAGATATAAGAGAAATAAGTACTAGGGATGTAATGTACAATATGATGACTATAGTTACCACTGCTGTATTAACATACAGGAAAATTAAGAGAGTTAATCCTAAGAGTTCTCATCACAAGGAGAAACTTTTTTTTTCCTTTTTTCTTTTCTTCTTTATTTTCTTTTTATTGTATCTATATGAGATGATGGATATTAGCTGAACCTACTGTGGTAATCATTTCACAATGTATCAAGCTATCATGCTGTACACCTTAAACATATATACAGTGATATATATCAATTGTTTCTCAATGAAATTGGAAAAAAATTAAATCAACTTTCAATAAATATGTAAGTACGGAGAGACTTTCTGGAAGATACACAAGAAATGTTAAAAATTCTTGCTTGGGGCTTCCCTGGTGGCGCAGTGGTTAAGAATCCGCCTGCCGATGCAGGGGACACGCGTTCGAGCCCTGGTCTGGGAAGATCCCACATGCTGCGGAGCAACTAAGCCCATGTGCCCCAACTACTGAGCCTGCGCTCTAGAGCCCGTGAACCACAACTACCGAGCCTGTGTGCTGCAACTACTGAAGCCCACATGCCTAGAGCCCATGCTCTGCAATGAGAAGCCACCGCAATGAGAAGTCTGCACACCACAACGAAGAGTAGCCCCCGCTTGCTGCAACTAGAGAAAGACCGCCCACAGCAATGAAAACACAACGCAGCCAAAAATAAAATAAACAAATAAATTTTAAAAAAAACATGAAAAACTCTTGCTTGCTTCTGGAGAGCGGGAATGGGATTAGCAGACGGGGTGGAGAGTGGAAGGCTCATTTTTATGTAATCCCTTCTTTACTATTTGAATTTTCACATGATCATATTTTATTCAAAATTTTTAAACTATCTTATTAAAAATAAAAATTAATTTAACAATACATACTCCTAAACAGAGCCAAAAGCTTAGAAGGGTGATGTTCACCAAAATGTTAACTGGTTTCCTGTGGGTTGTAGGATTACAGGTCATCAACTCTTTTCATCTTCATATTTTGCAACACTTCCTTATTTTTTGTAGATGAACACATCTTCATAAGTAGATAAAGGACAAAGCTATTTCCACATTGGGGAAAGTGATGCCATATATATAGAGAGAGAAAGAGTGGAGCTACTGGAACCTGGATGCTCCTGAAAGCTTCCAGAGACTCCACTCTCCTTAACAGGTTACTTTGTTGCTAGTTACAGAATTCCCTTTAATCCCACAGCAGCAAACACATAGGTTTCATTTCTACTCAGCAGATTGCATGAACTTTTTTTTTTAATTTTATAAATTTATTGATTGATTGATTGCTGCATTGGGTCTTCTTTGCTGCGCGCAAGCTTTCTCTAGTTGTGGCGAGCAGGGGCTACTCTTCGTCGCGGTGCGCAGGCTTCTCATTGTGGTGGCTTCTCTTGCTGCAGAGCGCGGGCTTCTCATTGCAGTGGCTTCTCTTGTTGTAGAGCACAGGCTCTAGGCACACAGGCTTCAGTAGTTGTGGCACGCGGGCTCAGTAGTTGTGGCTTGCGGGCTCTAGAGTGCAGGCTCAGTAGCTGTGGCGCACGGGCTTAGTTGCTCCGCGGCATGTGGGATTTTCCCGGACCAGGGCTCAAACCCGTGTCCCCTGCATTGGCAGGCGGATTCTTAACCACTTTGCCACCAGGGAAGTCCCTGCATGAACTTTTTTTTTCTTCTTTTCTACCATAAAAACAACAAGAATCTTAGATCAGGCAAAAATCTTAGAAACATTTTCTTAAATGTGTAAAAACAGAAGCCCCAAGGTGACACAACTCACCCAAGGCCTCGCAGCTGCTGGTGCCCAGATCTCAAGTCTCCTGACACCCTGTCCCTCCCTCCTTACTGCTCCTACGTGAGCGCTGCACCCACCCCAGCCCAGAGGACAGCCTGCAGGGAGTGAGGCAGCATAGATTTTGGAGTTATGGTTTCCTCTAAACTGTTACCAAAAAGAGGAAATTCTATTTACATGAAGGAAAGATGTGAGCATGAATTCTTCAGGAGTGCTGTGCTGGGGGCTGGGCGGGGGGGCGGTGGATAATGTGAATGCTCGTCACATTATCACAGACAACAACTGTTCAAGTCAGGCCACTCAAATTCACCTCCCATTTTAAACAGTCAGCCCCAGAGAATGGAGGTACCTCAAATACACAGCAAGCCCTCCCTCCATCTCTCACTGCCACCGTCGAGCTCCTATACTAAGAGCACCTTCTATGAGCAACACAGTATTTATTGTTCCAAGAGTACGGCATTTGGCATCGACAGACCTCTGTTCTGGAACCTATTCTGCCACCAACTAGTCTTTCCATTTGTAAAATGGCTCTAACACCTGCCCTTCCTACCTCAGTGAGATGTTGTAACTAAAAGGGTTCAGAAAAACTGCGAGGTGCTGTTCAACATAAGGTACTACAACCATGCTCTTGAGAGTTTTGATACAGAGGGAAGACCAGAGGGTTCTCTGCAACAAGAGAAATTCACAAGCTAGGAAAGGACAAAGGCTTCCTGCTGGCACTCTGACCAAGAGGGGCTAATAGGAAGGCTTCATGTGTGGGGATGGCTATACAGCCCATGTCTGTCTCCTGGAAACCCAGAAAACACTATTTGGTAAGAAAAAATCACCCAGTCACCTCAACTGTGCCACTGACCCCAGAGGCCATCTCAGCAGTAACTTCCAACCTGTCTTCTTTCTTAGCTCTGGAGATGCCAGACTTGACTTCAGGGATAGGAAGGGATTATATTCCAACAAAATCACTACCAGAAATTTTCACCTGCCACATACTAATGGAGCCCTGAAGGGACCCTTACAGCTCATCTGCCCATGATTCCTAAATCTGACTTGTCATGAGAATCACCCGCAGGGCCTTGTAAGAACAAAGATCTTGAGCCTTGCCCAAAGTTTCTAAATCTCTAGAGCGAGCTGAGACCAAAGAGTCCATATCATTAAAGCTCCCCAAACAATTCTGAGGATCAGCCAGACTGGGGTACTCTTGTCATTTTTCATATGAGGTGTCAGTGATTAGGTAGAGCCGGGGGTGGGACTAAGATCCAGCCCCCATCTGCCCATTCAAGAACTGCCCCCCGCCCCCCCCCCCAAACCTGCTGCCTCTCCTGAAATCTTACAGCGTCTACTCTGAGCCCAGACCATTTCCCCTTCATAAATGAAATGCTGCCCAACTTGCAAACCCAGGAGCCATCTTATTCCACCGAAAGAACAGGACCTAACGTAAGCCCAGTTCTTTACCAACAGGGGCTTCAGACCTCTCACTGTACTAGGCCACTCTGCTCCTGTGTCCTGTCACTGTCCAGAGCCTAGAACTTAGAAGCTAATCAACTCTGTCCTCTTTACAAATAATCGTTTTTCAGGTATTGACTCATATATGGCAGTAATCCCAATTATACAAACAGTGGATGCTATGAAAAACTACTGGCATTAGTCTTTTATGAATGAGGAAGTAGCAAATTTCTTCCAAATGTAGATTCTCTTGGGATACCTTTGAAATGAGTGGGAATTTCCTGAAAGCAGGTGGGCATGTCACCAGGTGGGTCAGCCTGACAGATGCCTGGGGTCAGAGCGAAGCCAGCTTGGGTTTAACACTGGAGTGGGGTCATGAATCACAGTCTTAACAGGTACTTTACTAGTTTGAAGGAGAAGGATATGTTTACAGAGGAAACAACCAATGTTATGGGAAACAGTGTTCAGCATACTTAAAAAGTATGACTCACATACTATACAATTCTGTAAAAAAGGACTCTGTAATATACAACCAAAAAACAGAAAACTTGGAAAATGACATGTCCAAGTCCACACAGCTACTAGGAGCATGGTTAGAACCTGCCTTCAGGACTGGGACCCTGGCTGCTGGGTGCAGCTGAGCTGGATTACTGATATGGCACAGCTCGTGGGGAAATCCAAATGCATCATCCCAAATACCATCGTCTCTGCTTTCACCCCCTCTGTTGCCCAAGCTATCAGGGTCTATTGATATTTCAGATATTTCACTTGTTAAATTATGGGTAAAAAGAAAGCAATTTTTAAACTTACACCTTTATATTCAATTTCAGTATTTACTGAATGTCTGCTCTGAGTCAGATATCCTGGGCCTCGGGAAGCACAGATGAGTAAGACAGTTCATTACGTATCACACAAGGTACAACGACACCAAAGGCCGCCCCAACTGTATGGCCCAATTGCGGGGAGAGCATTTTGAGCAGTAATGATAAAGGAATTTGATGATTTCAGTCTGGTCTCTGGTGAGAACTTATCCACATCACAAAAGTCCAACCCTTCCAGCTCATCCTCAGACTTGTGAAGGCGTGAACTGTCAGGACGCCAGCCTGAGTATAAGGCACGAGCTCTGAATATTTCAACAGCAGGAAATTTCCACTCGGAGGCCTTGGGGAGACCAGGGGTGGATCTGGAGACAGAGGGAAGCCGGACATGATGTCCAAGGTATAACTTCTGTAATAGCCCCAAAACCACTGGAGATGTGAGCTCCAAGAAAGCACATTTCACTTTTTCAAACAGTTTAACTTTGGAGCAGTTTACAAAGTGACAGGCAGTTGTGCTCCATGAGAACCCAAGGTGGTTCCATCCTGTTCCTACCTCCCAGTGACCAGCAAGTTTGCGCGGGATCTCCAAGCCCAGCTTCTCCCATTCTCGCTCCTGGTACTTCTCATACTGCCGGTAACCTGCATACCCGCCACCCGTCGCGACCAAAAAGAGCAGGGGGCGCAGCAGGGACAAGGTTCGGGCAGGGGCAGTGTGGACTTTTCTGGCATCTGTAACAAAAAGCAGGAAAATTTTGAGCCTGGGAAAAGGGACGGGTATGAGTCACGCAAACACAGCACCAACAGGAGGGCTGGGAAAAGCCCTCAGCAAAGCTGACTGGACCCGGAAGGGATCTGACAGGGAGGTGCAGCCCTGAGTCACTGCAAAGACCCTGCTGCCTCCAAATTCTATCTGGTAAGGTACAAGCTTCTTTCCTGTGACACTACAGTGCACCCCAAATGCCACCATAATTACAGAATTTAAGATGAAAACATTGAATTGCAAAGAGGTCAAGAAATGAATCCAGGTTGCCCCGCTGGATACCAACAGGGCCAGGACTGGGACAGGTACCATTTCTCACGCAGGCTCTCTGATTTTACTTTTACGATCCAGGCCCAGTTCTGACTGGACAGTAGTATTCTCCCAAATGCAAAATCTCGTAAGCTCTTACAATTCAATGATAAAAGATAAATAGTCCAATTTTAAAACGTACTAAGAATTTGAATAGATATTTCTCCAAAGAAGATATATGAGTGGCCAGTAAGCACATGTAAGGATGCTCAACATCTGTTATGGTTGAATTATGTCCCCCTAAAATTCATATGCTTAAGTCCTAACCCTTAGCACCTCAGAATGTGACCTTACTTGGATAAAAGGTCTCTACAGAGGTAATCAAGTTAAAATAAGGTCAGCACAGTGGGCCCTAATCCAATATGACTAGTGTGCTTATAAAAAGAGAAAATTTGGGGACTTCCCTGGTAGTCCAGTGGATAAGAATCTGTCTTACAATGCAGGGGACACCAGTTGGATCCCTGGTTGGGGAACTAAGATCCCACATGCCACAGGGCAACTAAGCCCACGCACCACAACTACTGAGCCCATGCGCCACAACTAGAGAGGAGCCTGTGCACGCACAGCAACAAAGCGAAGAGCCCATGCGCCACAATGAAGGAGCCTGCATGCTGCAACTAAGACCCGACGCAGCCAGAAAACAAGTAAATAAATTTTTAAAAAATAAATTAAAAAATAAAAAGAGAAAATTTGGAGACAGACACGCACACAGGGAGAATGCTATCTGAAGACGAAGGCAGGGATCGGGGTGATGCTTCTATAATACAAGCCAAAAAAGCCAAATATTGCCAGCAATCCTTCAGAAGCTAGACAAGAGGCTCTCCCTCACACCCCTCAGAAGGAAGCAGCCCTATGACACCTTGATCTTGGACCTCTAGTCTCCAGAACTATGGGAGAATAAATTTCTACCGTTTAAGCCACTCAGTTTGTGGTACTCTGTTCCAGTAGCCCTAGCAAACCAATACATCATTAGTAATCAGGGAAATGCAAATCAAAACCACGATGAGATACAACTTCACACCCACTAGGATGGTTTTATCAAAAAGACAGATAATTGTTGGTAAGGATGTGGAGAAACTGGAACACACATACACTGCTGATGGGATTGTAAAATGGGGCTTCAGTTCTTCAAAATGTTAAACATAAAATTACCACATGACCTAGCAATTCAGCTCTTAGGGAAGTGAAACATACATCTACACAGAAATTTGTCATGCATGCTCCACAGCAGCATTATTCATAATAGCCAAAAAGTGAAAATAACCCAAATGTCCATCAACTGACAAATGAATAAAAAAGTGGTATACCAATACAATGGAATATTGATAATAAAAAAGGAATGAAGTATTGACACATGCTACACATGAACCTTGAATACATTATGTAAAAGAAGTCAGCCACAAAAGGCTGCATATTGTATGATTCCACTTATATGAAGTGTCTGGTATAGGAAACATACTAGAGAGACATAAAGTAGGTTAGTGGGTGCCAGGGACTAGGGGTAGGGAGAAATGGGGAGTGACAGTTTAATGGATCAAGTGCTACTATTGTGGGGGGGCGAGGAGGGAATGAAAATATTCTAAAATTAGGTAGTGCTAATGGTTGTACAACTCTGTAAGTATAAAAAAAACCCACTGAATTGCGTACTTAAAAGGGTGAACTTTATGGTATGAAAACTGTATCTCAATAAAGTTATTGTTAAAACAAAATCTCAAGAGCTGACTTCTCAGTAGCCTGCACAAAACCTTCATCCTGTCCTTGGCTTCCAATGGAAGGAAATCATCCTGCCCATTTGTCCCTGTCCCTGTCCCTCCACCACCTTTTGGTTGTTGCTGTTTCTTTTTCTTTCTTTTTTTTGGCCGTGCCGAGAGGCTTGTGGGATTTTAGTTTCCCAACCAGGGATTGAACCTGGGTCCTCAGCAGTGAGAGTGTGGAGTCCTAACCACTGGACCGTCAGGGAATTTCCTGCTGTTTCTTCTTTTATTTTTTTTATTTTTTTTTGCGGTACACGGGCCTCTCACTGTTGTGGCCTCTCCCGTTGCGGAGCACAGGCTCCGGACGCGCAGGCTCAGCAGCCATGGCTCACGGGCCCAGCAACTCCAGCGGGCCCAGCCACCCCGCGGAATGTGGGATCTTCCCAGACCAGGGCACGAACCCGTGTCCCCTGCATTGGCAGGCGGACTCTCAACCACTGCGCCACCAGGGAAGCCCTGTTTCTTTTTTTTAAATGAACAAGTATAGATGTCATTAATCTCCTCCATTTTCTGATTACTCCTAATGAACCCTTACTACTTAACAACTAAATATTCTACCTCTGACCAGAAAATCTTGTCAAAAAGCAAGAAACATTTTTTTTTTCCTCTTTCTGAAATATTTGGTGATGAGAGAACTGTTGTACACTCCCTACCTGCACTGAACCAGCACCCTAGGCTGACTGGTCACACTCTCCTGCATGCTTCTGCTACACTGGACCTTTCTTCAACTATAGGTCTTTCTCTTACCTTCCACAGGCTTACTTTACTCCTCCAACAGGAAGTAGTAAGCAGAGGGTGCCCTCCACTCCTGACCGCCTCTCTGCTGCATTTGTCACTTTAAAAAAGCACAGCTTTTCTGCAGATCCAAGATTCTGGCTTGATTTCTGAGGCTCCCCCTGAACCCTTCAAGTGATTCCTATGTGTTCCAGCCTGCAAGTCCTAATTAAATAAGTAACACCCAGATGTGCCCCTATTAACTACCTTAATAAGCCTTTTGTTTTTATTCTCATTAACCATCTCATTTTATTCCCAAGGTATGATTACTGGACAGTCAAAAATAGCCTCCAGTATGATAGAATAAAAAGGATTTTTAGTTAATAAAGACAATATACATTTTTGTACAGGTTCAAAGAGCTGCTTACAAGATCCAAAAAGTTCATAATCCAGTGCTGATGAGGGTGTGGGGAACATCCTGCTCAGAGGAGTGTAAACTGGGACAACCTTCTCTGAAGAGTAATTTGGCTTAAATACCAAATTATAAAATACATAAACCTTTTGATCCAGTAATTCTAAGTCTACAAATCTATCCTGAGGATGCACAAAAATATGTTAGTACAGAACTGTCTGTAATAGGAAAAGACTAGGAGCAACTTAAATGTCCAACACCAAACAGTACAGTCATGCAACGGAATACTACACAGCCAGTAAAAACAATCAGATAACAGCAGCTAATGCTTCAGTGGTACCTACATGCCAGGTACTCTAAGCACTTTGCAGGCACAATTCCATCTGATTCTAACAACAACCCTATGAAATACATGCTGTGTTTATCCCAATTTACTGACAAACTGAAGCAGAGAGGCCAGCATTGGCTCTAATTGCTACTTACTTGTGGAAAAGGTTCTGAGAGGCAGCTTCCTTAAGGACTGAAGGAAATGGCTTAGGGCAATGTCTTCACAGTGACGGCGCCTACAATCAAGCAAAAATGAAGCATTAAATATTTTTTTAATTAAAAAGAAATTAGTGGATCAACTTCTAAAATTTGAATATAGTCTATAGATTCAATAATAGTATTGTGTCTGTGTTAATTTCCTGGCTTTGACCATTGTACTGTGGTTTTCGTAAGAAAACGTCCTTATACAAAAAGGGCTCAAATATTTAAAGGTAAAGGGGCATCAAGTGTTTCAGAAAAAAATATATACAAACACACACTCACAAAGAGAAAAAAAGGGAGAGGAAGGGAGAGAGAATGATAAAGCAAATATAGTTGATATTTGGGGAATCAGAGGACAATGTATTTGGGAATACTCTGTACTATTTTTATAACTTCTCTGTAAGTCTAAAATTTTTTCACACACAAAGCTGCTCTTTTCTTAATTAAGTATAAGAGCATAATAAGAAGTAAACCTGGCACTTACACAAAGCCATACGTTTCTTCACCACAAACAAAGAGCTATACACAGCCTTGTAGCCTCTAACCCCTACTCATTAAAGAACCTAATAAAGTGGTTGAAATTTTAAACTGTTTTTTTTTTTTTTTTTTCTTGGCTGCGCTGCAGCTTGCAGGATCGAACCCATGGCACCTGCAGCGGGAAGTGTGGAGTCCTACTAACCACTGGACCACCAGTGAATTCCCTAAAATTTTAAACTTTAAATGTTTGCCCTAGAAAAGAAATGACACAAACCAGGCTGAACTATTCTAATCTACTTTGAGTTTGGAAGGCTCGACTGGTTTGGAATTTTTAAATTAATATTTGTGGCTACTTTGCCACAAAAGCTACTTTCAAAGAGTGAATAGGGTTTTCAGGCATTCTGAGAAAAAAATGACTACTTTCATGGCTTCAAGCTCTAAGAAAATATTATTTCCGATTCTTTGTTTCTCTTCTTTGTTTCCTCTTCACCCAGGGAAACTGGACATATACCCAGTGGCAATAAGTGACTTGGCCAGCAAGGAAAGCATGAATGAATTTTTAGTGAACTGGCTCTCTCCTTAATCAAAAAGCAAACACCCCACCTTCAATTCAGATAGCACTTAAGTTCCCCCACATATTGGCCTGAAATCTAAAGTAAAGAAACTATGTCCTTGTCAGTGTTTTTTTTTTTCCCTTGAAGCCCTTTATGAGAGAAGCAGAAATTTACTCTATAAATGTCTAAACTGCTATTTTTGTGGAGAACAGAACTGCATTTATGACTTTCATACAATGATATTGACATTCATGGATACTCAGTAGTTATGTCTCACACAGACATCCTGTAGATTTTATCAGATTTAAACACCTTTGTTTTTTCACATGAAATTTCCTTGACTTAACAACACTCACAGCATGGTGGTAACATGACGACTCTGATTCTCCTACAGGCAAGCAAGGTCTGTACGGAGAACAAGCCTGGGACCATGACAATCACCACCCCCTCAGAGGCCAGGTGGATGGACAGTTATTAACACAAAGGAGGGTGTGTTGCAGTACCTGAATGTTCTTTCAGCAGTGAACAATGCTCATCTCTTTGACTGGGCACTCCCATTGCAAAAGCTAAGCGCCTAAAACCCTGCTTTCCAAATGGAATAAGAACAAGAAGTGTAAAATCTGACTAAAGGCTGTATTGTTGTGTTGTGCACACTGCTATATTGTGTGTTCCAGAATTGCTGCTGAACCCCCTAACTGAAAGAACGTTTGCAGATTGTTGAAAAAGGCTTTTTTTGTGGGGAAGGGGGTGTGGGCTGGGGGAGGTACAAGTGGGAGATAATCATTTATCCACTGTAACCCAATGCACGGCACTCAGGTGGCTGGTTTGCATACGGATCTTCCTGAGAACAGTCTTGAGCCCCAGCTCCTGGAACAAGTGCCTGGCAAACGCCCCAGTTGCATCAGCTTGTCTTTCATTCCTGGATCATTCCTATCCTCATATAAATGTTGTACTTTCTCCAATCTTACAGAAACACTGTCTGCCCCACTGCAGGCTCTTTAAAAGAGCAATGTTCCCTGTCATCACTTCCTCCCCTCCCCCCCCTTCATCCCACTCAACCAGGCTTTTGTTCCCACCACGTCATCTTGTCAAGGTCACCAACTTCCACATTGTCAACCCCAACACATATTTCTTGGACCTCGTGTTATGTGACTTCTCAGCAGCATCTGCCACTGGTGAGCCCTTCCTCCTTTTTTTTTCCCCCACTGAGGTATAATTGACATGTAACATTATATTAGTTTCAGATGTACAACATTATTCCCTATTTGTATATATTGTGAAAGGATCACCACAATAAGTCTAATTAACATCCCTCACCATACATATTTACAAAAACGTTTTTCTTGTGATGAAAAAGATCTACTCTCTTAGCAACTTTTAAATATACAATACAGTATTGTTAACGGTAGTCACCATGCTGCACATTACATCCCCAGGACTTAGGTATTTTATAAGTTGTATCTTTTGACTTCATTCACTTTCTCCTTCTTGAAACACATTTAGCCTTTGGGACCCTGATCTTCCTACCTCTCCAGCCTCTCCCTAACTTCAAACAGCTGCCGTGCCCAGGGTTCACACCTCTTCTCTGTCTGTGCTCTCCCTGAGACATGTTCACCCAGTCCCGCAGCTTTAAATAGCCAGATACTGAGGACTCCCTCACTGCTCCTTCAAAGACCTCTGGACCATATTTCCACCTGGCTACCCAACATCCCCACTCTGAATCACCTCAAACTGAGTTTGTCCAGAACAGAATTCCTGACACTCCCTCACTCCAGTTCAACCTGCTCCACCCCCAGAGTTGTCCATCTGTGGCAGAGACTAGCCAGATGGTTATTAAATCCACTTCCTCTACCCAACAGACTACATTTCCCAGCCTCCCTTGCAATAGGGTGTGGCCACATAACTGAGTTCTAACCACTGTAAGAACCATTCAGGCTTCCCAAGCTGTCCCGTTTCAGCCTGTTTGATGCAAACATGCAGACCTTTGGAAGCCATGTGTTAAAGATGTCAGGAGATGGGTCCTCAAATCACTGCTGTCCTGCAGATCAGGAGCACCCACTGGGACTTTACATGATTGAGACCAACACTTTTACTGTGTTAAATCACTGAGATGCTGGAGTTTACCTGTTACCACAGCAACACTGCTATAATTAATATACCATCTCAGAAAAAAGGCATCACCATTCACCCAACTTCACAAGTCGAAACCCTAGGGACTCCTTTTGTAAGTCCTTTCTTTCTCACTATCCACATTCAATCCAGTGACAAGGCATGAAGTCTCTACCTTCAAAATATGCCCATATCTGCCTACTTCTCTGCCACCACTCTCACTCTGGCCTGAGCCACCAGATCTGTCACTGAAGGACTGCACTAGCCTGTTCTCCCTGCTTGGCTTCTGTGTCCCATTCACCACAGAACAGCCAGAGTGACCTTTTCAAAACAGAAAATAAGACGAGACCCTATGTAAGAGGTCCTCGCTGAACCCTCAGACCTCCTGCTGCTTCCCTTCTCCTCACTCACCTGCCCCCATTCCTTGCACACTCATGCCTCTGCATTTGCTGTTTGCTCTGCTGGGCATACCCCTCCAGCTGGCTCAGTCCCTCCTCATTCAGTTCTCTGCTCAAATGCTTCCTCCTGGTTGGTTTCTCCTCATCACAAGCCCAAAAGTTGTCCCTCTGGAGCGTTCTCTAACCCCTTAATTACCTGCCTTTATTTTTCTTCGTAACACTTCTCACTACCCGAAATGAACAGATTTTATATATATTCACTCATTTGTTTACTGTCTGTACCCCTCAAATGCAGGGGTTTGTCTGTCTTCCCCCTGGACCTCAATCTCAGCAGTGAGATTAAGCTTCAGAGAAATGAACGGCTGGCTAGGTTCAATCACATGTACCTTCTACATGGTGAACTCACGTGGGCCTCCTGCAAGAGGGCAATTAAAGCCCAGGATTAAGCACTCAAGTCTGATTGTGGGGCTCAAATCTCCATCCTGCCACTTACTAATTAGCTGTGTGACCTTAAGGCATTTCTTAACTAATCTTAAGCCTCAGTTTCTCCACCTGTAAAAACAGGACCTACCTCATTAGGAATAAATGAGACAATCACATAAAACCTTAAGCCCAGGCCCTGGCACCTAGTTACATATTACTATTATTGAAAGTAACAGAGTTGATATTCAGCTGGCACACACTGGGATGGCCATATTAACTGTCTGTGACCACTCTGAATGGTTTGTGTCCACACTGTCATAGTTTTAAATTATTTTTAACATCACCCCTGGTGGTAACACTAACTATAGTCCTTGTGTCTCTCCTGCTTTTTAGAGCTGTGAAAGTTCTGAAAATGAACTGGCAGGCCTCTTGAAGGCCTCATTCCACGTTCTATCTCATATTATTTAGTAATGTTTTCTTGCTCTGCTACTAAACTGTAAAGTTCTTTAAACATGAGGCCTATATCTTTTAATTCCTCTCTCTTCCCCTGCTCTCCCTCCCCCTCCCGATCCCTGGCACTGCAGTTGGCAGTGGTAGGAATGTCATAAGTATTCCTGAAGGAAAGTCTTGCACAAGCAACCACTCCTTGGGCACTATGTCCATACTTGCCCGAACCTAAGAATCATCCAGGACACGTGTAAAGAACACAGCTGCCGGAGCCCCAACCTATATCTACTGAGCCTGAATTTGGCAGTATTGGGGGATATACCTGGGACTCTCTTTTTCTGATAAACACCCACCCCATTTTTTCATCAAACAAATTTGGGAAACATGGCCCTAAATTATCACCCATAATTGCCTTCTTTTGGTTCTCTCACCTGTCACCTATCACCCAGGTACTGAAAAACTTCCCTGCAATATGAGGTTTTCAAACATGTCTCACAGACACTGCTTTACTTAAAAATCATGGAAATGTTCTCTTTTGGGGTTTTTTTGCATCTAAATATAGTTCCCATCTGGATATGTAATACCTTTGAAAACTGAGTTCTTATTGTACCCAAATCCTCACCCTCCTTAAATTGCACCTAAATCCACTCTTATCCTACCTACACTGGTACTAAAGTTATGACTCTTTTTCCCTTTCCCTTTTTAAATGATAATGAGTGAAGTACATCCTCCTCACCATCGTTAAACAAAAAAAAAAAAAAAAGAAAACATTTTAGGAGGGTCATTTTTTAGCCTTTCCAACTTATGACACATTTTAGATGATTTCACTACTGACTCATAAACAGCACACCTGGTAACAATACTAAAACCACAGAGACTCTCCTGTCCAAGTCCTAACAGTTACCATCACATTGCAGAGCCCCCTCCTGAGAAAGTTACACCATTTCTGAGTAGTTAATAATAGAGTGAAGCTTCCTGTTCAGGGCAATGACAGTTTCTGTTCCCTTTCAGTCCGAAACCAGTGTCCTTACTTCCCAAAATTACAGCGCAAGCTTTGGTCAACGATGACAAAATGAAGGTTGCCTGAAACACAAAAGTACCGTGTGTCTCTCAAACCTTAGCTCTTTGAAATGATACGGAACAGCAGACTCTGAGTCATAGCTACCAACATTTTAATCCATTTTCTGAGAGTCCAAATGTTCCCAAGCTGGTTCTTACATAAGCTATTTCGAATAATGAATGTCCTCACGGTGGGCAGCCTGAGGGAAAGGTCCTTGCCTGAAAGAGAGAGAGGTATCCGGGTAGGGGTCCCGGCTCTGCTACTAACTGGCCGGGTGAAACTGAGCAAGTCCCTTCCTCTCTCATGGCCTCAATTTTGCTAACTCCAAAAAGAGCCTGATTTAGATGACCCCTCTAACAACCTAAGAGTTGGGAGTCACCAGGGTAACTAAGACCCCATTTCCATCATGGACGATTTTGAGATAACTGAGTCCAACCCTCTCGCTTCAAAGACCAAAAATCCGAAGTGAAAGCCGCCCGACTCCCAGTCCAGTGCTCTTCCCACATCACGCCACCCCTCCCAGCAACACGAATCCCTGAGAAAGAGGCGTCCAGCCCTGCCTCGGCTGTAAGTGGCGAGCACACAGCCTATTTCACTGGTTGGGTCTTTTTGTTTATATCTTTGTTTTTTGTCCCTTGTGAAAAGGGCAAGGAGAGAGCGCTTAGGACAGACGCGGAACGCCCTACCCGGCGGCAGTCGCACCTGCTCGAGAGCTCCAGGTTAAGGTGAGTGCCTACGTCTCCACTCGAGCTCTGCTCAGGGCGAGCCCGCGACAGAGAAACGATTCCTCTCTCCAGACCCCAGTTTGGCCCGGGCCACCCCCCGGCAGGTCCCCAAGCAGCTGTACCTGCTCCGCCACGGCGCGCCCCCGCGCAGCAACCTCAAACAACCCGGCCCCACGGACGCCGCCATCTTGTCCCCAGCTTCTCGGCGGGACACGCCCCCTTTTACACGCTGGTCGCACGCGCGTGACGTCACGAGCCTCGAACTCACAGCGCCAATGAAGAACGCGGAGCGTGTGAGGGCGGAGCTGTCTAAGCTCTTCCCCCGGCTGCTCCGGGTACCCTCTGCCTGACACTTCCGGCAGCTAATGGGCTAGGTCGGATAGGTGCAGCCGGTGGCGGTGCTTACAGTGCTAAACCTGGACCTGGGCACAGCGTTGCCAGTTCTGCTATTTCCTTCTGACGTGCGTTTCCGCATCTGCCTGGAAAATCTGATTTACTCAAGGTCCGAGAATGGATCAACTGAGCTAAATCGTTCATTTTACGGATGGGGAAACTGAGAGCGTCCACAACTCAGCTACCATTGACTTAGCGCTTCCTAAGTGCCAGGCTCTGTGCTGATGACTTAGCATGCATGGTGTCTCATTCTTACCTCCCATCCCTGTACTATCTGGGAGTCCAGAGACCAGAGGTCTTGGATCACCTAGAAGTGCAATTAGTCGTCGAACGAGGTGCCAGGTGTGATAGCGCGTGCTCCTGCAAAGATTCCTGATCTTCAGATTTAAGGGAAAATAGACTTTTCAGTAGTATAAGCTTTTTTTTTTTTTTTTAGTGGGCAGACACTAGAGACCACCAGCCAGCCCTGAGAATTATTCTCATTTTAAAGATAGAGAAAACAGAGCTCAGGAAAGTTAACCATTAGAATGCTCAAGGGCACACAGCTATAAAGGAGAAAAGCTAGAATTTGAACATACATCTCTGATTCTAAAACCCATGATCTAACATCCTTCCTTTTAAGCCCTTTGCCTAGAATCTGGCTGAGTATGGGTCCCCAAACTGAAGGAATACAGCTCCTCTTTTTTCTCCCCTAAGCTGCTAATAGCACTTGTCTTCACCAGGCGTTTGACATAGGAGGAGGGGTATGTTGCCTGGTACCTGCAATTATTTCTACATGGTTATTTAAGCTCAACTAGGGCATAACCGGGCCCTACAGGGAGCCTAACAGGGAGCAGATTTCCTATTGGAGAGGAGACACTTCCCTCTATGGTTTTCAAAAGTCTGAAGAGGAGGGAAAAAAAAAAGTATAGAATTGGTTTTACTATTCAATTGAGAGTAGTTACTTAAAACCAGGGGGAAGAAAAAAATGGGAGGGGGAGATTATTTCAAAATGAAATGCATTTGGGGAAACTGGATATTCACATGCAAAAGAATGAAGTGGACCCTTACTTTACACCATATACAAAAATTAACTCAAAATGGATCAAAGACCTAAAGCTAAGAACTACAACTATAAAACTCTTAAAACATAAGGGAAATTTTCATGACATTGAATTCAGCAATGATTTCTTGGATATTACGCCAAAAGCACAGGCAACAACAAAATAAGATAAATTGTATTTCATCAAAGTTAAAAAGTTTTGTGCATCAAAGGACACTGTCAACAAAGTGAAAAGACAACCCTGAGAATGGCAGAAAATAGTCACAAACAATATATCTGATAAGGGTCTAGTATCCAGAATATATAAATAATTCTTAAAATTCAACAAAAAAAAATAACCGAATTCAAAAATAGGCAAAGGACTTGAACAGACATTTCTCAAAAAATAATATACAAATGACCAATAAAAGATGCTCAACATCACTAATCATTAGGGAAATGCACATCAAAAGCACAATAAGATATCAACTTCACACCCATTAGGATGGCTATTATCAAAAAAGAAAAAGGAAAATAACAAGTGACAAGTGTTGGCAAAGATGTGGAAAAATTGGAACACTTTTGCATTGCTGGTAACAGTGTAAAATGGCTGTGCAAAACAATTCGGTCGTTCCTCAAAAAGTTAAACATAGAATTATCATATGATCCAGCACCTAGGTATAATCTAAAAGAATGAAAGCGGGGACTCAAATAGAGACTTATACATCAATGTTCATAGCAACATTATTCACAATAGCCAGAAAGTGGTTCAATAGATGAATAAATAAAATGTGATATATCCATATAACAGAATATTATTCAGCTATAAAAGCATGTATGAAGTACTGTTACATGCTACAACAGGAATAAACTTTGAAAACATTATGGTAAGTAAAATTAGCCAGACACAAAAGGACACATATTGCTTAATTCCACTTATATGTAGTGCTTAGAATAGGCATATTGATAAACACAAAAATTAGAATAAAGGTTACCAGAGGCTGAGAGGACAGGAAGGGGGATGGGTTCAGAGTCTCTGTTTGAGATGATGATTAAGTTCTGGAAATGGATAGTGTGATGGTTGTTTAACATGTGAATGTACTGAATGACACTGAATTATACATTAAGTTAAAAATGAATTAAAAGGTTAAAATGGTAAATTTTATTATATTTCAACACACACACACACAAAGCAGTTAATAACAAGTGTTGATGAGGATGTGGAGAAATCAGAATAATCTTTCTGTCCCTATAGATTTCCCTATTCTGCATTTTCATATGAATGGAATCATATAATATGTGGACTTTTGTAACTGGCTTCTTTCCCTTAGCATAATATTTTCAGGGTTTGTCCATGTTGTAACATGTATCAGTACTTCATTCCTTTTCATGATTGAATAGTATTCCATTATATGGATAGACCACATTCCTTTATCCAGTCATAGCTATGGACATTTGAGTCATTTCTGCCTTTTAGCAATTATGAAAAATGCTGCTATAAACATTCATATACAGTTTATTGTATAGACATATAATTTCATTTCTCTTCTGTGTATACCTAGGAGTGGAATTGCTGGGTTGTATAGTTTAATTGTTTGAGGAACTGACAGATGGTCTTCCAAAGTGGCTGCCCCATTTTACATTCCCACCAGTAGTGTATGAAGGTTCCAATTTCTCCACATCCTCACCAACACTTGTTATTTTCTCTCTTTTCAAAATTACTATCATTATATCCAATCTAATGGGTATGAAGTGGTGTTTCATTGTGGTTTTGATTTGTATTTCTCCGATAACTAATGCTGTTGAGAAATTTTTCATGTGCTTATTGGTCATTTGCATATCTTCCTTGTAGAAATATCTATTCAGATTCATTGCCTGTTTTTAAATTGGGTTATTTATCTTTTTATTATTGAGTTGTGTTCTTTATATATTCTAGATACAATTCCCTTATCATATATATGATTTGCAAGTATTTTCTCCCATCCTTTAGGTTGTCTTTTCATTTCTTGATGGTGTCCTTTGAAGCAAAAAAAGTTTTTTTGATGAAATCTCATTTATTTTTTCCTTTGTTGATTGTGCTTTTGGTGTCATATCTAAGAATCCTTTGCCAAATCCAAGGTCATGAAGATTATACCACGTTTTCATCTAAGAGTTTTAAAGTTTAAAAAAGTTTTGTATATGGTGTGAGGTAAAGATCCAACTTCATCCTTTGCCTGTGGCTATCCAGTTGTCCATTGATTGATTTTCGTTTGTTAAATCAACCTGACATTGCTGGTTATTGTGTATTATCCTTTTTATCTATCACTGGATTGAATTTGCTAATATTCTGTTTAGGATTTCTGTATCTACTTTATGAGAGAGAATTGGACTGTTACTTTCATCTCAAACTGATTCAGGTGTATGAAGTTAGGTTCATTTCACCATACACTTATCCAGTTATTCCACTACTATTGCTGAAAAGACTTTCCTTTCCCCATTGAATTGCATGGTGTCTTTGTCAAAATCAACTGAACATCCATGCATGAGTCTATTTCTGGGTTCCAAAGATTTCCATTTGTTCCACTGATCTATCTTAATTATGGTTGCTTTACTTATAAGTCTTGAAATCAGGTAGCATGGATTCTTCAACTTTGTTCTTCTTTCAAGATTATTTTGGCTTTTATAAGTCCTTTACATTTCCATAAAAAATTTAGAATCAGTTGGTCAATTTTAGCAAAATGCCTGGTGGGATTTTGATTGGGACTGTGTTGAAACGAGAGATCAATTTGAGGAGAACTGACATTTTAACAATATTGAGCCTCCCAATCCATGGGCCTGATAAATCTCTCCATCTCTGACTGTTTACAACCAAAAATATGGTATGTAAATTAGTACTGGCATACTCATTTTATTGCACTTTGCTTTATTGTGCTTCACAGATATTGTGGTTTTACACAAATTGAAGGTTTGTGGCAACCCTCTGTCTAGCAAATCTACTGGCACCATTTTTCCCAACAGCATCTGCTCACTTTGTGCCTCTGTGTCATATTTTGGTAATTCTCACAGTTTCTAACTTTTTCATTACTATTATATTTGTTATGGTGATCTGTGATCAGTGTCCTGCGACGTTACTATTGCAAAAAGATTATGACTCGCTGAGGACTCAGATGATGGTTAGCACTTTTTAGCAATAAAATTTTAATTAAGGTGTGTATATTTTTAGATGTAATGATATTGCACACTTAATAGACTAACGTATAGCATAAACATAACCTTATATGCACTGGGAAACAAAAAAACATGTGCAACTCACTTTATTGCAATATTAGCTTTATTGTGGTGGTCTGGAACCCAATGCCCAATATCTCTGAGGTTTGCCTATACTTTTATTCATTCCTGGTCAATGCAAGCACCTTAGAACATTTAAATTCCATTTATTCTCTTCCAGCCTTTTGTGACATTGTTATACTTCATTCTATTAGATTTTGTTTTCATGAGGATGTACATAGCAGCTGTATTCGTAAGATGCCCAAACTGGAAACAACACAAATGTCCATCAGCGGGTGAGACTATGGATGAACAAATCATGGTGTGTTCATACAATGGAATGTGACTGTGCAACAAAATGAACAAACTCACAGGACTTGCAACAAGGAGAATGAATCTCAAAAACATTACATTGAGCAAAATAAGTCAGACGTCCATAGAGTAACATTGTCTGGTTGCAGTGCTATGAAATTTAAGAGCGGGCAAAACTATAATATTAGAGGGATAGAATTCTGAATAGGTGCCTTCCTCAAGGCAGGAGTGATTAACTGGAAGGTGCCTGAGGGAACTTTCTGGGGCAATGGAAATATCTGGGTGGTGGTTACATGGGTATACATTTGTCAGACCTCATCAAATAATAAATGTTAGTTCTGTGCATTCTCCAGTGGGTAAATTATACATCAAGAAAAAGAAAATATCTGGGAAAACCAAAACCTACTGATTTACTTTTTTTTTCCTTTTTTTTTTTATTAGTTTGTTCCATGAAAACTTTTCCATTTTCTCTCTGACTTGTACTGCAGCCAAGCAAGTTTTGAAAAAACAGTTTTCTACTTTTGTTTTCCAGAGACCATTTCTGGAATGATCCTTTTAAAGCCCAGGCTCGATGTCCAGTGAGGGACATGACCCTTTTCTTTCCAGCCCACCTACTGTCACACCAGGTCCTAGTTGTATTAAAAGGAGGAGGAAACAGTGCAGCTGCTTGAGATAGATTCCAGGGAATTTGCTATGGTCAGATGGAACCCTCTGCTCCAGACTCCCCTGGCTACCTCCCAGCAGCCCTTTGACATGCACTGGACTAGAGGCTTCCAGCTACTTCTGTGTTGACAATGGTCTTCTTTGGTCAGGGTAAGTATATGAATTTCATGTGCTGACAGATTTTGTTTCATCTCAGTTTTCCTTTAAGTCATCTCATTTAGAAACGCATTAGATTGGTGAGTCCCCTGGTAAAATCCTAGGGGGAGGAGTTTCCTGAGTACAAGTAGAGATGCTTATCCTCCAGAGTGAAGGTTGGCAAACCAGGTGTCACTGCCTGTTTTGTAAATAAAGTTTTATTGGAACACAGCCACACTCATTTGTTCATATATCACCTACAACTGATTTCCTGCTACAACCACAGAGATGAGTAGCTGCAAGAAAGACCATATGGCTTGCAAAGCCTGAAATATTTACTATCTGACCCTTCATAGAGAAAGCTGGCTCAACTGTGGTCTAGAGCACCCTCCCTGGGGGGGCCTCTGTCCTGGCATCAGAGATAGGGGCCGGCCACAGCCTCACAAAAAAACATAAAGGACAGGGTTTGGATATAGTTTACCAAAAGGGAAAAGTATCTCCATAGGATGATTTATGCTCTTTGACCTTCAGTTACTACCAAGAATTCAGATTTGAATCAGAGCAACCTGGATTAGGTTAACTGTCCTGGTGGAGAAAGACACAAAGGGCTTTGGAGAACTGGAAATCTTTGTGGAAAAGGCCAGGGAAGGCTTGCTGACGAGTTCAGAGGTGGTAAAGGGACAAGCAAGTACCCAGCCAGTCCAGAGGAGTGGAGGTCATGGCTTTCAGCACCTCATCTCATATCTGAGGCTCCACATAGGTTGTGGGCACAGAAACTTCCTATAGAAATCCCTAGCACAATTCTGCAGGGGAAGGTCATCAACACTTTTCAACAGTGAACAACAACAAAACAAATTAAAAGACATCAAGATACAACCCCTTACATTTTAAGTATATATATAAGCGTGGACGTGTGTATATATATATGCATATATATGTATACACATGGACGTGTTCCAACCCTCTTAAATTTTAAGAATATATACATATATGTGTCTGTGTGTATGTAAATTATTTATATATCAAAGCTTTAAGGCCTCTTTCCAGCTATAAAGTTCTATGATTTTAAGGCAATATGTGCCTGATTTGGGATTCTGTTCTATAAATTTTTAAAATAATAAATCAGTTCTTGATTGTGTCTAATGAGAAGGGAGAGGTATTGGACAAAGAGAGAGAGAGGGAGAGAAGTTGGGAGAAAAGGAAGAAGCAGCGATGGAAACAAACACACCCATAAGGAGCTGCAGATAGGAAAAGGAGACTGTAAGGAAGGCGGCGGGTTCACGGGGCGGGGGGGGGGGGCTCACCTCCAGCGCCCGGCCTCTTAGAGAACATTGTGAAAGTTGTTCCAAAGCTGTGTTGCAGACCTAACTGTGGTGCATGACCTGTACGCAGATAAATGTAGCCGGTGGGGCTTCTCCGGAAGCTCACAGGGTGGTGTGGGGTGCGGAAGTTAGAGCAGGCAGTTCAGAGGGTGGGGGGGGTGTGGGCTGAGGGAGCAGCTAAGAAGCCTGCCTGACAGGGAAGGGAGCGGGAGAAGGAACAGGTGGGGGAAACCTCCAGAGACCTGAAGACATGGAGGCAGTCAAGTGAAGGGATGGGAGAAAGAATATTTGCAGCTGATGGTACAGCTTTTGTGCAAAAGCTTCGAGGCAAGAGACAGCATGGAGGATTTGAGGAACTAGAGGAAATTCAGAGTGTGGAGCGCCTGTGGGAAGCCGAGCTGGAGAGGCAGGTGTCGGGGGAGGTGTCTGGTTTCCTAGAGCAGATCCTGGGGGCAGGAATAGACCTGGGCTCTAACACTTACCACACAGGCGCGGCCTAATGTCTTTAAGCCTCAGTTTCCTCATCTACAAAGTGGGGATTAAAAACATCTACCTCATCAAGTTGTTGTGAGGATTCAAGAAGGTAATAAACACAGAATGCTTGGCACTTGGTCAGAGCTCAACAAACGCCGTGTTACTATCCTTATGTGGGGACGGGGGGAACCCGCAGAAGGATTTTAGGGGAGTGGTTCTGACAAGTGCGAAGTTGTATTTTACAAAGATCACTTAGGCTGGCAGCAGTAGGGGAAAAACTCATCGGCTGCTGCAGCACCTGGGCTATTTGCCGCCGCGTTTGTATTCTTCCAGACCATTTTACCCTCTCCCAAAATCTGAAATGAAAATGCAAAAGGGAGAAAGATTCTCAAGCCGATTCTTATCCACATGAGCCTCCACCCTCAGCATCCCAGCATGCCCATGCCCAGAGGCAGGGATGCAGGCTCCAGGTTGGGCCGCGTGAACCTACCTTCCAGGTAGATCTCACAGGAGGTGGTAACTCCTCTACTGGCCCCACCCCGCCTGTGATCTACAGCCAATCAGACGGCGCGAGGTCAGCAGTGGGTGTGGCTGCACCAGAAAAGCTCCCGGTTCACCTGCGACTGGTCCTTTGAAGAGTAATTGAAGGGAGGGGAATTACGAGGTCTTCAAATACTCAGAATCGGCAGGAGGAAGAGGACCTCGGCCGTTCTGTCAAGCAACAGGGTCTGTTAATGAAGGCGGCCATTCATTCACCCATCAAGTGTTTACTGAGCCCCTACGATTTATACCAGGCACTTTTTTAAGTGCCTGAGGGGTCACAGGAGGGACCAGAGAGGAGCCTCAAAAATAACGCGTCGGGGAGTTCCCTGGTGGTCCATTGGTTAAGACTCCATGCTCCCAATGCAGGGCGCACGGGTTTGACCCCTGGTCGGGGAACTAAGATCCCGCAGGCTGCAGGGGCGGCCTGAAAAAAAAGGAAAAAGAAAAAGAAAGCATCAGAAGGAGGATGTGGGGTGGGGGGAGATACACTTTTAGGAAGAGTGATCTGGGAAGGCAGAGATCTGAACAGTGCCTGCGGGAACCATGTGGCCGTGTGGGAGAAGAGCCCTCCGGGCACAGAGAGCGCTGGGTGAACATATCATAGGGAGGACCATGCCGGCGCTGGCCAAGGAACTGCAAAAAGGGTCCGCATGGAAGTCCTATACAAACGGCTTCCACCTCAGGAAAACGCGGAAGCAGAAGCACCAGCTGACAGCAAGGAGGGAGAAGACGCTGTAAGTTTGAGAAGGATGTTAGAAAGACTCACCGGTGACCCTGAAAGTTGCTTGAAGTATTGGGAGTTTTCTAGAACACTTCTCAAGAGAAGTCACAGAAGGAACTGAAGAAATGAGGTCTCCATCATGTGAAGAGGGCAGGACACGGTGGAGGATTCTCCCATCGGTTTGGACCTCTTACTCTCAGGAGGCCCTACCAAGGCTAAGATTCTGTGATGGGGGTGCTAAAGGAATGACAGGGCCGAAGGTGATCACTGGCCTCTTCCTTCTATAGCAAGAAAAATTGCAGAGAGGATTCTTCTCCAGGTAATTGTGAAACCTAAGCAGCAGAAACACAGCTGCCAGGCAGGAGGACAGAGAAAGGTCTTGACTGTAGAAATCCAAGAATTGGAAGAAGGCCAGGAAGGCACATTGGGCACTGCTTTCCCTCTGGACAGAGGAAGCACATCCTCAGGAATCTCGCTTCTTTCTGGAACACGTAGGCGTGGTGTTAAACAGCCTTATTTTCAGTCATTCTTTCACCAGTTTCCACTGGTTAAACAAAGAGTTGAGAATCAGAGGACTCACAACCTAACCTCATGTACAGCTGGGAAGGATATAAGCTAAAAGCCAAGACCTTTTTATTTTTTTTAAGACCCTTTAAAAAGTAAATGAATGAGGCTTCCCTGGTGGCGCAGTGGTTGAGAGTCCGCCTGCCGATGCAGGGGACACGTTGTTCGTGCCCTGGTCCGGGAAGATCCCACGTGCCGCGGAGTGGCTGAGCCCGTGAGCCATGGCCGCTGAGCCTGTGCGTCCGGAGCCTGTGCTCCGCAACGGAAGAGGCCACAACAGTGAGAGGCCCGCGTACCGCAAAAAAAAAAAAAAAAAAAATGTACTCCATCATATTTATACTCTCCCAAGTAGCCTCCTTAGCAAGCTAAGCTCTTATTCCAGATATGTTGCTAATATTTGACATTTTGCCCTGAATTTTTCTTACTTATTTTTGGCTGCGTTGGGTCTGTTGCTGAACACAGGCTTTCTCTAGTTGCGGTGAGCAGGGGCTACTCTGTTTCAGTGCGCGGGCTTCTCACTGCGGTGGCTTCTCTTGTTGTGGAGCACAGGCTCTAGGAGTGTGGGCTTCAGTAGCTGTGGCTCACGGGCTCTAGAGCGCAGGTTCAGTAGTTGTGGCACACGGGCCCAGTTGCTCCACGGCATGTGGGATCTCCCCGGACCAGGGCTCGAACCCGTGTCCCCTGCATTGGCAGGCGGATTCTTAACCACTGCGCCACCAGGGAAGCCCCCATTGACCTGAATTTATTATTGCTTTTTCATTTCTCAGCCATGTGAGAAAATAAACACTATTCAAAAATCACACCTAGAATACTGGCTCGGCATCCCTACCCAACTTAATTGGGTGTGACTCATTTGAGTGAGTCTTGGCATTTCCAAATACCCAAGTCCCTCACAAGAGATGATCTGCCACCTGAGTAAATTTTAAAAGCTCCACGACAGTCTTGGAAGGCCACCCAGAGGTGGAGCTCTACACATGTTCTGAGCACAGCGCCGTCCTCAGAAAATGGTGACCACTTTGGAAGAGAAAATGCTTGTGGGATATATGTAACTTTGGAATGTTTTATTAAAAACCAACAACAGCAACCTCATGATATTACAGGTAGAATTTTAACTTATTATGAAGCCATAAGAATAAAATAACAGCCTTGAGAGTTATCTGAAAGGTTTTCCAAAAAAAAATTCCTTTTTATTTTCATAAATTAACACACATAACAGTGGGAATTTTAGAGTCACAAACTACCAAACAGAAAAGGAACTGCAGGGGCATCATGTATGCCAATGTTACCAAAAATGTACAAATTTCACTGAACTATTGACCATGATAATATACAAACACTTCAGGCAGCTATTTACTGGCCTAGACCAGCCCAAGGAGATGATGCTGAGGCCTCTTGCCAAGAATTAAAATCCGATTCAGCACCAGAGAGGGGCTCGTGGAGACACACAATGAACAAGCATCCAATCTGAGAGAGTGCTGTGCTAGATGGCAGGCTATGTGGGGGCCCTCACTTCACAATAAAAATAAATAGCCTTTGCTGATCAATTTGTGGCTAGATAATAGTACTAAACTTTGATTTCAGTTAATTAAGCCTTCTTCCCGGCCAGCTTTTTATACAGAAAGTTCCGTCGTGGCAAGGAGCCCTTCCCTCGCATGAATCCAGGAAAGGATACTCCGCACCTCTGGCCAACTACTTAAAGACTTTGGATACAGCCACCCACGATGTGGTGTTTCAGAGGTCCTTTCCATGATACCGGGGTGGGGGAAGCTTACAGAAACAAAAAACAAGGGAATTAAAGAAAGCACCAACTGCATACTCTGCCCCCAGGGAATGGGAGAAAAGTATCACCGTCTAAAAGTTCGTCTTTCGCGGATCTTGATGTACATTGATTATGAGATGAAATCCCAGCCTGGAGACGGAGCACTGGCTCTGCATTCCATCAGGCCGCACCAAGCCTTGGACCGGCAGCCCCAGTCCTGCACTCTGTGCAGCCCTTAGCCTGGCAGACAGGGAACCAGCCACAGGGGTAGGATCATGCCCAGAGGGTGGGATCTGGAATCTACCTCAGGTTGGCTCTGGCACTCGCGCAAAAGACCCTTTCAGGCAAAATTGTGACAAAGCGTCATGTTTTTCACAGCTCTTGGAGGAGCGCTGTTTCAGGATTCACAGCATGAGTTTCTGAGCTCTTCAGGCTCCGAGTAAGGCAAACGCTGTATGTCTCTCCACTGTACCTCCCTCAGCTGTAGCTCTTAGAATAAGGTCAGTAAAAAAAAGTGGACATAATCTGCTTGAACAGGTGATGAGGTACATTTAAATTAATAGAGAAATGAAACCAAAAGAAAAGAGGAGGGGGAAGGTGGGGGGGCAAATATAGCTATAAACTGACAGATGGAAAACACTATAGTTGAAAGTTTCAGTGAAAAGCTGACGTGCAGAACCCTGATTGGACCTGAGATTTCTCCTCTCTTTCCCATATTAAAAACACTAAGTGTCTTTGGGTGGTAAGTCCCCATACTCAGAAACTGTACCAAGTCCCACCCCAGAACCAGACCTCCTGTAGCTATGGGCAGGTGGCTGGCTCTGAGGACCATAGACAGCACTGCAGCTGGCTAGGCCAATGGTAAAAATGGATGTTAAGACAGATATGGCTGAGCACGGCGAGAACCCGATGTGGCCCAGGTAAGCAATTTCAAGTTTGCAGTGGGGGCCCCTTCTTAACTTTGGAATGAGGAAGGGCCTTGGCCAAATGCACGCCAAAAATTACAAGGAGAGGGTTGGCCTCAGCGGAGCTTTTTCCTATGTTCCCAGGACAAGGAAGGAAACCAGGTCTCCACTTCCTCCAAGCCCCCATTCCAAATGCCAATGCTCCAAATCATTGCTCCTGGCCCTGACAAGTGCCACTCCTGCAACGGGCAAACTTGAAATTGTATCTCCGTAATGTTGGTGATGCCACAGCTGCACCCACGTCAACTTCAGTCTGCCACACTTGCCACGTTGCAGACCCATCTACACTGGCAATGGAGCTGGCAAACAGGGCTCTGTAGATTTGCTGGGAGTTTGCAAGCTGTGCAGCAGGAGATTGCTAAAAACGTTTGTACAAGGGCACAAACTCATCTCACTCCCTTAAGCAAAAAGACAGAGAGAAGCATTTGTGTCTAAGGACCCTGTCCCAGGAAGGGAGAGGTGCTGAGGGGAAACACAGGTCGTGTCTACACAGTCTGGGCAAAGCGAATGCACAATGGCAGCATCTGGTTTGCACTGTTCAGAGCTGGTGCGGAAGCCAGGCTCCCCTCTAATGCTACGTGGCTGTGGCCTTAGAAGCCTCCATGGATCACCAGGTGTGTATTTCACTTACTAAATGCTCTGTCTGAGGCATTGGACCTACAAGACAGACGTGGCACTTCGTTTTTCTCGCACTGTCAGTTTTTCTGCTGCAGTGTGGCACAGACTGTCAACCTGCAAAGGAAAGGCACATAGAAACCCCCACCCCCACCCCATCCTCCCATCCCCTGACAGACAGGGAAACCAAAGGGACCCAGGAGACATGATCCAGGATGGCACCACTCACTCCTCTCACAGACTGACTCGAAAATGTCTCTGGAGCTTTGACAGTTCCCATTGGCGCTGCTCCACGGCAGTGGCTCCTGGGAGGATGGGAGAGGTGACCAGTGTCCTGAGGCTGGGCTTAGCATCCCACTCACCAGCCAAGGAATGTTAATTCTCTGCACTCTTGTTTTGAGAGAGAGAGAGAGAGAGAGAGAAGATAAAACACAAGGGAAGGGGAGGAGGGGAAGCAAGGCAAGGGCACACAGGCCTTAAGTGGGAAAGGAATGAAACCTCCGGGCTTGTGGCCTCACACAGCACGCTTCTGGTCCTCTGCCCACAGACTGCTGCAGGCAGAAACGGAGAAACCCAGAGACCTTTGTCTGGCATTCTACCAAACTTACAGTAGGTCTGACGCAGGAGCCCAGAGTACAGTGAGCTGCCCTCCAAGAGGGCTGGCCATGGAACTTCGTGACCCCAGACTGTCCTCCTCCCCACTATGGAGCGGGCTGCTCTGGCAGCTGCAAACGCTCTGGGTTGGCTTCATCACCACCTGAGCCATCGTGGATGCCTCTGTCATGGACCACCACTTCAGATGAAACCCACTAAGACCACACCCAAGCTTCCAACTTTTTAAATGACTGGGGGAGAGACCTGCTCTTACTTCCGTCATTAAAATAAATACAACTACTTAAGCAAGAATGAGAACCCAGATGAGAAATGAGCCGCACTAGGAGCTGGAGGCGGGGAAGGGGCTGCCTGAACACGTCAACGGGAAAACGGCTCTCGGCCGCCCCACACCACGCACCGACAAACCAGGTCAAATGCCTGTCGTGTGTTCTAAAGACGTGTACTGTCTTTCTCCTTGATGTCTTAAAAAACTGCTTTAAAATCACATTTAAAGGCTCCAAACATGCAGCAATAATTAAAACAAAAAAAGGGAAATAAAACAAATGAAAATAATCAACACTACCACATTAAAAAGTGCAACTTACTTCGAATGGGGCCTGGACGGGCTCCTCTGGCACTAGTGACCCACAGTCACAGAGGGGAGAAAATGATGAGGAAAAGCCACACACACACACACACACACACACACACACTCACTCACACTCACACACACACACACACACAACTTGGTTCTGGACAGATGGGCTCAAAGGATTAGAAAACACAGCAGCTCATCTTTCCTCAACTACTGAAGTGAGCCGGTGAGACCACATGGGACAGGAGGCCAGGTCCCCCTCCCTAGGCCACATGTCTAAATATAACCTTGGTCTAGCACCACCGTAAACAACGCAGAACTTTCACATGGACGTGCAAATGCTGTGAGTCCTTGGAAACCTAGTGTTACTGAAGGTATGTGGTGTCCTCCTCCGTGGATGGCAGAGTGTGGGGAGGAGGCCGACATCATTCAGGACCATTTCCAGGAGAAAGGGAGCGTTCCTGAGGTTCTATACTCAGCAGTACAAGTTAGAGGACCCTCTTTCACCAGTTCCTAAAAAGGCTGCACCTTGAAATAGGTAAAAATCCATAGTCTGCATTTTGAGTGGTTTGGGCAGTAGGGCAAAATTAGGCAACCTCTTCCAAGGAGGCCGGGAAAGTCTAAAGTTGAGACCCCCCCACCTGAATCGCTTCTCAACAACCGGATGACCGCTCCTGCTCCTCCTCTTCCTTGGCAAAGAAGGTCTCCAGTTCCATCAGTTTCTGAATCAACAGAGCATCCAGCTCTTGACTCTGCAGCGCCGCCTTCTGGGCCCGGGTAAAGCTGCCTGCCACCTTGACCTTACCGCGAGCCCTCCTCTTTCGTGGGACTGTGAAATCCTGAAACTCCAGAACTCGCTTCCTCTTCTGTTGGCTGATTGAGATGAGCGTACCATTCCGTTCCTTAGGTTCCTCAAAGATGGTCTCTAAACACCTAAGGGTGGAGCACAAAACAGAATCACCAACATGCTCACCCTGGGGGCCACCAACCCTCCCAGTCAATGGGCGCTAAAGGCTAACTACTCCTGACAGCTCTTTCCTCTGGTCTGCAGCTATTTTTTGATGACAAAACACATATATCTATGAATATGTAGTGCAAGCAACATAGTGAAGAAATTTAAACTGGACAGGAGGGTAAAAAATAAAAGTAAGATGAACCCCCCCACTCCCCACCCCGGCAACAGCAGCAACAGTGTTTTGTGTATCCTCCCAAAGTCACTCAACATACAGATGGGCATAGGTAAGCATGTATCATCAGAGGTCAGCCCTTTTGTGTAAAGGGCCAGGTAGTAAACATCTTAAAATTAACGAGGCACACAAGTCTCTGCTATATATTCTTTTTTGTTTTTTAAACAACCCTTTAAAAGAATAAAAACCATTCTTAGCTCACAGGGCTGGAAAAAAAGAAAGAAAGAAAACGGGTTGCTGGTTGGACCTGGCCTGTAGTTTGCTGACCCACAGCATCTATCCAACACTTTTGTTTCTTCTTTACTCAAATGGCAGCAAACTACATGCACTGGCCTATGCATTGTGCCACTCTGACCTATCAATAACGTTTAAGATTGCCCCAGCTGGGTACACAGGTATCTGATTCATTCTTTTAAATGGCTATGCAGTGTGTCCCATTACAAGGATGGACTATAATTTAATGAGAACCCTATTAATGGATATTTTAAGTTGTTTCCAATCCTTTCCTATTATTTAGCAATGCTGTAATGAATAGTCTTATATCAATGCCTCAGAGTTTTATCTTCTAGGATAAAACTCTCCTGCTACATCCTGGACGCTACAGGAATTTAATAAATGTTTAACGACTTGAACTGAATTTAGACGCAAAGGTAGCCAAGTGAAATGCCTTCTGTACTTGGGTTTGGAGTCATATCTGAAGATCAGTGCTTATTAGTCCTGAAGACAGCTGGCATATTTGCTAAAAACCAAGTACAAACGAAAAGGAGACTACCTAACCTGACACACATCTCTTTCCCATCCTACCACCGACCCCAATTCAAGGGCTGGAAACTAAAAATACCAATTCTAGTTATTTTCAAGACCCCGGTATTGGAAGAACTGAACATAAAACCCCTTCCAAAGCACAAGGACTGGAGATTTACATCGATCATTTCGGAAGCCCCCCCAATCTATTATTTACTGCTCATATGTACTTACCTGTTTGCAGGAGGAGATTTATAATTCTTGTTGGTATATATTTCTTCTAAACTAAACTCCTTTTTCTTTAACCTGAAAAGAGAAAAAAATAAATTCTTCAGTCTCGTAAGAGAGACAAGATTGGTTTCCCAACTCTATGTTTTCCATTCTTTTACTTTCCAAGAGTAAAAGACGAGTCCTAGGTGTGTCTCATGAGAACAATGAGTATGGGATCTTCTTTTCCAGGGCATCAATCTTCAACTTTGTGGGATTTGGTCCAGTTATACTTACTTGGAGGGATATAACTGGATTTGTACCTATTATCTTAGTTTACAGCTTCTTGTCCTACTTTTTCAATGTTTCTTCTGCTTAATTGACTGCTCTTTTTTTAATTCTCCTCTCCTGGCTTGAAACTTACACATATTCTGTTCTTTTAGTGGTTGGCAAGAATTTTAATGAGCATATTTAACTTATAAACCTTTCTCTCATACAACACAAAGTCCCTGGAACCTCTAAGTCTGATCAATACTGTCCCAATTTATGTTAGTAGTGTCCTATTTTGCCTTTTTATTTCGTAAATTTTTGTGTAAGAATCAGGTCATTTAGTCTGTGGCTTCCCCAGTCTAGATTTTCTTGATTACATCCCACTGATGTCATTTAACATGCGCCTCTGACCCAAACATATGGAAAATACTACAGGTATTTCCTATGGACTGGTAATTAAATAGAGAGGTATGATCAGATTTAGGTGTTCCGGGTTTTTTGATAGACTTTTAGGTGTCCATCACGAGGGACATGATACCCAGCTGTCACCCTTTTTGTGTATTAGCAGCCAGCCACTGATAAACATTGAATATATTTATTAGTTCTTTAGGATTGTACATGGTGACAGTCTATCATTCTTCTGGGAGAATTCTTCCATCTAAAGAAAACTTCATGCTCATCCATGCTTTGGTAACCCTGACGTACTGTTTGCACAGGAAAAGTGGGTTGTATGCTTGGTTCTTTCCCTTTATTTACCACTTTACAAAACAATGAATTGTTTCCCTATTATCATCCAGATACAGCCAGAGTTGTGAACTCATTCATTATGAACTATTGGACTGAAACATATCTCATGTGCTTCAATCTACTGCAGTTATTATTCCTTTTGATGCTCAGACAGTCTCATCATCTGTGGCAGTTGAGAGTCTCTTCAAACTGGTTCCTGTGTCTCTCCAACATGACCCCAGTCGCCTCCTGAGAGCTCATCACTTTCTGGCACAAGACAGTCTATACTCATGCATTTCCTGCCCTAGACCTGTAGCCAATCTTCAAGGAGCCCTGGTTCACATATCATAAAATTCACCAATTTATTCATTCATTCATTTATTTTGCCGTGCACGGGCCTCTCACTGTTGTGGCCTCTCCCGTTACGGAGCACAGGCTCCGGCCGTGCAGGCTCAGCGGCCATGGCTCACGAGCCTAGCTGCTCCGCGGCATGTGGGATCTTCCCGGACCGGGGCACGAACCCGTGTCCCCTGCATCGGCAGGCGGACTCTCAACCACTGCGCCACCAGGGAAGCCACCCTATTATTTATTTTTATGAGTGTGCTCAATCTGTTTGTTCACTCTTAGTTTTTGGTACTATGTAGAAGATAATAGCTTCAACCTTCAGGCCACCACTCTTAGTAGAAACTTATTTTCAGACAGCACAGTACCTTTATTACAAAAGAGCAAATTATTATAAAGTTTCTGTGCTTTAAACCTTTCTCAGATAAGTTAAGGAGTGACTGGACAGTACAGCAATAAACTTTTCAGCATCGTGCTTTAGTTTCTTCCCGGCTTTTTGAAAATCTTAATTGAGGTTCCGTTTGGTTCAATTCCAATTCAGCAAAGAACATGCTTGTGGAAAAAATACATAAATAATAGCATGGATAAGATTTTTCACAGGGATTTCCAACAAACAACTGTTACTTTGCTTCTTAACAACAGCAATAGCTACGTTAGATTAAGGATGTCGGATGGGTAGTTGGAAAGTGAAAGATTAGGCTTCTGACAGTCATTCTGACGAGCAAATCAGGGTAGTGTGCACCCATGTCCAGTTTCTGAGCTGAGGTGACTGCTGAAGCGCCAAGTTCAGATTCTGGGATTCCTAGGCTCTCAACAAGCTTTGCCTTCCTCAGAGGGGCTTCACTCACTGGAGGTGGTGGGATGTGTAGATGTCCTCAAAAGTAGACACTTCCTGTGCAGATGCCACTTTGCCCAGAGTGGCTCTGGCAAGAGTCTATGCTCGAGCATCTTCTGTCTGGTGGTTCCTTGCTCCCTCCACTTCTTGATCTGTTTTTACGACTTGATTTCCCTCTGGTAAAGAAGCATCTTGACACAATTCTGAAGCAAGGCTGTGCTATTCTAGTGTTGACAAAACTGAGGCTCTGAGGGGCTCGCTCGGGGGTCAAGCCCTGGTCCCAGGGGTCTCCTGTGAGGACCATGCCACTGTGACCCCCAAAGCACATTGCTATGCTCATGCCGTGGCAGATCTGGCTCCTGGAAAGATGTGGCGGGGCCTGGTGGTCAGTGGGTGCAGCGCCCCCAATCCTGTGCTGGAGCACCTACAGGCTCTCCTCACAGCCAGGTGATGGTGGCCCTAAAATTCACCCTTTAAAGTGTACGGTTCAGTGGATTTTCGTAGAGGCACAATGTTATTCATCACCACTAATTCCAGAACATTTTCACAACCCACAGAAGAAACCCTGGACCAACGAGCAGTCACACCCACCCTCTCCTACCCCAGCACCTGGCAACCACGTATCTACTTTCTGCCCCTATGGTTCTGCCTATTCTGGACACTTCATACAAATGGAATCATACAGTATGTGCTCTTTGGAGTCGGTCTTCTCTCACTTAGCACACTGTTTCCACGGTTCATTCATGGTGTAGCACGTCTCGGTACTTCATTTTAACATTCTATGGATAGACCATCTTTTCTTAATCTATTCATCAACTGATGGACATTTGGATTGTTTCTACTTTTTGGCTGTTATGAAGAATATTGCTATGAACATTCATGTACAAGATTCTGTGTGAACATATTTTCAATTCCCCTTGGACATATACCTAGAAGTAGTGATATAGTAACTCTAACATTCTGAGGAACTGCCAAACTATTTCCCACAGTGGCTACACTATTTTAGATTCCCACAAGCAATGTATGAAGGTTCCGATTTCCACCCATCCTCAATGCAAACACTTATTTTGTTGTTTTTATTTGTAAAAAAATTACTGCCATCCTAGTGGTGAGAGCCATCTTGTGGTTTTGATTTGCAGTTCCCTAATGACTAATGATGCTGAGCAAAATTTTTTGGCCATTCGTCTGCATCTTCTTTGGAGAAATGCCTGTTCAGAATCTTTGCCTACTTTAAAAAATTGCGTTGCTGTCACTTTGTTGTTGAGTTGTAAGAATTCTTTATATATTGTGCATACTAGAGCCCTATCAGATATATGACTTGCAAACACTTTTTCTGATTCTGTGGGTTATCTGTTATCTTAAAAAAACAAAACAAAACAAAAAAGACTTATTTAGAGCAGCTTTTGTTCATAGCAAAATCAAGTGGACAGAGTTCTCATATACACCCTGCCTGGAAGCCCCTGCAACTCCCCTACTAAGCACAGCAACCCCTATTATCAACAGCCTGCACCAGAGTGGAACATTTGTCACAACTGATGAACCTGCAATGACACATCATAATCACCCACTGTCGATGGTTTACAGTAGGGTTCACTCTTAGTGCTGCACATTCTGTGGGTTTGGAGAAATGTATAATGACATGTATCTACTATTACAGTATCATTCAGAATCATTTTCACTGCCCTAAAAATTACTGTACTCGCCTATTCCTCCTTCCCTCCTCCCTATTCCATGGCAACTATTGATTCATTGACAGTGTCCACAGTTTTGCCTTTTTCCAGAATGTCACATAGCTGGAATCATACAGTATGTAGCTTGTTCAGACTGGCTTTTCACTTAGTAGTATTTCAGTAAGGTTTCTCCATGTCCTCTTCATGGCTTAAGAGCTCATTTCTTTTTAGCACTGAATAATATTCCATTGTCTGGATGTACCATGATTTAGTATCCATTCACCTACTGAAGGACATCTTGGTTGCTTGAAAATTCTAGCAATTATGAATTAACCTGCTGTAAATATTTCTGTGCAGGTTTTTACATGAATATAAGTTTTCAACTCATTCGGTTAATACCAAGGAGAATGATTGCTGGATCGTACGGTACGAGTATGATTAGTTTTATAAGAAACCACCAAACACTTCCATTCCATTGGTTTACTTTTTATTTTTTTGGCTACACCACATGGCTTGGCTTATGGGATCTTAGTTTCCCAAACAGGGATTGAACCCGAGCCCTCGGCAATGAAAGCATGGAGACCCTAACCACTGGAGCGTCAGGGAATTTCCTATTCCATTTTTTTAAAATAAATTTATTTTATTTAGTTTATTTTTGGCTGCGTTGGGTATTCGTTGCTGCACGCAGGCTTCGTTGCAGTGCGTGGGCTTCTCTTGTTGTGGAGCATGGGCTCTAGGCATGCGGGCTTCAGTAGTTGTGGCACATGGGCTCAGCAGTTGTGGCTCACAGGCTCTAGAGTGAAGGCTTAGTAGTTGTGGTGCATGGGCTTAGTTGCTCAGCAGCACGGGGGATCTTCCTGGACCAGGGCTCGAACCTGTGTCCCCTGCATTGGTAGGCAGATTCTTAACCACTGCGCCACCAGGGAAGTCCCCTCTGTTGGTTTTATGTCAATCCTTACACATCACCACACTGTTTTGATTACTGAAGCTTTGTACTAAGTTTGTGTTGTTTTTTTTTTTTTGCTGTGGTAAAATGTACAAAACAATTTACCATTTCAATTATTATTATTATTTATTTTTTAGTTTTTGCGGTACACAGGCCTCTCACTGTTGTGGCCTCTCCCGCTGCGGAGCACAGGCTCCGGATGCACAGGCTCAGCAGCCATGGCTCACGGGCCTAGCCGCTCCGTGGCATGTGGGATCTTCCCGGACTGAGGCATGAACTCGTGTCCCCTGAATTGGCAGGCGGACTCTCAGCCACTGCGCCACCAGGGAAGCCCTCAATTATTTTTAACTGTGCATGTAGTAAGTTTTGAAATGGGTTAGTGTGAGTCTTCCACTTTGTTCCTCTTTTTCAAGGTTGTTTTGCCTATTCTGGGCCACTTGTATTTTCAGGATTTTTAGGATCAGCTTGTCAATTTCTGCAAAAAAATGTAGTCGACATTTTATAATAGGATTGCAGTAAGCTGTAGGTTGCCTTGGGTAGTACTAACTTCTTGACAGCATTAAGTAGCCCAATCTATGAATGGATTTCTTTCCATTTATTCAGGTCTTTAATTTCTTTCAACAGTAGTTGGTAGTTTGTAGTGTTTACTGAACAAGCCTTACACTTCGTTTGTTAAATTCATCCCTAGGTTTTTTTTTTTTGATGCTACAGTAAATGGAACTGTTTTCTTAATTTCATTTTCAGATTGCTCATTGCTAATGTACAGAAATACAATTATTTTTCTTTTTCTTGTATCTTGATCTTATATCCTGCAAACTTGCTGAATTCATTCACTAGCTCTAATAGTGGATTCTTTAGGGTTTTCTATATACAAGATACTGAAAAGGTAGTTTTACTTCCTTTCTGAGTGCTATCTCATTTTCTTGCTTAATTGCCCTGTCTAGAACCTCTAGCAGAATGTTAAATAGAAATGGCTAGACTGAATATCCTTGTCTTGTTTCTGATCTTAGGGGACATCTTTCAGTCTTTTACAATTAAGTAGGATTTCTGCTTCGGGTTTTCCGGTAGATGCCCTTTATTCATTTGAGGAAGTTCTTATTTCTCTCTCTCTCCCTTTTTAAAAAATATTAATTTGGCTGCACCAGGTCTTAGCTGCGGCACGTGGGATCTTCGCTGCTATGTGTGGGATCCTCGCTGGGGCATGCGAACTCTTAGTTCCAGCATGTGGGATCTAGTTCCCTGACCAAGGTTCGAACCCAGGCCCCCTGCATTTGGAGCTCGGAGTCTTAGCCACTGGACCACCAGGGAAGTCCCTCTTATTTATTCTGAAGTTCATGGAGTGTTTTTATCATGAAAGTGTGTTGGATTTTGTCCAATGCTTTTTCTGCATCTAATGAGATAATCATGTGCTTTCCCCCCTTTATTATATTAATGTGGTATACTCCACTGATTAATTTCCTGTGTTCAACTAACCTTGCATTCCTGGCATAAATCCCACTTGGTCACGTGTATAATCATTTTTTAATACGTTGCTGGATTCCATTTGCTATTATTTTGAAGATTTTGATGTATACATTTATAAGGTTCCCTGGCTTCTTTTAAGATTATCTCTTTGTCTTTGGAAGTCTGAAGTTTTCATACTTAACTTCTTTCTGAAGTTAGGTATGAAATTCTTTTTATTGATCCTGCTTGGGATTAGTATCTCTTTGTGCCAGTATACTAAAACACACGGAATTACACAGTATGTGAACTATTTCTCAATAAAGCTGTTTAAAATTTTTCATTTAGATGCTGCTTTACTGAGGTGTAACTGACACATAGAATTGTAAGACATTTCAAGTGTACATTGTGATGACCTGATATATGTATACACTGTGAGAGGATTCTTCCTATCTAGTTAATTAAGAGTTTGTGTTTTGACTTTGTTTATAGTTGGTTTCTTTTTTTCCCAGCAGAAGTGATAGATTTTTATGACATATATTTTTCAGATTTTTTACTTTATGGCTCTGAATTTTGTGTTATACTTAACCATTTCCTATAGTTTCTTCAATTATTCTTACGGCTTCATTTGTTTACATTTAAGTCTGATTTTATTTGGAAGATATTCTGATGAAAGGTCTAAGGTAGAGATCCAGCTTTCTTCTTCTTTTTAATATTTATTTATTTATTAATTTTGGTTGCGCCAGGTCTTAGTTGGGGCATATGGACTCTTAGTTGCGGCATGCAGGATCTAGTTCCTGGACCAGGGATCAAACCTGTGTCCCCTGCAGCGGAAGCGCACAGTCTTACCCACTGGACCACCAGGGAAGTCCCCCAGCTTTATTACTCCTAGAATGGCCACCCAGCTGTCCCAGTAGCATTTTACTGAATAGTCCATCTTTTCACCACTGATTTGAGGGGACACCTTTGTCACATACTAAGTTTCTCTATGTATTTGTATCTAATTATGGACTTTGCTTTACCAATTTGTATATTTATGCTCTGGCATCATACTGTCTTAATTATTGAGACGACAATATATTTTAAGATCTCTTAAGACTAGTACTCTTATTTCACTCCTTTTCTGAATTTTCCAGGCTATTCTTGCTTCTTTATTTCTATAACTGTGTTAAATACATTCCTTTCCATTTATTCATATCTCTTCCTAAAAGAACAGTTCTTGGTCAAGTAAATGTGTTTAAATTTTTATCGTTTACTGGAATGTACCAGTTATCTAATTACTGCTTCTCAGCTCAGAATGCACCCTCAGTACCTGCTCTGTGACAATGGCATCTTGGACTCCTAATGCATTTCTTCTTCACAGTGAGTTGGTGCTGAGCTTCGGCAGAAGGAGGCACTGGAGGACACTGGAGGAGCAAAGGAGCTTTTCTTCTTGCTCCTGCCACATGGCCCATCATGGGTGCACGTGTACTGGGATGTCTGGGGCGGGGCTGGATGGGGACAGCTGCCCCAGCTGTATAGCCAGAGCGTGGAGCCCTCCCCAATGCCCCTGCAGCACTAACCTGGTGACCACCACACCACAGATGGGGCATTCGGGGACTGAAGCCCATAGTGGGACCCCAACATCCTGAGGGTTGCTTCCTGTGACTCTCCTGGAGCAAACGCCACATGCCCCAGACCACGCACCTGCAGCAGCACCCTGACACCCCGGGTGCCTGCCCTCCAGCCTCAGCTCAAGCCCTGGAAGGCTGCTGTTGTTGTTTCCTGCTCGCCCAGCTCTGGCGTTAGCAACCTAGCTATCCGATGGGCTGCAACCACACCTTCTCCAACAAAGTCAGACTCCAATCTGGGGGAGAGGGCCCCCTTCTCCCTTGGCCCTAGGATGCCCTTCAGAATTCCCAGTATACCTTAACAGTTACTCTCCTGTTATACCTTAACACTTTAAACTTCCCCTGTTTAAAATACTGTGTGGTTTCCGTCTCCTGACTGGACCTAGACTAATAACATGATACTAAGGTAAAAGCCCTAAGGTTTTGCTAGACCAGGGGTCCTCACACCAGTGTACTAGAAGACTTTCCACAGACACGCTGAAACCCAGCTCTAGGGTAATCAATCTCCTGATCTTTAATCTCCTGCACGTGACACACCTGAGAAGTGTCCTTACACTCATGTAAACATCTCCATTCCTACAAATTCTTTTTTTTTTTTTTTTGGCCACGCCACACGGCATGCAGGATCTTAGTTCCCCAATCAGGGATCAAACTCATGCCCTCTGCAGTGGAAGCGCAGAGTCTTAACCACTGGACCGCCAGGGAAGTCCCCTCACAAATTCTTTTAGAACAGCCCCTATCCACCCTGAATTCTACTTTGGTATCGGAATAAAATCACTGATCTCACTAGGCCCTCCTCAGATATTAATGAAATCACCGTAAACGTGTCTTGGATGTGTCTTTCCCCACCTTACACACGGTTCCGCTAAGAGAAGAGCGGCTTTAGCAAGAGGGGACTCAGCCTAATTTCAGATATGGTGTGGAATGGGGCTGTCAGAGGGACTTGGCCTCACTCACCTCCTGACTATCATCAAACAATGCCTACTTAAGAAAGAGAGCTTCAGGCTTCCCTGGTGGCGCAGTGGTTGAGAGTCCGCCTGCCGATGCAGGGGACGCGGGTTCGTGCCCCGGTCCGGGAGGATCCCACATGCCACAGAGTGGCTGGACCTGTGAGCCATGGCCGCTGAGCCTACGCTCCGGCAGCGGGAAAGAGGCCACAGCAGTGAGAGGCCCGTGTACCACAAAAAAAAAAGAGAGCTTCAAACACCAAAAATAGCTTGGTCATGTATTTAACCGTACACAATGTCTTTTCAAACTATTCTCAACTCTCATGCACAGTCTGTTATCACTTAGAAGAACATTAATCAAATCATATAAGGAAATATTTAAGTCAATCATTCAATCTTCATCTTACAAAATATTATAACTTCTACTTCCTGTTAACAACAAAAATTATATGAGCTGCCATGCCAATTGGTTTGCAGTGATACACTTTTCTCCTACATTAAATATTGAAGCAATCATGAGATTTATATAAATTGATGGATTTATTTCTGATTTTTTACATGATTCTTAATTGTTCCTAAAAGTCTAATAATGAGTATTCGTGCATGTATACACATTTACTGAAGCAATATCATGCTTTCTAACATACTCCTCACTTCATAATTTATTATTTTAGCTATAAATTACATTGCTTTATTACAAATTCAAAAAATGGGAAATTCTTATACATAACTTTAATTTTGACTTATGGCTTTTAGAAATCTACGTTACAAGAAGTGTACCATAATTTATTTTTCAATGGTCTGTATGATTTTCTTGAAGGTATATATTAACATATTTACTGTTTCATACCCACAGACATGGAGGGGAAGCTGTATTCTTGTACCAGGTCATTTTAGGTAAGAGACTTGAGCATCTGTGGATTTTGGTATCGGGGGGTCTCCTGGAACCAATTCCCCGAGGATACTGAGGGATGACTATATTATAATTGGAAGGCAGAAAAGTTAGGAAGTAAGAATGATTTGGCCAATGGGCTTGAATAATAAAAACTGCCTTCACCAAGTAAGTTGTATTTCAAAAATTTTCCATAAATTTAATGCCCTAAATCGGCATCTTCAAAGTGTCTATACAAAAGTGTATTTGAAGTAATAAAAGCATTTTACCAAGATGTCTTAGGTAAAGATTTATTGAAGATCTTATATTTTTCAACCCTTTCATTATATAGGATTAAATAAAGTGCCCTTAAGTGAGAAAGTAACATAGAATTCTTAGGTATCTGAAACTGGTCAGATCCTCTCGGTGCACGTCCCATAAACTGAGCCACTGCTGGCCTCCAAAGGCTGGGTGACAGAACCCAAGTGAGTCAGCACTGTTTGATTCTTTGCTTTCAAAAAAGATTAGGTGATAAATCATTAAATATGATTTGATGATAGATCACTCTGTGATTTTTTGATATTACTTGACAGAAGTTGAAAGGATTGAATGTCATTGTTCTATTAAAAGTCTCTGCATTCCCAACTACCTATCTTTATTAATAAGGTTTTCCAGAACTTCTATCTACACAAAAATTCAAGAGAGAATACCATGATTCTGAACCCTATTTCATTCTAGTAAAAAGTACTATTCAACCCAGGATATCTGAAATACTTTAAAAATTTCTCTTGAAAAGACATGGTAGGATGATCAATAAAAGAACTGTAGGATAAAAACACAACACGTTAAGATAAGAACCACGTGGGAAAAGTGGAACGTAAATCATAGTAACAGTTAACTATCACATTTGTGTTGTGTGAAGCAATAAAATAGATACAGTGCACATTTTTTTCTCAACTGGACTGTATAGCAATCTTAAGTGTTGGGAATTCTTACTCACATTCTACAGGTAAGTCCTTGAAGCTCAGGAAGGTGAAATAACTTACCTTGGGTTAATCAAGGGACACAGGCTTCCATTTGCTGATGAGAAATTAAGGAGTGAAATCCATCACAAGAAAACATAACTCTGGAGATCTTTTAAAAATGTTTATATCTTCATAGTGTCTGTGTAATATACATCATCCCCAAACTGGAATCATGTCAAATACACAATTTGGAATCACGCCCAACCAATACATAATTTAGTAATCTTTTTCTTTCCACTTCACTTTATAGGAATTAGTAATCAGCTGTGTCATAAAAATCTGTAGAATCCAAATTTTTAAAGGCTATACTATGGACCATGACATGGATCTAGCATTTTCTTGAAAAACAAACAAAAAAAAGACATCTTTCCTTCATGATGTGTAGGTCCCTTCCCAGTTTTGTGCACAGAATGTTGTGAGCCTGGGCTGTGGGGTCGAGTAAGACCTGTGAGAGACAGGAACCACCTGTTCTGTCATGAGGGACGCTCAGGCCTAACACAGATTTCTCAGCTACTGAGCCTTGGCACCGTCACCTAAACCTGGGGACGACGGCTGTGCCTACCTTCCAGCACCCTTGGAGGATGAACTGGGACTGTGTACACAGAGCGACAGCACCCGGCATAGAGAGCTCAGGAAAAGTGATCGAGAACGTGTTCAAATATCCCTGCACACAAATCTCTGGCCACAGTACCGATGAATTCTTTTGGATAAATTCCTAGAAGTATAACAAAAGCTCAGAGTATATGATCATTCAAAAGGTCATTATATTCTGCCAACTTCCAAAAAAGTGCACACATGCATGTTAGAGAAGGCGCTCACCTTTTGGGTCGAGGAAGGCCCATGGGGGTAAGGTTAGGGTCTGGCTTAGGAATGGTTTTCCGGATGCGAATCTGTGAGACCTTCTTTGGCCTCTTCTCCAGCTCAGTCTATTTTTAAGAAGAAAGATGGTCAGGTTGTAAGACATTCTAAATATACGAAGTCCCCTTTCCTGACACCCATTGCATTGCTTCCTCAGTGTACAGATGACTTCAGGAAGTAGTTTATGACAAAGCTCCCACCCCCCGCCGCCCCCACTCCTGCCAACAGCGTTTTCAGCAACCGCCCCCTTTACGTTACTGTACATGCATTTCAGATACTGAGATTATCAATATGGAAATTTGCAACTGTTGGAGACAGCAGATACTGCAAAACTGAAGCACACCATTGTTCACTCGTCTCTGAATGCATGAAGTTTCTCGCTCTGTGGTTCGGTTCTCTAAACACTGTTAAATGTGTCATCAAGAGAAAAGGGTCTGGAAGGCGACGAGGAAGAAGAGATTCAAGGTATCCTTTAGTGTCTTGCTAACCTCCCGTACTCAGCTGAAGGTAAGGTGGTAGCAAAGAGACTCAGGGGCCCATCTGTACCTGTCACATCATCTGTGGTGCTACTGACACCTGACCCCACAGGCACTTTAAATTTACCTCTTTCTGTTCTGGGGGGCTGCTCTGTGGTCGGGGGCACGGGGCTGTCACACCATCCAGCTCATCAAATCCAGGAACCTGGAACTCGGAGGCTGAAAGCAGGAGCTTGCTGACAGCTGAGTCTGTTACCAAGCGAGACTTTGGTACCAAGGCAGGGAATGGAGGCTCTAGCCTAGCACCACGGAGAGAGAGACAGAGAAGAACGACATGGGACGGGTTCACCTTCTATGTTGGCACATTCGTCTTAACATCCAGACAAGAGCTGAATGACGTTCCCAGTAAACCTGTCCTCCTGACACTTCTGGACACACTTGTGTCTATACACGTAAAAAACAACGAGAATGTGGTCAATCCACTTCACTGTGATGGAATAACGAACGAGGAAGATGCAGTGAATAAGGAAAAATGTAAAAAGGAACAGGTTTTTTGTGGGAAGAAGACATTTAGTGAACTGAACAAATGGACTGTGCTCAGACGACATCAATCCCATCCGGGCACTGAAATCGGCTAAATGACCAAGCAGTATCTTAAGGGACTTGTGGTACAATGAGCTGGCTAGGGATTTTGACGTTTTTTTCATAAATAGGATTGATCACACAACTTTAGTTACACAGGTTGAACCTCAGATTGTTCATCTGAGAGATGTAGATTAGGCTTAGAAGGAGAACGAGAGGTCAGAATTATACCATGCCCGACCCACACCAGCCACCAGTGCACTCGTCCCCCACTTCTCTCTCTCCCTCTCTCTCTCTCTCTCCCTCTCTCACACACACACACACACACACACGCACACACACACACACTGCAAACCACAAGCCCTCACGTGCCAGGCGCCACTGGAGCCTCACCTCACGTGACTGCCGCTGGTGCTGTAAGCAGCTTCCAGGTCCGGAAGAGGCACGGATGGTAACGCAGTGTGGCTGAAGTGGAGCAAAAGTACACGAGAGGCAGGTTAGGGCAGCGGGATGGCAGGAGAGGCTCTGGTGTACCGTGGGTTTGGAATGATGCTCAATCAGAGCCCAAGGAAGACGAGAAGTGTCAGTCACCCAGGAAGACGAAAACCTCCCTCCCAGGCATGAGAATTACATGTACGTGCCCATCACTGGAATGGAGGCAGGCTGACAGGAGGATTATATTCTAACTTAAATGGAAAGAAAGCAGAGAGAGATATACAGAGGACAGTAAGAGAAAGGAGGAGGACAAGAATACCCTTAACCTTATACCTTTTAATCAAGTTGTTGAACGTGTATGTTAAAGTTTTTAAAAAGTACTTTAAAGATAAAAATACACTCCTCAGTTCTGTATTAACCGTATTAAAATAAAATCTGCCAATTTCTATAAACTTACAAAAAAATGTGAAGAAACCTTATTATCTTTAAAGCCGAGTTCCACGTAAAACATGGCCATGTAGATGAAAACTGTTCACAGGGCTAGTTCCTTTATAATTAAGCTTTGATTTTTATAGATGAAAAATGGTATTAATCACTTATAGATACATTAATATGCATTGTTGGAGAGCTTCTGGTACCCCTCAAAGTAAAGCTTGTATCCATTTCTACTGAATTTAGACATAGTACAGGTTTAATTAATCAGATGTTTATATAATGATCATATAATCCATCTCCTCTGGGAAGTTAGAGAAATTTGTTCAATGGCTGAAACACAGATAAATCAGATTGTTAGAGAGCTTAGCACCAATCTGGAATACTGCGAAAGGGGCTGACCAAATCAGAGGCCTCATCTGGGTCTAGCTCAGCTGACACAGCAACCAGCTGAGTGACCCAAGTTAGAAAAAACCATGTGCCTCAGTCTCATCATCTATAAAAAAAAAGGCAAAAAAGATGTCTGTTTGACCCATATTATGGAGTGCTGGAGGATGAGGTTCAAATGAGAAAACGCTGTGGAAACATAAATTAATTTAATCTTGGTTAAGTCTTGCTTTCTGCGGCACCCCAACTTATCACGCTTAACATTTCTAAGTGTGTCTACAAACACAGCAAACTTCTAAGCTCTAAGCCAAGGATATATATGATGTTAAGGCACTTTTAGAGCCAATGAGAAAAAAAGTTCCCACAAACACCACCCCTACCACTTCAATTAAAAAAATAGGGACTTCCCTGGTGGCGCAGTGGTTAAGAATCTGCCTGTCAACAATGCAGGGGACACGGGTTTGATCCCTGGTCCAGGAGGGTCCGACATGCCGCATAGCAAGTGGGCCTGTGCACCACAACTACTGAGCCTGCACTCTAAAGCCTGCAAGCCACAACTACTGAGCCCGTGTGCCACAACTACTGAAGCCCGTGCACCTAGAGCCCGTGCTCCACAAGAGAGGCCACCACAATGAGAGGGCCGCGCACCGCAACAAGGAGTGGCCCCCACTCGCCGCAAATAGAAAAAGCCTGCGCGCAGCAACAAGGACCCAACGCAGCCAAAAATAAATAAATTTAAAAAAAAAATTAAATCTTTAAAATACAGGGACTTCCCTGGTGGCGCAGTGGTTAAGAATCCGCCTGCCAATGCAGGAGACATGGGTTCGATCCCTGGTCCGGGAAGAATCCACATGCCACGGAGCAACAAAACCTGTGCGCCACAACTACTGAGCCTGTGCTCTAGAGCCCGTGAGCCACAACTACTGAGCCCACGTGCCACAACTACTGAAGCCCACACGCCTAGAGCCCGTGCTCTGCAACAAGAGAAGCCACTGCAATGAGAAGCCCGCGCACCGCAACGAAGAATAGCCCCCACTCGCCGCAACTAAAGAAAGCCCGCGTGCAGCAACAAAGACCCAATGCAGCCAAAAATAAGTAAATAAATAAATTTTAAAAAATAATAAAAAATAAATAAAATACATATATATACACACATACACACATATATATAATTAAATTAAAAGTAAACTAAAAAATAAAATAAATGAAATGTCAGATACAGGATCTAAGGGAGAGAGAAAATATTCCCCACCAGAAAACAGAAAAGTTAGGTGGGAAAGAGTTCTGGAAGAGGGAAAAGGGTCATAGGGTCATTCACCTTCACAGGGTGAAATGAATAACTACCCTCCATGCTACCTTAGGACTGGACATAGTTTAAAGAAGATAACATGATTTAAAACTGAGTGTTACAGACACAGAGCAGAGTTTGTTGTAGAGGCAAACAAACTATGCAACAGAAGCAGTGCACCATCATTTAAAACAATTTGATTCATCCTGTTGTATTTTTATGGCTGCCTGATAAGAAGTGAACATTTTCCTGTTTTCCTACAGGACAAGAACTCACAATCAGCCACATTCAGGTTCTGGGGTGCCTTTCTGAAGCTCTTTTATTTAGTTAGTTTTCTGCTAAGATGCTGGGTAACTTCACAGTATGCCCCAGAAGCTTTTCAATGACAGAATGATTCTGCATGAGAGACTCTGCCCAGACACACAAACAACAAGGCCTCTCCCAGGCCGTTTGGAATTTTAAGGCTTTTTTGGTGTTGAAGTTTTAAACTACAGCAATGATAAGGGCAAACCAAATGATGTTTAAAGTTTCTGTTTATCTAGAGGATTACAAATAGGAGGATTTATCTATTATGCCTATAGCAGATCTTCAGGGATGTAACTCCCAAATTCTTTTTCTTCTCTCATTTCCTATTAGAAGGTAAAATGATATTGGTGAAATTATTTTCAACTATTCTCAGTGGTCAAACCACAAGAACTCTTTTCCAGTTCACTTAAAATTCTATAAATTCTATAGCTATAATATGTAAACGCCAATCTCTGAAGCTTCCCTGCTCCAGAAAGAAACACATAGATTCCTAAACTAGATTTGGTGATGCCCATGTAATTAATTAGTTTATTTAAAAAGTATTTCTTCTGTATCCTTTACACACCAACCACTGAGTTAGGTGCAGGCTGTTATAATACCTTGTGAACAAGTAATAGTTACAAGTCACAAGTCACTACTTATAGTAATGGGATATGTTCTTTGCAAGGTGAGAGCAAGAGGAGAAAAGGAGAGATTCAAGATTTAATGGTTCACAGAATTAAATGGACAGAACAAAGGAAGGTACAAAATAAAGGGTTCTGCAAGAAATCTAGACCCTTCAGGAAAATTAGAGGGGGCTACACTTCAGAATTACTGCTGCATATTCCTAGCAGAGACTAGGCAATAAACAGGAAATGGCAGACACAGACTCTGTGCCCTGAATTTTCAGGAGCACCCTTTCCTCCCCACAATGGTAGGATGCAAACATGGGACTTCAGCAAAGAACGGGGGACGGATTTTACCTGCTCATGGTGCCCAGAGGTGGCTGCCGCTTGCTGTGAGAGGAATCAAGAGCAGAGATTTCGAAGGGGCAGGCAGAAGGCCCATGCTGGCTCCAAATGGACAGTACTCGGCCCACCGAGTAGGGCAGAGAACAGAAGACCTTGTCTGCTATGGAGGTGGGAGACCGTAACCCTTTCAGACCCTGGGTAAACTGGGTCAGGAAGAGCCTCTGCATGGTGGGCATGTGGCTGGAGCAGCTCCGTTTTTTTGTCCAGATTCGGTAACATCCCGGGGAACAAAGTGCTAGGAGTGTGTGAAGGCCAAGGACGGAGCAGCCCGCTCTGGTCTGGACTATGGTGGTGGCTCCATGGTCTTTGAGAGGAACTGGAGGCTGCAGTGGAGGCTGGGCGCCTGCTTGACAGTAGAGGCCAGGGTCTTCCCTGAACATGGCCACCCCAGGGCAGTCGTGGGCCAAGAAGAAAGAGAAGGTCCACTTGGGAGGTGAAGACGGGCACCGGCGGGCCTCTCCTAAGGCGAGCCTCGCGGGTGCACAGTGCTCGGGAAAAGTCCTTGGGGACTCGGTCCCGCACTCGGAGCCCGACTTCACGTGAAAGGATACTGGGAAGATTTCGGAACCAAACAACAGGGATGGCATCTTGTCGCTCAAATCTATGAAGCTCATTTTGATGGCTTCGAGCGAATAAAGCGTCAAGGGTTTACTGTTAGGCCTCCTGTCCCAATCACTACGTGCCAACCATGGATTCAGCTGTGTTGTGCTGTAGGAAAACCCATCCAGGAGCCTTTTGTATCTGAGCCGCTTGTAGCTTTTAGCCACCGGAAGAAGGTCAGAGGAACACCGCCGATACCGTAGCTTCTGGGTCTTTGTGGCTGGGGCCAGTCTGGAGGCAAGGATGGACAGCTTGCTGAATAAGGCTGATTCTTTGGTAGGCTTCCGAACATTCAGGCTACGCGAGGGCTGGCCTGGAGTGGCCTTCTGCTTTGGTACGTGGCTAACAAGGCTCCTGGCAGGGGCTGTTTCAGGTTCCAGTTGCGTGGGTGCAGACACAGCATGTGAACTGAGAAATCTGTGTGCGTTTGTGGGGATGGTTTCAGAGGAGCTCTTTAAAAATGTAGAATTTCTGATTTTACTTATTTTCCTCCCCATGTTGACTAGCTCCTGGCAGGAAACTTTCTTACACGTTCGGTGGGGCTGCTTCTTTAAGGGAAGCACTCCTTTCTGATGTGAAGTGTTCCCAAAGGCACCGTGTAGTTCATCACGCCCAGTGGAGTTGGGGTCTTGTGCTTTCCGGGGGACATCATGGAGGCAAGGGCCTGCGCAGGACTCAATGTCCTTTTTTGATGGGCAACACAAGCTTTCCTCCTTTGGGTCTTTCAGCTTCTGAAACCCTGCAGCAGTGTCGCCTGTGGCTGGCTTTGCTAGGGTGATTTTTTTCACCACAGTGGGCTCAGCTTTGCGATCCTTAGGTTGGCTCTTACTTTGCGCCTCATCTGACAACATATTAGATGATGTGCATCGTTCCAAAGCTGCATGTGCTTCTTTTTGATGCATCTGTTCCTCTTCCTTGTAGTCCGAAACCTGGCTCTGTTGGTCCTCAGCATCACGCAGCATCCTCGGGGGTTTAAGATGGGTCTGAGACACCTGGCTCATGTTATCACCATGAACACCTTCTCTGACAGTCATCTCTGCGGACTCCTCCACAGCAGGAAACTGACCCCGTGGTCCCCTCTGGTGTTCTGTAGTTTCTTCTCTTTTCAGTTCGGTTTCTGTTTCCATCGTCAAAGGCGAACTTTCCGCAATGAGGGCTGTGCTGCTTTCTTTGCTAGGATTACTCTTATCCCTTGGTGCTCTTCCTTTCATCTCAGGCAGGACCATGCAGTCCTTTACATTCTCACAGGGCATTTCACCATCTTTTGGTTTAAAAAGGTTTTTCAGGTCAGTTTCCTCACTATTCATAATTGTTTCTGATTTTTCTTGAGACAACGGATACAAAGGAATTATCTCAGTGGATTTCAGGCTTCCTGGGGGAACAGAGTTCTCATCTTGGTGTCCAGAAGATGTCAGTTCTTCTGAGGAAATTCCAATGGCATTTCCCTTGTCGTGCTCAGAATTTATTTCTAGTCTTGATCCTTTAATCATTCCTTGTGTTTCTCTCAGAGATGCTTCTTTAGCTTGCTGTTCAAGATGAATATAATTTAAAGACACATTTATTCTATCCAATACTCTTACATTTGGTTTATGATCTGCCACAGACCCTGTCTCAGGGGCACAAGAGTCTGGACACACTTCCATTTCACAGTCTTTTAACAATCTGCATACTTTCTCTTCACGTGATTTTTTAATTTCGAGAGAGTCTGCTGTCGAGGAAGTAGCATCTTGGGAAACTGAATCCTGGTCCATCTTTCCCATAAATGCAGCAATAGGCTCTCCTCTTTGTGACAGCACACTCCTTGAGGTTTCCTGTAACACTGGCCCATCCTGCCTTGCACCCCCATCAAGAGTACTAGACGCCCTTATGTCCAGAACGCCTTCTGTGCCCTTATCACTACAGCCTGTGGAGACCGTGTCTGCCATACCGTCTATGGGTTCCTCACAGCCAGAAATCCTTTCAAAGTCTCCTTTCTTCAGGCTTCCACCAGACGATGAGCTGTTATTGCCTGAACCAACTGGCAGATCCTTCAGGCTGTGGCTCACCTCTCCATTAGGTATTGCGACCACCTCTCTCTGGTCGCTGCCTAGTGTCTCCTTAGCTGGGTTATCTTCACTTCTGCATTCATTGGATCTGTTTGGGTTACTCTGGCAGCCGAGGGCTTCATCTGCCTTCTGCTCAGGAGTTTCAACTGCTTGGTTCATGTTTTTAACACCGGGGAACATAACAGTAGGAAACTGGTCCAACAATTTTTCAGGACTTGGAATGTTTGCAGGTTGGTTTAATCCCTGTGCGGCACAATCACAGATGTTATGTTTACAAAACACAGTCTCTTTGGGTGTGTCCTGTTCTTTTTCTTCTAGCCCTTCCTCGCTGGGATGGATGTGACAGGTGGAGTGGATGGTCCTGTTTGGAGCTTCACTATTTAACATGCCTGCCGTCATTTCGTTTCTGATCTTACCTCCTGGAAGCCTGCCTTCAGTTTCTCCCCCATCTGGCTCACTTTCCGCCGATGTACAACTCACTTTATGGATGCAACTTTCCACGGAGGCTTCTCTCCCTTGGGGGCGGTGATCGCTGTGCTGAAATGCATTTTCATACTTGGTTATCAGACAGTTCTCAACTCCCAGGATGATTTCGCTGGGCTCCAGGGCAGCATGGGCAGAACACGCACTCTCCTCTGGGACGTTTTTTCTTACACAAGGGCAGCTAGAGAGATCCCGAGATTGGATGCTTTGACATTCCATGGCAGAGACCTCTTGAGGTAAGCCTGCTGCTTCTTTCTGATTTGAGAGAAGTCTGGAATGCAGACCTTCTGCTCCTGAATCACCTGTTTCAGTTTTTCTTTCTAGGCTTTCTGATTTGCTGTTTAAGGTGGGATTGTTTGAAGAGGCACCACAGGTTCTGTCACCTGGTGGAGAGATGTCTTTCATTTTTGTCTTTACAGGAACAGTCTGGGTACCAGCAGTGACATCTGCTCCATCCTCTGACGGAGGGTGCTGGCTCTGTCGGGAGCCCTCGCTCGCTGCTACAGGCATCTCTTTGTCAGTTGGCAACTTCGCGTGGTTTTGAGAATTAAGGGACACTTGATTTAAAACACATTCACTTCCTATTTTGTTTACAGCTAGCTCGTTGGCATAAGGAAGTTCATTCACCTCCCATGCAGCACTCTGTTTATCTAAATGGGGACCATCGTCCTGGGAGTTCTGTACAGCTATTTCTGACTCAGGTCTGTCATCAAATTCTAGGGCTGGCAGTAACGGAGCAATGTCTTTCTTGGGTTTCAACACCTCATTTATAGAACTTATCTGGTCCTCTGGCATTAAACTCACAGGGGATTTTCTTTCAATCAGAAATCCATCATGTGATGCTTCATTTAACTGGGTGCTGCCTTCCAGATTTCTCTGGGTGCTGACTAAGGAGTCAGAGTCTTTACTGTAAATCTTTTCCCTTAACATACCTGGCTCTACAGTGGTTGTCTGTTCTGGCTCTTCAATCTGCATTGAGAAGGAAAAATGGTTCTCTTCAGAGTGTGTGCCTGGATAGCTTATATTAGCAAAAGTTCCTCTATGGTCCTCATGATTTGCCAAGTTATCTTGAATGTCCAAAGTGATTTTTAAATCATTTTTTTTAAACATTATTTCCGTGGCTTCAGTAAAGGAATTGGGCATTAAAGAACTAGAGCAGTCTGTATGGATACTGCCTTGAGGGCAGTAGTGATTGTGGATATTTTCTTTGGGGAAGTCAACAGCCTCCTTTTTTCCAGAATAGTGACCACTAGCATCCTCTTCTGCTTGCCTGGCATTAACAAGAAACAGTTCCTCTCTTTCACTCCTGGGGTTCAAAGGCTGTTCATTTTCTTCTCCAGAAGCCAAGTTCTTGCTTTGATCATCCCCATCAAAACAGGAACTGTCTGTCTTTTTAGCAGATTCCTTTGGCAAGCTATCACCATCAAAACCACACTTTTCTGAGGATGTTGTTCTGGATTCTGGACCAGACAAACATGATGTGAAATGTGAAACTTCAGAATTTTCTTCTAAGGGTTCTACAATAACCACCTTTCTCATGGCTTTGGGACTACCACGTGCAGAACTGTGTCTCTCACTATGGTGGCCAGGAACCTGTTGGCGATTGTCATCTGCTTCACAGACAAGTTTTAATATACACAACTCTTCCTTTCCATTGTCCACTTTGGAAATGGCACTCTTCCCTGGTAATAATGACAACCAAGGAGGACAGGTTTTTAGCTCTTCACATTCTTTTTCTTTAGTTGCTTCTATTAATCCAGGGTCCACAGAGTTTAAAGGCTCTAGGGAAACTAACGTGCTAGTCTCTGAAACCTCACCACTGGTCGTGATTTTGTCTATTTCTGGGTATCCGCTGCACCCAGCTGAGAGACCTTTACTTACATGGCCATTCTCGTGTCCTTCATTATTATCCGTCTTAGTCCCACTGACCTTCATACCTTGTACTTCCTCAGTAGATTTTAGCAGAGTTTCAGCTGTAATTTGTACATTTCCTTCTGCACAACAGAAAGAAATCCAAATCAATATGTAATCATTAAAACAAACAAACCATTTGCTATATCATCGTAAATTTAATCATGCACCAAACGGCAGCAACAAAAAAGACCCAACTCACAAAGAGAATTGCAAAGTTAGTGTTACAATACCATTGGCCTTGTTCTTCTCTGCAAAATATGACAGAGGGCCAAAAGAGTACCTGGAAGAAACAGGTTATTTTGAACAAATGCCTTTCTTTAAATGTTGCTTACTTAAATGCACTTACCTAGCTGGACAAATGAATATAATGGGGAGACATATGCCTAATTCAGATCTTAGGAAGCTTCCATCCTAAAGCATTAATAAAGTAGACTCACAATAAAATAGCTTATATTACTAAATGACCATCTTCTTAATACTTGAATAAACAATAGATAAAATTATCTCTTTGACAAAGAACAGTTATACATAAAACCTATGTAAAAGAGATTACTCTTTAAGTTGAATATTAGTCTTGAACCCAATTACCTGCAATGCTTGCCTCCCTACAGGACTGGTCATTAGTTGGTAATTATTGAAGGTGAGTGATAGGTACACAGCGGTTTAATACATTCTCCTTTCCACTGCTGAATAAATGTGAAATTTTCCGTTACAAAATGTTAAAAAACAAACAAAAAACCTTTCTAAGCAGAATATAAACACAATTCATAAAGGAGTTTACTGCACAGAGTTTCTCTGAAATTCTAGGCACACGATGTAATATAAAGAAGTTCCCCAAACGTGCTAATCTACAAAAGATTTTTCATCCTTCTCTCTTTACAGAAAACAAACCCGAAGCTATTCACATTAACGTAAATGTAAATGTGTATATGCACGTACGTATGCATGCATGTACGTAACAGGACACCTGCATTAAGCAGATAAAGCAAAATGCAAATCCATCTACAAATCTAATTCCCACTAGAACATAAGCTCCACGAGGGGAAGGATCACATTTGTTTTAGTCTCTCCACCTCCCTACTGTCTAGCATAATACCTGGTATGTAATAGCACTCAATAAATATTTGTGGAGTTAATAAATGACTACAGTTGGGTGACATCAGCAAATGCTATTAATAATGTCTTCCTAGGGCTTCCCTGGCCATTTCTTAACTAGTTCTGAGAGCAGCAATTTTGAGAGAAAGAGCAGTGACTCTGAAGGCAAGCCAGCTGGGCTCTGTGATGTCACCCACCTCTCTGAGTCTCCTTTGTAAAAAGAGGGTAAGTATACTTACCTCAGTGTTACTCTGAGGATTAAATTAAATGATACATATAAAATACCACCTGGGGGCTTCCCTGGTGGCGCAGTGGTTGAGAGTCCGCCTGCCGATGCAGGAGATACGGGTTCGTGCCCCGGTCCGGGAAGATCCCACACGCTGCGGAGCGGCTGGGCCCATGAGCCATGGCCGCTGAGCCTGCGCGTCCGGAGCCTGTGCTCCGCAACGGGAGAGGCCACAACAGTGAGAGGCCCGTGTCCCGCAAAACAAACAAACAAAAAAACCACCTGGTACAGTGCCTGCCATATAAATGAAAAGTGTTTTTCCTTTGTTCTGCTCTCTCTGATTCTTATTTTACTGAATCTGAGAATAGCTTAAATGATAAACTTAATAACTAGGCTAGGACACAGCATTTAGAAATACTCAAGAGTCACCAAATACTAGATACATAAATGTGTGCTGCATTCCATAAGTGTGCAAAGCTACCAATCACTGACAAAAGGCAGCCTTGAAATCCTAATGGTCCACAGAGTATTCATCTTTGAAACTGGCCCATTTTCCATATCATAGCAGACAATTCTAACCTATTCATGAATTTCTAAGCAAAATACTCCAAATGGTTTTACTATGTCTCTCTGCTGGACGCAGCAGCATTCATGAAACCGGTCATGTATATTCTGGCCCCTCCCCCACTCCCCTCTCTGTTCCAGCACCACACTAGTCCTATCCCTCACTATATCTACTCAGGAAAACACTAAAACTCTTCATCCAACCCCAAACCATTTACTGTGTAAGGCACTTAAGGCAAGATTCGCGCTTAGAGCCCCCACCTGCTGGAAGACCACCTGTTTTCCACACGTCCAGTCTTAGTGGGGAGGCCGGGGAGCAGCCACTTCCCAGGTGGTGAGCAGAGGGGCGGGTGGGGAAGAGGGGTTGTGGACAGCACGAAAGCAAAATGATACTCTGCCCACTCTTTTGGCTTGTTTTTAATCACATTTATTGTGAAATCACAAAGAACTTTAAAGGAGCCTTTAAGAAAGTTTTCTATTTATTAGTAAGCTTTCAAAAGGCCATGGAACACTGACCTGGGTACTCATCTGTAATGTGGGAGAAAAAGAGTATCCACAACACAGGACTTGTAAAGATTAGATGAGTCGGTGACCTGTCCGTTACTTCTGACAGGTAAAACTGTCAGAAGTGCCAGACGGAGTCCACGCTTAGTGAGTGCGAACCACTCCCCTGGAACTTCACTCCCTTGCACAACATCTGTATCAAAGCCTCTGTAAGGCTGCTTCTCAATTATGTGTCTCATTTATCAGCTCCATGAGACTGGAGGTATGTGAGGGCAGAAACTGGATCTTAATGATCGCTGTGTACTCAGTACTAGACCGTGACCCTGGAGACTGGCAGGTACATACAGATGTTAGCAGAATGAAGAATTAAATGAGGGAAGGTGTTAGAAGTATTAGGTACACTGGAGGGTGAAATGTGTATTCTGTGAGGTATGTACCCACTTAAGAAGCACAGGTGTTTCATGACCTCAGCTGAAGATCCTGGATTTGTAGTTCTATGATAACTGCTTAATGGTGCTTGTGTTCTCAGAAATTGACAAACATCCTAAAACTGGTATGAAAATGCAACGGACACGTAACAGCCAAAACAATCTTGAAGAAGAACAAAGCTGGTAGACTCATACTTCCTGCTTTCAAAACTTACTACGGGGCTTCCCTGGCACAGTGGTTGAGAGTCTGCCTGCCGATGCAGGGGACACGGGTTCGTGCCCTGGTCTGGGAAGATCCCACATGCCGCGGAGCAGCTGGGCCCGTGAGCCATGGCTGCTGAGTCTGCGCGTCCGGAGCCTGTGCTCCACAGCGGGAGAGGCCACAACAGTGAGAGGCCCGCGTATCGCAAAAAAAAAAAAAAACCAACTTACTACAAAGCTACAATAATCAAGTCCGTGTGGCCCTGGCGCTGGGGAGACATAAAGATCAATGCAGCAGAACCCCGAGTCCAGAAACAAACTCTAACATTTATAGTCAGTCAACTGATTTCTGACAAAGGGACCAAAAAGAATACCTTTCCAACAAACGATCCTGGAAAAAGTGGATATCCACATGCAAAAGAATAAATTTGAACCCTAGCTCACATCACACAAAATAATCAACTCAAAGTTGATCATAAACTTAAATGTAAGAGCTGAAACTATAAAACTCTTACAAGCAAAACACAAGAGTAAATCTTCATGACCTTGTGTTAGATAATGATTTCTTTCTTTCTTTCTTTCAAATTTATTTATTTATTTATATTTTTGGCTGCCTTGGGTCTTTGTTGCTGCATGCGGGCTTTTCTCTAGTCGTGGCGATTCGCGGGCTTCTCATTCGGTGGCTTCTCTTGTTGCAGAGCACGGGCTCTAGGCGCGCAGGCTTCAGTAGTTGTGGCACTCGGGCTCAGTAGTTGTGGCTCAAGGGCTCTAGAGCACAGGCTCAGTAGTTGTGGCGCATGGGCTTAGTTGCTCCACGGCATGTGGGATCTTCCCAGACCAGGGCTCGAACCCGTGTCCCCTGAATTGGTAGGCAGATGCTCAACCACTGCGCCACCAGGGAAGTGCCAGATAATGATTTCTTAGCTAAGAAACCAAAAGCACAAGTGATTAAAAAAAGGAAGACTGATAAGCTGGACTCCATCAAAACTAAAAACTTTTTATACTTGAAACTAAAATAATATTGTAAATCAACTAGACCTCAATTTTTTTAAAAAAGTTAAATTAATCAATTAAAAAAAATTAAAAACTTTTGTGTTTTAAACATTTTTTTTTAATTAAAAAAAAATTTTTGGCTGTGCCATGTGGCATGTGGGATCTTAATTCCCCGACCAAGGATGAACCCACACCCCCTGCAGTGGAACTGCAATCTTAACCACTGGATCGCCAGGGAAGTCCCAAAACTTTTGTGCTTCTAAGAATAACATCAAGAAGCAAAAAGACAAACCACTGGTGGGGAGAAAATATTTGCAAATCAACCATCTGATAAGGGATTTGTACTTAATATATATAAAGAAGTCTTACAACTAAACAATAAAAAGACAAAGTCTAATTTAAAAATAGGCAGAGGGAGCAGAGCTCCCCATTTCTCAAGTGTTGTCTGTACATAGTGACTTCCTTCCAAAGAGCTGACAGTATGGAAAGGGGGAGGGGGAGTAACCTTACAAACACCACTTCACGTTTATAGTAAGTACCCTTGATATGTGATGAAAGTGGCACTTTACCTGTGGGAGTTTCCTCTCCCAAGCCCATAAATAACCCTAGTCTTAATGAGAAAAACATCCGACAAACCCCAATGGAGAGGCATTCTACAATACACTCGACCAGCATTCTTCAAAACTCTCACCATCACCAAAAATAAGAAAGTGTGAGAAACCATCATAGCCAAGAGGAGCCTAAGGGGTTAAGAGGACTAAATGTGAGGTGGGATCCTAGATGGGACCCTAGAACAGAAAGAGAACATTAGGGAAAAACTAAGGGAATTGGAATAAACTATGAACTGTATAACAACACTGGTTCATGAGCTGTAACAAATATACAATACTGATACGTTAACAATAGGGGAAACGGGGGGGGGGGCGTGGGGGGGTGTGGGGTGTGGAGGGGAGTGAAGGTTGGGATGGAAACCCTCTGTGTCATCTGCTCAATTTCTCTGTAAATCCTACACTGCTTTACAAATAAAATTATTCATTTTTTAAAAAAGAAAAACAAAAGGGAAAAGGACTTGAATAAGCATTTTCCCAAAGACATACGAATGGAAATAGGCACATAAGAAGATGCTCAACATCATTAGTCATAAGAGCAATGAAGATCAAAACCACAATGAGATGTCAATTCACACCCATTAAAATGGCTATTATTCAAAAGAAAACAAAAGATAACTGTTGGGGGCTTCCCTGGTGGCACAGTGGTTAAAGAATCCACCTGCCAATGCAGGGGACACAGGTTCAAGCCCTGGTCTGGAAAGATCCCACATGCCACAGAGCAGCTAAGCCCATGCACCACAACTACTGAGCCCGTATGCCACAACTACTGAAGCCCGTGCGCCTGGAGCCTGTGCTCCGCAACAAGAGAAGCCACTGCGATGAGAAGCCCGCACATCACACAGAATAGTAGCCCCCGCTCACCACAACTAGAGAAAGCCCGCGTGCAGTAATGAAGACCCGATGCAGCCAAAAATAAATAAAATATAACTGATAAAGGATGTGGAGAAATTGGAACATTTTGGGAATTCCCTGGTGGTCCAGTGGTTAGGACTCGGCACTTTCACTGCTGGGGCCCGGGTTCGATCCCTAGTCAGGGAACTAAGATCCTGCAAGTTCCAGGATGCAGCCAAAACAAAACAAAAACAAAAAGACCATATGTTGTAAGGTCTCATTTATAGTGTCCAGAACAGGCAAATCTACAGAGACACAAGTAGATTAGTGACAGGAGGAGGCTGGGGGTATGTGGGGATGGGGAATGACTGCTAACAGGTACAAGGTTTCTTTGGGAAGTGATAGAAATTAAATTATTGAAGTATACACTTTAAATGGGTGAAAATTATTGTCTATAAATTATATCTCCATGAAATTGTTTTTTCAAAAAGTGCTCATACTCCAATTATAATAAAAGTTACATCAGAAAACTCAGACACCTCTTTGGTGTTATCTCCAAATGACCCTAATTCAGGACAGACGTGCTGGAGGCTGACAAAGATTCAATAGCATTTCCATGACAACATTTTCCTGGATCAAAATTTAAGTGGCTAGACATGGAAACTAAATATGACGTAAGTTTTGGTTTATCCTGCATCTTGTCCTTGGAAAGATGTGTAATGGGTTAGCAATGTTGAAATGCCTTATAAAAGGAAGCTCTCTGGTGGAGGTTCACAAAGGCTGTCTACTGGTGGTAGGATTGCGGCAGACAGCCCTACTAGTTCTGTCACCTCCTATGCTTGTACTGACCACTGGACACCTGGCTTTCTGAATTCCAGATAAGTCAACAAACAATGAGTTAGCATTCAACTCCTCACCTGTAACTCTTATATATTGCTGGTGGGAATAAAAAAGGGTACAAGCATCCTGGAAAACAGTTTGGTAATTTCTTGTAAAATTAAACACATACTTCCCAAATGTCCCAGCAGTCCCAGCAGTCCCAAGCAGTCCCAAGCCTAGGTATTTGCCCAGGTGAAATGACAATTCAAGTTCACACAAAAACTTGTACAAGGGACTTCCCTGGTGGTCCAGTGGGTAAGACTCCATGCTCCCAATGCAGGGGGCCCGGCCAGGGAACTAGATCCCGCATGCATGCTGCAACTAAGAAGTCTGCATGTCACAACTAAGACCCAGCGCAGCCAAAATAAACTATAAATAAATAAATAAACGAAGGTAAATTAAAAAAAAAAAAAACTGTATGAAAGTGTTTACCGCAGCATTATGCATAATTACCAAAACTGGAAACAACTCAAATTTCCCTCGAATGAGAAGCAGATAAATCGTGATACAACTAGACGACAGGATACCTTTCAGATGTAAGAAGCAATGAGCTACGATACACACAGCACTGTGGATTAACTGTAAATGCACTACACTAAATGAACAAAGTCAGGCTCATAGACTTCCCCCACATGATTACGTGTATACGGCATTCTAGAAAAGTCAAAACGATAGGGAAATAACATGGATAAGTGATTGCCAAGGGCTGGGGGTGGCAAGGACCGACTATAAAAGGGGCCTGCAAGAGATTGCTGCGTGATGGAAATGTTCTTTTTCTTGATTGTGCTGGTACAGTTGTGATTACACAATTGTATGTATTTGTCAAAACTCATAGAACCATATACACACCCAAAACAAGGGTGAATTTCAATATATGTAAGTTATACCTTAATTTTTTTAAAAATGAAAAACTAGTTCCCCAAATGTCTACTACACCTCCTCGTTGTAGCCTATTAAATGGGTGTGGTACTGGCTGATTTTTCAACTTTCCACTCCCCAAAATGTAAATTATTGGAGGATAATGACATAAACAGGGAATACAAAACATGAGATAGTAATTCCAAACTATACAAACAGATCAGTAAACTCCAAGAATCTGGATGCATATACCACCTAAGGGCTTTATTGATAGGTTCATTCCACCTCCTTAAAATGCTTAATTTATTCACATAATAGAAATAGAGGCTATGAAAAGATTGTTTCAACTTTAGTTATTCTAAATAATTTAAACTATCTAGTTCCAAAAATTATATAAGGTAGCTTTTCCCTCCTTGATGCTTTCACCTCTGCATCGAAGTTTATTTCCTTAACGCTCTTCCAATTTCTGGTGACCCTACTATTTCAGAGGATTCCCACATAAGCCTTAACGGAGACTGTTACTATGGGAACTAAGTCTCACAGTAATTAGTGGGAAATAATATTTGTATTTTTCCTGGAGCCCATTCCATCTTTCTTACTCAACCTTCCCAATCAAGCCCAGTTACAAGGAAAAAAAATTGATAACATTAGTTTTATAAAATATTGAACAGAAAACTATGGTGAAACAGCCAGGTTAACACTCAGAACAGCAGGGAGGGAGAGGCACAGTCAGAGGGCCTGATGGGACATTCTTCCCTTGTGAAATGGCCTCTTGACTAACACCCAGCACTGGTCCCCATGCCCGCTTCTCTCGGATCTGCCTTACGGCAATCAAGAAATAGGGAATGATATGCAAAATAGCATTCTACAAATTAAAGACTCCTTTTGGTTAACACAAAGGTCCTTTTTATTAAGGAGTCAATCGTGTTCTCATTTTACTTCACTGAACCACAGCAGACAGAACGACTGTAAAGAGCCTCAAAAGCCTGGAATCCCATGTGAACCTGGGAGTGTGCTGTGAACAGGACATTTATAGAGAGAAGGAAAAACAACACAGAGAAGGTAGCTGCACCAGGGTCACTTACTAGATAGCTCAGTACGGGGGACACAAATTCACCCCTCAGCAAATTTATAAATTATTACAGAACAGCGACCTCAGAGGTACCCCCATTTCAGAATAAGCAAAACTTAGTATAAACAAAACTATGTACAACAATTTGCACAGTGCTCAACGGTACAAACACTCACAACAAAGGTAGCAAGGATCCATTAGATTTCCAGCAGGAAAACTTAAAATATCTAATATGTCTAGAACTAGGAGATACAATCCGGGGCAGAGTGAAAATTTTGGCCGCTGCGGCCCCTGGAGAGACAGTACAACCAGATTTCCAAGAAACATCATTTACTTCTCAATTCTGTAGTAAATGGTAAGTTAGTAAATGTTTGACCTTGACCTTGGCAAAGCAAGCTGAAATGCTGGTCACAGGACAGTAGAGCATTTGCATCTGTTTAACTCAAATCCGTGGTGGCAGCTGCACGGCCTGCTTGCACCCCCAGGGCTCAATTCCTGCGGAGACCTGCCTGCTTAGAACCCTCCTTTCTGCCTGGCCATGCCTGCCTGGGACACTGGACAGCCGAGCTGGTTCCCGCAAGTGTAACACAGGGCCAGCTTGTAAGGTTCTCGGGGGCGGCATGGAAGAACGTCTCACAGTCGGGCACTAGGCCATCGCTGCTAAAAGTCAGGCAGAGCTGCCATTTCCAGGCTCCCCCACATGAACCTGAGAACCTTCCCTATGGCTTGGGAGGAAAACAATTTCATTTTACTAATTTAAGTCACTAAAGAAGAATGGCATTAGGACAGGAAGAAAAGTGCCACAGAGCAGTTTATCTGAGAACACTTTTCAGAAGAGCTCAACTTACCCAGGTCCAGTGGGGACCAGCTTTTTAGGTGGAGAGTATCCAGGTAAGTCTGAGAATGCAGATTTCGTCATAGAAAATAACTCTGGTTCTCTTGTTTAAAAGGTCCATTCAGTGGTTAAATGTAGTTCATAACATACACAGTGAATTTTGTGATAAGATGTGGGTGAAAATACACCAACACACCTACGACTCAGTATACCAGTACTGGAGCCCCACTAAAAAGATCCAGGTGGGGGCTTCCCTGGTGGCGCAATGGTTGAGAGTCCGCCTGCCGATGCAGGGGACACGGGTTCGTGCCCCGGTCCGGGAAGATCCCACATGCCGCGGAGCGGCTGGGCCCGTGAGCCATGGCCGCTGAGCCTGGGTGTCCGGAGCCTGTGCTCCGCAACAGGAGAGGCCACAACAGTGAGAGGCCCGTGTACCGCCAAAAAAAAAAAAAAAAAAAAAAGATCAAGGTGGGGACAGGTGATGGCACTAAACTGCATCCCTAGTAAAGCCCTGAGACTGGGTGAGACATGCACAAAGCGACATTTCTCATCTTCAGAACTTTACTCTCTACTGGACAGCCAAGGCTTTGAGCCACAGAGAGAATCTCCAGCAGCAGGAAGCAGGGTGATAAACTGGGACAAGCGTCCTTTCTCATAGGGATGGTCTGTGCTTCCTTTTCTGTCCAGGCTGCCAAGAAGCAGAGTCAAATCTGACGTTGTATCACAGTAACAAAATGTTCACACGAACATATTTGCTGTATTTTTTTTTTGCAGTTTTGATTATTCTACATTGTTAACCTTAATTATAAAATAGATACACAGAGTCCTCGCTAAAGTTGCCTAAGATTATTTTCAGCCTGGGGCAGTGGGAGAAGAATCTTGGCTCAGCACTCTTCTGGGCCTCAGCTTCTTCCTCAATCAAATCAATCAAATCAATCAATCAATCAATCAATCAATCAAATTAAAGGCAGTATCTCAGATGCCCATATTCAACAATGGTTTTGAGGAGTAAACGAGGTAACGGAAGTGAGAAACTGTTCTGCAAACTCTCATGGTGACCGGGAGTGGACACGCCGTCCACAAGAACAGAGCAGGATGCCCTGCACAGCCAGCGGTGGTTCCTCCCCGTCCACGTGAACCCTTCCACACAGCGGTGCAGCTTTATAAAGTCAAATGAAAGATTTCACACCAGCATTAAGGTTCAACTCACAGTCAATGCGGACTCATTATAGAAAAAGTGGGAAGCAGACCTTTGTCACAAATGAGGCATCGCTCGATCATACCAGGGGCCTCCAAGTACGTCCATGGGCAATGATATCAAGAGCTGCTACAGTGAAGTCCATCTGGCAAGGCAGGGACCTAAAATCCTCACGTTCCCAGTGTGAACTAAAATTGTGTGTTTAATAATGGAAGAAGGAAAAGATGTGAGAGAAATAAATACCTTTGTTCCTCAGACCATCTTCAGGGAGGTCCGTGCATAGATGTTCTTTGCTTGCCTGCATCAGGAGGTCCTCCTGCGGTAAGAAAATCCAGCCGTCAGGGAGGATCCAGAGACACCCAAGCTCACCAATGCCAATGATTCTCTGAGAGTCTTCTTTCCAACTCCTGGAAATTTGCTAGCAGTCACAAGGACTGGGAACTGAAGCAAACCTCAAATTCAAATTAATATAATCAATAAAACTTCCACTTCTCTCGAATTTGAGCTCGAAAAGCCAAGTTTCCCAAGGTCTGGACAACAACAGAGGTTTAGAATGCTGGGCTGCAGATCCAAACAAAACCCTGTAAGTATCCTCTGAATCAAGAAACACATTGATGCAATGTGATCTTAATTAAGTGAAAATCTGAATGGAAACTATCAGGAAGTTGAATGTAACTCAGTTCCTAACCATTCTCAGCATCACATACTCATTTTTTTCTCAAACTTCCTGGAAGGGCTATTTTTCCTTTTCATCCCTGTTCACTGGAGGAGGGTATAAGGAGGAACACCATCAATGACAACCTACAGAGGGACTTCAGGAAAATGGGAAGGGGCAGCAGCAGCAGCGCATGTGTGGCATGGGGCCCCGTGAGGAAAGGGTCCGACCAGGCTGACCAGCTGGAGACACTGACAGACCAATGATGGCTTCTCACATCAAAGTTTCCTTCTGGGTCACCTTTTTCTCTGTCCAAAGATTTTTTTTTCACATGGATTAACTGGTAAGTAAAAGATTCTGACACAGCACTCACTTAAATTGACAGATGGTAAAATCACTGCTACAATGCTTGATAACTTTTACAGCACTTAAAAAAAAAATCACTGCCCACATTCTCCACCAAAAAAAATCCCCCCCCACAAAAACCCCAAAACAAAAACAACAACAAGGCTTCCCTGGTGGTACAGTGGTTGAGAGTCCACCTGCCGATGCAGGGGACACGGGTTCATGCCCCGGTCAAGGAAGATCCTACATGCCACGGAGCAGCTGGGTCTGTGAGCCATGGCTGCTGAGCCTGCGCGTCCGGAGCCTGTGCTCCGCAACGGGAGAGGCCACGGCAGTGAGAGGCCCGCGTACCAAAAAAAAACAAACAAAAAACAACAACAACAACAAACAAGCAAAACCATTTCATTTCTAAGCAAAGTTCTGTGGTGGAAACAGAAGATCAAAGTGATGGCAAATACAGGTGGACACAGGAGGAAATAAAGCATCATCACTGGAAGTGAGAGAAGAGGCCCGGCGTGGAGTGTCATGTACAAAGCTGGACTGTTCCTTCACTTTCTATTGCAACTTCAGCGTGGAATGCTTTTGCACAGCATGAACTTAAAACAACCATCTCCCACAGAACTTACGTGTTACCATGTTTGGCCAAAAGAGTATAAATTTTAGCGTGATGCCAGGTCAAATTTATTTGTAAATGGGGAGAAGAAAAGCTCTTACTTACCGTAGAAGGAATGATGGAATTAGAAAATCACCATTTGGCAACCATCACAGTGATAATTATCTCAAGAATCATCAATGGATGTTAAAACTAGTTGCTAAAAGTTTGAATGAGAAACAGAAATATTTACATAGTTTCAAAATATCTCCCCACAAGATACTTAATAATTATGAAGGGGAAAATAGTACCTTCACAGTGGAGAAGCCTGGCAGACCCCACCTGAACCAGGTGATGGCAGTTCCCATGCCCAGGAATGAGGCACCTCAATGCCAGGCGCTTGCTGAGAGGATGCACAGGGAGAACCACATCACTTCTGTGGGGTTCCTGCCCCCCAAATGCACAACCAGGATCTAATCATGAGGAAACATCAGACAAACCCAAACTGAGGAAAATTCTACAAAATAAATGGCCTGTACTCTTTCACGTGCCAAGGTCATGAGCTGAGAAAATGTTACAGATTAAATGAGACTAAACAAACATGACAACTGAATGCCACAAATGATCCTGGACTTTTCCTAGACCAAGAAAGCATTTTCTTTTCTTTTGCTACAAAAGACTTCAGTGGGACGATTGGCCAAATGTACTCTGATCAGTGTTAATTTCTTGATTTTGATTAGGGTACTGTGGTCACCTGACAGAATGCCCGTTGTTTGCTAGGAAATACACAGTCAAGTATTTAGGCATCACGTCTGCAACTATATGCTCAAATTATTCAGAAGGGAAAAAAAGCAAATGTGGTAAAATGTTAACATGTGAGGAATACACATGAAGGATAATGGGAATTCTTCACACTGCTTTTGCAACTTTTCTGTAAGTCTCAAATTATTTCAAAATAAGAGGTTAAGAAAACATCATTATTTGTAGTTACCCTTGATCCTTTCTCCAAAATGATACTACCCTCCACACTTCCAGTTCTCAGACTGAATGTCTGAAGTGTTAGATTAGATGCTATTTAGAGTATTTCTTCAGGTTAATACTTTATGGGAAAGGCCAGGTGCTGGAGCAAAAGCCAAGGGGTGAGGAGTCAGATGCAGCTCCGTTCCAGCCGCAGGACTCCCACCTGCTAGCTTTGCTGCACAGAGTGCATGCTTACAGGTGGTTTTATAAATGGGGACTACAGACACCTTGCAAGATGCCCCGTCAGGATGGGTGCTCCATGAGCAGAAGCTTTCACCATCCAGTAGACCTTAGACCTTAGATCTCACTTTCCTGTGAGAAAAGCCAATAGGACTGTCACCAACAGAGCCCAGTGTCATCTGGAGTGACCGCCCTAAGCTCTTCTGGGCCTAAAAGAGACTGCAGTGAGAGGTGACCTGCCAGCAGCATACAGGTCCCCTCAGATTCCCATGGACTCTGGTGAGCTCATATGATGAACCCTAAGGGCTCCGGCTCCTGGAGGGACTGCTGGGATTTTAGTCTGACCCCACCTGCTGCTCTAAGGAGATGTCTTAGCTGGAGCCTGCACACACCCTGGTGCAGTGCCAACCTGACTGCTTCAAGCCATCCCCCCCCCGCCCCCGGCTCCCTGCTTAGCCACGACTCCTAACAGTGAAAGGGAGCAGCAGAAGCCAGGAGTGACAGACTCCTCTCTCCCCCTGCCTTGCTGACTTCTCCTGAAAGGTTCTGAGTTATGAAAAACAAGTTTCCCCTCACAGAGGGCTGTGGACCCTACAAAGTTTTAAGTCTAGATATGATCAGGAATTGACAGGGTTGAAAAACAGTGTGAGGCTGAGTTCAGATGTGAGGGACCCCCAACCACCAGCACCACGGCAGTGGGTGATCTTCAGATCAGGTGGGAGCTCAACCAGCCTTGGGTCCCAAACGCAGATGAAGGAACAGAACAGACCACTTGCGAGCAATGCCGTGTAGCGTAAGCATCCTGTGTGCAACTCCCTCCTCCATCCCCTCGAGCCAACCGATCATGTAATAAACACTTGCAGAAATTTATCAGACACAATGTCCTTTTCCTACAATATTTTATCAGCTAAGTGTTCTAAGTTTCAGGATTCCTAGAGGTAAAGTCCTAAACATTTCTCTCTACCATCTAGATTTTACTAAATCTTGACATCTGATCGTTAATATCCTAACATTCCTTGCAAAATCTGTTTCCAAGATAAAAATTCATGTGGATCCCTCTTGCAAAATCAAATGAGATAATTGCAGTAGTTTGTAGCATTATATAAACTATATAAAATACGAAATGCCACGTAATAGTGCAATTTGTCAAACTGACAGCAAACTCTCTGCCTCAGCCTGGCACAGCCAACATGTCATCCTCTTGCCCACTGCTTGGAATCAAAACCAACTTAAAATACTTCTCCAAAGTTTAGGCAGATTTTAGGAGGGTCTTGAAAACCATTCTTACTGTTCGTCTGTAATCTTATTTCCCATTAAAAGCTGGCTGTGGGGCTTCCCTGGTGGCGCAGTGGTTGAGAATCTGCCTGCCAATGCAGGGGACACGGGTTTGAGCCCTGGTCTGGGAAGATCCCACATGCCGTGGAGCAACTAGGCCCGTGAGCCACAACTACTGAGCCTGTGCGTCTGGAGCTTGTGCTCCGCAACAAGAGAGGCCGCGACAGTGAGAGGCCCGCACACCGCGATGAAGAGTGGCCCCCGCTCGCCGCAACTAGAGAAAGCCCTCGCACAGAAACGAAGACCCAATACAGCCAAAAATAAATAAATAAAATAAAATAAAATAATAATAAAAAAGCTGGCTGTTTATCCTGGAAAAGACACAAAACTGATTCATTCGTATGAGGCTAGTATTGAGCCAGAAAAAAAAAAACCCACAAATATCTTTAGGAGGGAAATGAACATACACCAGGCCCTTCAGCTTTTATAAGCAGGGTAGTTATAAGCTCCTCAGGGCCTAAGGTACACCTGAGCCATGAGCCCTGGTTGTAAGCAGATCTCGCTGACCCCCTCCAAGACTGAGCTTCCTAAGCTGGAGCAGTGGTGGTCCCAGCTTCAGGTGGGACTGCCGACACACTGAACACACAATAGGGCCCCAACACAGAGCAAATGAGATACCTCCCATTTCCTGGCACTTGTGGGAACAGCAGTGATCAAGTTCACAGTGAAGAACACTGAAAATAAACAAGATGTTGGATCTCTAGATGGACCTTTCAGTTTCCTACGCTTGCACATCTAGGAAGGAAGAGCTGTAGAACAGTAACTTTAAATCTTTACTGAGCCTAAAAAGGAATTTTCCTCCATGTATCTCAATTCAGAGAAACTTTAAATGAGGCACCAATCACGTTAGCTGGGTAAGGCATTTAGTAACAGTCCGCCACAAGGATTTATCTAAGAGAACTGCTAAACTAATGAGGAGAAAGTTCCACCTTAAATCCCAGCAATATGTGAATGGTGCTTTGGGCACTTCTTTGTCACACACTTTTAACAATATGAGCTGAGAACCACGGCAAACCATCACTGTGGGGACCATGGTACCCTGGCAGACCGGGAGAACACCTTATGGCCACCAACTGTACTACTGAGAGTGTGAAGTTCAGATTTTTTCACCTTTAAATCACTGAAAATGAGTTATTTCCAACAAGATTTCCTTTTAAGCAAACAGCAAGCTGCTTCACACTATTGCAAATTTCCCTTAGGATCAGAGACGCTTAGGGTGATGAGGAAGGAAGCTTAATGGGCATTTAGCATAACAGCCTTTCCCTTAAGTAAAGTCACATAAATTGCACAAGATTGGGTCTTTTCTGAACATGCCATTAAATAACAAGTTTCTCCAATAGCATAACATGCCTCGGGTGATCAAAAGCCATTGTGCTTCCTGACTTGATGTCTCCTGTCCATATGCTTTCAAATATCTGTCAAAAGATGCATACTGAGTCTTCATATGTTTCCGCTAACAGACAATTCAGAACTTTTTCTGTGTCTGTGTTGAGCATGAATGATGTATCTTGAAGCCAAAGCTTTTACAACACGTTCACCCCAGCAGATCTACCCCTGTGTACAGCTTACATCTAAGTACCAAGAAAAACAAACCATGGTATAAAGAGTTTTCACAGATACAAGGATGTAATGTTCAGCACAGGGAATGTAACCAATATTTTGTAATAACCTTAAATGAAGTATAACCTATAAAAATGTCAAAAATCACTACATTGGGCAATTCCCTGATGACCTAGTGGTTAGATTCCAGGCTTTTGCTGCCATGGCCTGGGTTCAATCCCTGGTCAGGGAACTGAGATTCCACAAACTGTGCAGCCAAGGAAACAAAAACAAAATCACTATGTTGTACACCAGAAACTAATATAACGTTGTAAACCAACTATACTTCAGTTAAAAAAAAGAAAATAAAGTTCGTTGTTCAAATCAGGAAAAAAAAAGTTTTCAATGTCAAATCACCTGTGTGGGATGTCGCATACCCGTCTTTCCACTTTATTCTTAAATAAGACCAGTCTTTTCCATATCCTGGTCCGTAACCTCTGTGTGCACCGTAGTTCTTGACCTTCCTCCTGTGAGTGCAGAGGTCACAGCTGAACGGTTCTTTCACCACTCAGCGTGGCTCCTACAGCTGTCCCTTCCACTTATCTGTTCCCAGACTCTTTCCCCTCGTTTTTGCCTTTCTTCTCCCCTCCTGATAACAGAATATCCCAGATCAAAGGACAAAAGTACCAGTTACAGGTACTTATAACTTTTTGACACAATCATAAGGCAGGAAAGAATGATTTTTTTGCTGGTTTAACTTTTCATGATTGAAATATTTCATGACTGGAATATTTATTTTAACTTTTTAAGTGGATCTTTATTTTTTAATTTTTTATTAAATTTTTTAAAAAATATTTTGGCTGCACCACACAGCATGCAGGATCTTAGTTCCCCAACCAGGGATTGAACCCTTGCCCCCTGCAGTGGAAGCGCAGAGTCTTAACCACTGGATAGTCAGAGAAGCCCCACGTGGATCTTTAAAGAAAATGTCAAGTACAGTCACAAAAGGACAAAGACTGTATGATTGCACTTATATGAGGTCCCTAGAGCAGACAAATTCATAGACAGAAAGGTGGCGAACGGGGGTTACCAGGGGCTGGGGGAGAGCATATGGGGAGTTATTGTTTAATGGGGACAGAGTTCCAATTTGGGAATATAAAAAGAGTTCTGGAGATGGATGGTGGTGATGGTTACACAACAATGTGAATGTACTTAATGTCACTGAAGCGTTACAAATAATAAAAATGGTAAATGTTATATGTATTTTACCACAGTAAAAAAAGCCAAAAAAAAAGTTAAGACCAACATTTAAAAATAAGTTGCTTCATAAAATAACATGTACTTTGTTTTTCTTTTACAACAACAACCAAAAAAAAAACCATAAAAACAAAAACACAACTAATAATGACCTTGAGAGGTTAAATGAGTGAATGAAATGAATATTTAACAAAAACAGTTTAGGCTTCATCAGGGCCCAAGGTACAAAAAAACGTAAACTTCTAATTCTAAATATTGGTGCTGTTCTTCTCCATGAACTGGGAAATTCACCAAGCAGACTTAACTTCATTAAATTCATTTAATTCATGCAATCCACGCCGGAAAGTGTAGGTGGCCGTCCTTCACAACCACAGCAAGTTCTTATTCCTGGAGCCGAGCTCTGTTGAAGTCAGTACCCTTCCGCCTTGACTGATTTTGGTTCAGAGGGAATAGAGAAGAGTGGGTTAAGTGATAACCTCTGAGTACTTTTCCCCAAACTGGAGCCAGTGCACGATTGTGGGCCTCTTTGTTGGTTTGAGATGAACAACAGCTGAAGGAAAAAACTTTGTGGAATGCTGCTAAAGGCAAATCAACTATTAGAACAAAATCACAGAATGTCAGCATGGAAAAGAACACCTCTGAGGTTGCTTGTCTGAGTTAGAATCCCCTTTGCTATATTCCTGACAAACAGTCACTGAGCCTCTTCATAAATAGGACTTCCCTGAGTAACCTAAGCCATTTCTAGCTGGTCTAGCTGTTAAAAAGCACCTCTCATACTGAGTTAAATTCTGTCTCCCTCTATCAAGAAGAGGTTTTTGTTTTGTTTTTTAATTGTTATAATATTTTTAAAGTTTTTAAACATCTGATTTAGAAATATCTTTTACATACACCAAAAAATTGCAAATATTGATCAAAAAAATTTCTTGTATAGTCTTCATCCAGCTTTCCCTAATGTTAACATCTTACATAACCACAGTATAGTTATTAACACTAATAAAATACTAACTAGTCTTAAGACGTTATTCAAACCTTGTTAATGGCTCCATAACACCCTTTTTCGGGACCAGGATCCAATCCAGGCTCCCAGAATGCATTTAGTCATCATGCCTCCTCAGTCTCCTTTCAACTGAGAGGGTTCCGTACGTATTCATCTTTCATAACTTTTGGAAAGAAAGTCCCTTGGTTTGGGTTTGTCAGATGTTTCCTCATGATTAGATCCTGGTTGTGCATCTGGGGGGCAGGAACCCCACAGAAGTGACATGGTTCTTCTCTGCCTCATCCCTCCTGTGTGTACACATGTGTGTGTTTTATACAAATGAGCATACACTTGTACACTTGCTTATTTCCCCTTCTTTCATGCATGAAAGGGAGGATACTGTAGAAAGTCCTTCACAGTTTGCTCTTTTCACTTAGTGTATCCTCCTTTGCAGAAGAGTTAACAGCAGCAGGCCTGACTGTTATTCTAAGAAAGGCATGCTTACAAGGGTAGCCTTGGCTAGCATCTGGGAACTTAGATTGCAGGAGAGTCTCCACTATTTCCTAAATGATCAGAGTGGCTCATGACACCTATACAACAATGTGATTCATGGGGAACCCCTGCTTTCCTCCTGTGACGTCTGGGATTTTGGTATGTGCCAGCCAGAGGATGCCCATGTGACCAGCCTGAACTCTAACAAGCTTCCATGGTAGACATTTCACGTGTATGAGCAGAATTTGTTCCCAGAGGAAGTGAAGTGTGTGTGACTACACTCGGAGAGGACTCCTGGGAGCCTGTGCATGATTTCCTCTAGACATTGCCCCCATGCCCCTCTTCCCTTTGCTGATTGTTTTATGTCCTTACACTGTAATTAATCTTAGCTGTGAATATGACCATGTGCAGTGTCCTGTGAATTCCAGAGAATCACCAAACACAGAAGTGGTCTAGGGGACACCTGTACCTGTACATGGAGATCTTCATTCTTTATTACAGTTGCACAGGGCTCCAGGGAAGGATGTTTATATACCATAGTTTATTCAACCTGTCTCCTATATGTGGGCATTTAGGTTGCTTCCAACATTTTGCAATAATAAACTACGCTTCAAACAATAACCTTGTGTATACATATTTTTATGCTGTGGGAGGTGTATCTTCAGGGTAGATACTCTCTAGAAATGAGAGTTCTGGGTCAACAGGTCAGGGCATAGTTTTGTTAAGTGTAGCCCAATTCCTCTTCTACAAGGTTGTATCAGTATGTGTTCCCACCAGCCATGTGTGAGAACAGCCCTTTTCCTCAAAGCCTTGCCGACCAGGTGTGTTGTCATAATTCTTCATGTTCACCAATCTGATAGGTTTCATAAAAGTAGTATCATGGGTTGTTTAAATTTGCATCTCTAATTATGAGTGAGGTTGGCCATCTTCATGTGTTTAAACACAATACACACACACAAACACACATGCACGCAGTGACTTATCTACTCAAGTGTCTCCTCCATTTTTCTATTGGGTTTTTTCATTCCCCAATTTAAGAGGTCTTTATACATAAGAGATATAAGCCCATCATCCATGATATACGTTGCAAATATGTCCTACCAATGTGTCAGTTGTCTTTTGACTATGTTTGTGCTGTTTTTGCCATCTAGCAAGAGTTAACCTGGGGTCCAAAGATGTCTGGAGTCTGCAGAACTTCCGGGATGGCATGTCTGCTTTTCTGAGAGGCCTGCAGCATTCATCCAGATTTCCAATAGTGCTGTGAGCTAAGAATGTCAGGAGCTGCCACCGTCCCACCCGTCTTCCCCTGAGCTTAACCGTGCCCAACAGAACTGCTCTGCTCAACCCTCCAAAGTCGCAAAGGCTTCTCTCATTCCTCCTGATTTTTCAGGAAGACCCAGCAACTCGGCTTCCAATGGGGTATTTTCACGTTGTGTCCTTAGTGTGAATTCTTATCCATGAATACATTCTTCCCACATGACCCCAGGCTCAATGTGAAAAGGAAGGGACAGGCTCTGCTTTGGCCAGGAACCCCAACACTGACTCATTCCTTGCTTCCCCTCTGCTCCCCACCCCATCCTCCCTGTATCTTGAGCTCATCTGAGTGCTGGGGGGGTAGGGGAGAGAGAACCATGAGGATGATACTCTAGGTACAGGCGAACCAGCACACAAGCACACCACCACCACCTCTGTCCAGGCAACACATTTTGTTAATGTATATTAAGAGCAAACTGGCTTTTCTTGGCAGCTACAGAGTCAATTCTAATTAACCAGTTAAAACGTGTAGGGCTTCTGTTTTTCACTTCTGTTTTCCACTTGTGTGTAGTTCCCTTTATGAAAACCAAGTACAAAATCTTGCATTTATATCTATTAAATTTCATTTTGCTTTACACAATTCAAAATAGAATTTACCTCTGGTGGAGTTAAAAGGGAGAAAGGGAATGGTTTAGAAAAGGAATAGGGAGACAGTAATCTTCTAGTTCTTGAGTTGGGTGGTATGTATATATGTATATACACGTACTGATATAAGTATGTTGTGTTCATTTATATACGCATAATTTCATTTTATATCAAATTTTACACGAAGAAAACTTTCCATCTTGTTAGACGCAGCCCACCATAGCAAGGAGTAAGGAACTTTGGGTCTGTTACCTTGCTCATTTAACTATATTTTTAAGGATAGGTCATCACAGCATAAAATCTGATATTTTTTTCAACTGTTACTTCACGCTTTATCTATTCTTAATTATGGTTAATATACGCAGCCTACTAATGACAGTCAATTGCCCTGCAACCTGTGTAAAGAAATGATGTATTTTTATCAGGTGGGGAATGGGCTTCCTAGCCCAGGAAGCCCAGAGAATACGAACTTATTAGTACATAGAGCAGGGGTTGACAAACTACAGCCTGTGCTTATAGACAACACTTTACTGGAATACAGCCACACTAATTTTTGTAAGAATCACCTATGCCTGCTTTCAAGGAACAATGGCAGAGTTGAGTAGTTTCAACAGAGGCCATATGGCCTGCAAAGCTTAAAATATTTACTTTACGACCCTTTACACAGAAAGTTTACTAACTCTTGATCTAAGGCACCATCCAGGGCAAAGAGTAAGCTTTCTAGTCCACTTGGCAGGTAAAACTTCCTTTAGGAATTGGGGTCCATCAGGCTACCTTAGCTCACTAACCATTAGTCTCACCTAACTAATCCCTCTTATTCCAATATCAAATTCACAGAGATGGGATTTTCCATGCCACACCAAGCAGTGATTCCACTTTTCACTGTGTATTAGTTAAAGAACTGGCTTTCTGATTTAAGCTCCAGCCTCTCATGAAGGGGGGTAGCTTGGATCAGTCCTTTGGAGATCATCACCTCTGACGCACAAAAGATATAAGTCAAGTTTCTAGACCTGCAAAGCTTAGGACTTACTTCTGAAATATGGAGACCCCGCGAGGGTATACATCCTATGAAGCCCTAGCTGGGTCAACAGCCTCCCTCAAAGATACCCCTGTGACACCTCACTCTATCCTAACCATGACACTACCAAAACTCAAGGAACGAGTACACATCATTCCTTAACATCAGGCACAGAAATCCCACACGACCATCACAAAGAGACTCAACATTCCATATACAGTAGCTGTGTCAGAGGACTGACACGTTTTCATGAGATAAGCACTTCCTCTGCTCAAGTGTCTGATGCAACACGAATGTTTTTAAAAATCATCAAAAGAAAGTTAACATCAAAATCAACATTTTGGAAATGCTTCAAGAATAAATCATAAGCTACCTGTCAGACTCTGTACTTTATTCTGAGAAGTGTTAGTCCAGTTGTAAAGATGCCATCCCCACTCAACTGATCTGCATCAAGATCTCATTTCTTACCTGGCTGGGGCAGAGCTTCTCTTCAGCAGCTGTGGAATATTGACGTGTGTCTTCCTTTGCTCCCTCACAGGGGTCTCTTACACTCTCCGCCTGGTCCCCTCCATCTCTGAAGACCTTTTGCTCCATGCTGTTGGCTTTCACTTCCCTATCCAAGATCCCAGAAGCCACAGAACCTTCTGCTGTGGGGTCCACCAGCCCACACCGCCCAGGCTCACCCCCATGGTCCAAGGTCTCAGGGGTTTCTTCACGACAACTTTCCACAGGAGTCCTCTGCAGCTCCAAGGGCACTGCCCTACTCTGACTTATACGAGAGCTTGAGGCTCCAGGTTTTACATCTGGAATCGCACTTGGCTCAGGGTCAGCATGAAGCTCTTTGGAGACACTCACTGGGAGTTCAGAGTATAATTCCTGCACCTCGGCAGACATGGAGGAATCGAGTGGAACGGGCTGGGTCTCTAGGCCGGATGACAGCATGGGGGCAGATGCAGATATGGAGTCAAGTCTTTTACACCAAACGGCTCACCCTGACACAAATCAAAGGAAGGGATAAAAGTTTAAAACCTTGCACGGTAGTAGAAAGCTGTCTCAGCTTAAACTGGCTAAAACAAAGGCAAAAAATTCTAACTCAAATGCCAACATTATCTGGCACCAAAAAATTCTCTGTAAGAGACTGAGTTTGAGGAAAATAAATACCTTAAACCTTTAATAGACATGTCTAATTTCAATGCAAATACTGCCTTGTGAACAATTCTTAGTATAAATCTGGATTTAAGTGAGATCTCATCAAATGTAGATGAAAATAAGACATGTCTAAGCATCCAAGGATAGACCCAATGTAAATAAGAAAATAAAGATTGTTTTTGAATTGTTTTCAGGTTGTGAACCTTGCGCGTTTTGTTCGCTGCTATATTCCTGTTGCCTGGAATAGTTGTTTCACACATAGCAGGTACTCAGAAAATATTTGCTGAATTAACACATACTGAGGGACTCTGAAGAATTCGATTCACTGACTTTTCTTCATTAAGAATTCTCTTTGGAAGAAGATATAGAGAAAAGTGCTCACTAAACACCTGAGCTGTGTCTACACAGGTTGGCACCCAACATGACTAAATCAGCTCTTGGGCAAATCCCTCCTGACTTCAACTCAGCACCTCGAGATTTTCCAAGTGCCTTCACAAACACCACTCATTTGATTCTCATAACAACCCAGTGAGCTAAGCAGGGCGGCTGTTGTCTTCCTCTTACATGTTCTAACACCACACCTGAAGAGAGTAAAGGTGACCTGCCTAAAATATTACATGGTTAACTGAGGGAAGGAGGGGGGACACCCAGGGCTTCCACTGGGTTGGTCATGTTTCACTTCTCACATTGGGTAATGGGAACATGGGTTATTTGCTAAAATGCACATATTTAAGTAGTTCATGATACTGTATTATTAAAGTAATCAAAACAAACGCACACACAGATAGGGAATGGTACACCCAAAACCAGGGTCTCCTGGCCGGTAACTTTTCCATTTTAGTCTACCAAACGCGTGTGGTTTCCACCACAAAATCCACTTGACCTGACCAAGGCGGAAATGATAACCAAATGAGATACTGCACACTTTCGTTCTTGATGTTTTCCTTAACCCTAAACAGGAGGAGAGAGAAGATGAGAAATCTTTGGAATCTCCGAGTTCATAACAAGAATTTATCTGAAGTACCGACAGCAGATTCCTTTGGCCGAAATGTACATAGGAAAGGATGTTTCAGATGTACTCTCACCACTTCCTAATGTCCATCTTTCTCCAAAATAAACATGTTACATACAAGTAATACCCAGAGCTTGCTACTGAACTGTTTTGACTGTTAGGCTGTCTCACCGTCTCTCCACCGACCACGATCAGATTTTTGAGCATGAGGGACTCTGCGAGACACCACGTAACTCCCTCCTTACGACCCAGCGGCCCTGGGCCCTGTCTGTTTATACCCTGATTATAGGGGAAAGTCCACCGATGCCGCTTACACAAAGGCACACGCTCTGCCTCCCCGTCAATGAGCAGCCCGCTCCTTGAGCACTCCTGGGTTGACGACTGTTCCTCCTTGACAGAAGGTCCCCTACACTGGCTTGTGCTGTCTGGACTGGAGCTGGGGCTGAGAAGGGCAGATGACAGGTCCTCTCATTCCAGACCATTCTGCCCTCCTCCTGGTTTTCCAACCTGTGGTGGCTGGTTTACTCACGTCCCTATGCTCTCATCTGCTGAGCGAGCGCCTTAGTGTTTTCAAGGAACCCTACTCAAAGGTGAAAGGACATAACGCGATACCACTAACTTAAATACGAATACTAGAAATTACAGGAAAGCAGACTGCTGGTCCATAAGGTTGAGGTAACACAGGAGGGCTGGTGAAGAAACTTGAATCCAAAGGAGAAGCAAGGAGAGATGCACTGGCGTGCAAAGGAGTGAGGTGAGACTCACAGGGGACTTTCATAAACCGTGCTGACAAAGGCATCCTTTCTGGAGCTAGTCTTCCCCTTTCTCCTCTAGCTCCTGGATTTCTAGGGGTACTTTAGATTTTAAGCCATCTTGTGTGTATGTGTGTGTGTATACGTGGGGGTTAAGGGATAAAGTGAAATTGCTATTTGATGCCCCCGCTCCCAAAAGGTTGGAAGTGCTCCATTTTAATTTGGTTCAGTTTCCCTTTCCCATCGACAGATAACAATCCAGCTTTTGGTTGTCACACCACATATGCACCAAAAGAGTAACTGCAGGAAAGACTACTGTAGAAGAGAAGGTGGAGACGGGCTCCGTGGGTCTCCCTGCCTGCCAGGGTGCGGGTGTTCTCAAGTTCAACCCTCAATATACCTCCCTTCCCAGGATTCACTTTTTTGATGACCTCACCTTTTCGTGCAGCTTCTCTGCTAACAGGATGACTCAAAACTGTCTCTTTAAGCACAGAGTAACCACATGATCCAGCGACTCCACTCTGAGGAACATGTGCAAAAACCACACGCCCACACAAAAACTTGTACACGGATGTTCACCGCAGAACTGTTCACAAGAGCCAAAAAGTGGAAACAGATCAAAATGTCCATCAACTGATGAACGGATCAACAAAATGTGGTCTATCCACACAATGGAGTATTACTTAACTATGAAAAGAAATGATGTGCTGATTCATGACACAACATGTATGAACCTTGAAAACCTTATGTAAGTAAAAGAAGCCAGGCACAAAAGGCCACATAAGATCTCACTTACATGAAATGTCCAGAGCAGGAAAATCTGGAAGCAGAAAGTGGATTAGTAACCACTTACTGCTGGAAGAGTTGGAGAAACAGGGAGTGGCTGATGGACAGTTTTCCCTTTGGGCGCAATAAAAGTGTTCTAAAATTGATTGTGGTGATGGTTGCACAACTCAGACTATGCCAAACACCACTGAATTGTACAATTTAAGTTGATGAATTACAAGTTATATGAATTATATCTTAATAAAGCTGATTTTTTTTAAAAGAAAGAAATCTGTCCCTAGCCCCAACTTTTTCTCAAGCTGTGACCTACGTTTCACTCACGAGGATGGCACCCCCCCAAAACGTAACATGCCTAAAATAGAACCCATTCAACGCAGTGAATAATCGAGTATTGCTACATGCAAGCAGCTATGAGAAACAGGATGAGTAAGAGGCTCTCAGCAGCGTTATATGCTTATTTTTGATCCCATTGCCTCTCCTAGTAATGGCACCCGTTACCCCAGAGCTCAGACTTCAATCCCCAGACGTAACCATATCTGACCATCCACATGCCGTTCAATTAGCGCTTGTACCAACGGTCCCAACTCCAGCTGTGTCTCTAACAAATCTCACTCCTTTCCAACCCCACGGTCCTAACTCAAGATTTTGTTCTGAACACAAAATCACGCACAAATACATGCTTCCTAAGCAGGTGCTTATCACAAAGAGGCAATATTGATAATCACATAAAATGGCTCAAAATATTCCTCAGGAAAAACAGTGCCATTACCTTTCCTACACCTCCATCTATGTTGTAAACTGGTGTGGCCCAAAACAGAATTGTAAAGCTTGGTCACCAAAAGATAACTTCCAATATACAAAAGCCAAACGCCACAAAACTACCATCTCTTGATACGTGTGTTTGGTAGAGACATAATTATAAGACTTTTCAACCTGTAAAACAACTAGGCACATCGGCTGTCGAAGCAAAACAGACACTCCCTCCTTTTTGCAGCCTGATTCTGGTCCTCAAGTTTCTCAACAGTATGTGAAGTGGAGTCACCAAGAACAGCTAAGTGCCTCAGCTGGAACCCTCAGAGGTGAAGTCATATTTAGATGCAAGCCTAGAGCAGCAGTTTACAATTATTCTCAACTCACTAGCTCGCATCACTAAACTGTCCTCTCAACTTTCTCCCTCTATCAAGATATTGGTAATGCCACAAGACTGCAGAAACAACAGAATTCTACCATTCAAGTTCTTTAAATTTCTGAATGCAATGGAGCAATTAAAAATGATGGTACAGAAATATACCTCTCTATAGAAAGCTGCCTGAGATGTCTTATCAAGCTAGATAAATATTAGGGTTCTTTTATTTTGGAAAAATATATATCCATATAGGAAAATTGTTTTAAATACTATAAGCCAAATATTAACAGTGTTACCCTGGGTGATGGGATCATGAATGACTTATCTGCATGTTGTACTTTTTTTTTTTAACAATGAGCGTCTATCACACGTGTTAAAATTTTTTTAAAACGTTATATCTCAAGATCCAAATATGAAGCAATAAAGAATAACCGGTAAGTATATTATCCCTTTATCAGTATCTTTCCAAATGTCAGCTCTCTCCCTCAATCATAAAAGTTTTTACACTAAAGTGTTAAATAAACTTGAAGTAAGCGGAAAGAGTAACACATGCTTATAAAATGTAGACAGGGATTTATGGCTTAATCCTTACTAATGATTTATAACCAACCTACTGGGTGAAGACACAGATAATTACCTAGTTTGAGGTATAAGCAGAAAATAACCCATAAATTCACAAACAACTCTCTCCTGCTGCTACTGGCTTGTCATCTTTACCATTAACACAAATAAGAATTACATTGTTTAGGGGATGGATTTATCCCAGGGGTGGGGATGGGGGTGAAGACTAACGTTTATAAGGAGTATGCAGTACAATTATTCCAATAAAAGAAGAAAGCCCTTTGAATTGAGAATTATCATCTCCCAGTCTTTCTGCTTCAAATGCAGAATCAGTGCTGGGAAGCAGTCTAGTTGTTGGTCTCCAAGCTGGGAGACCAGGGTCCCTATCCTGCCTCTCGCTTACTAGCTGCACGGCCTTGAGTGTGTCACTGAACTTTCCTGGGCTTGTTTTTCACATGTAAAATGGACAAATTAAACAAAATAATCGCAAAGCATTGTGTTACCCGTAAAAATCCCAAGACTCTAAATAACTTTTCTACTCCAGTTTGTTTCAGCACAGCAGACCTACAGACACCAACAAAAGTGGTTCAGAGCTCAGACTAATCCCCACTGCAAGTACTCAAGGGCAAACGAGGTAATTTAAGAACACTTTACATACGAAAAAGATAGAAAGCTGTTCTTCAGTGTGTCTTCAGGCAATTTGGAAGTGTTAATTCCCATCCCACCAAATAACAAAAGCCAAGGGGAGGATGGGGAAACTACGAATGAAAGATTAACATTGCAGCTCTCAACCTCATTAGAATACGTTTTATAATACTAAAAACCTGACAAAGTGGCAACTTTCGTCATTCAAACATGCCCCAAAACAAAAGTTCTGGGGGTACAAAGTTTACAGCAGTAAGCAAAAGAAAAAAAAATCAAACAAAGAAAACAGAACAGAAAGCCATGTGCCCCAATAATCCCATCTGATGGTCTCCCTTCCCTTTAATTCCAAAAGCAAAGGGGCTGCTCTTAACCAAACGAAGCAGTTAATAACACTAGGCACTACCACACTTGTGACAAGGGACAATACTCACAATAACGATCAGGCCCTCAGAAGTTCACCACACTCCTTTCACCTTGAGAAAGGGGCTTTCTTTTCCAAAGATTCGGACACTGTAGCCAATCCCTCCCTGAGGGAATTCGGAGAAGGGGGCCTCTCCTTGAGTAACAGATAAAGAAGAATCTTTGAAGAAGATCTCTAGACAAACTGAAAGTGGGGCAGGGAAGTCCATATACTGAACAGGGCCTGGCTCTTCCCTACGGAGTGCACAAGAAATCTCAATAGCATCAAGCACGGCTTCCCCCGTTCCTCCCTTTATCAGCATGCAGAAAAAGGATCCCTCTGTCTCCACATGGGGAGTGAAACAGTGAAAATGCTCCTGATTTCTACTGACAGAGTCTGCATAAAAGATTTTCATCCCTTTTTCAAAGGAAGGGGAGAAAAGAAACCATCTGTGCCACTCCAAATATACAGCAGGAAAGCGTCCTCCTCTCATAGGTCTAGAGTCTTATTTTTCTTGGGAGAGCAAGAGAAAGAAGTTGGAATCTCCATCTTGGGTGTAGGGGGGTGTGCACATCAGATAGAAGGAAGCTTTTTCGTCACTAGAGCAAGTAGGGGGAGTGGGAGAGGGCATCTCTAACCAGTCGGGAAGGAGTGATAGCTTCTGTGGACAAAGGAAAGGTTGGCTTCTCCTATCAGGTCTCCCTCTTGGAGTACAGACCTGCTTCCAAAAGCAGTCTTTTTTGCAGATTATTCTGAGACCCTCTTTGTTAATTTGGGAAGTGTGGTCGGATCTAAGACAGTACAAGTGTCTCTCTGCCCCGGGGAAATGCCTCCTCAGAAAGTGATAGGGGGTGGGGAGGGATGGGAGGAGGAGACATGCATGGAAAAATCTGTGTTTCTCTGTGGAAGGTACTAGTTTCCTTTAAAAAAAAAAAATTAAGTAACAGTAATAGCAACAGTTTTCCAAAAGGTTACTATGTACTAAGCACTTACACAAAATTTCCTTTAGCCCTTAGGACAATTCTTTGACGAGAGTACCCAAATTAGAGATGGGAGGACTGACAAAAGGTTAAGAAATGAGTCAAGGTCACAAAGGTGGGAAGTGGGACACACGCGGGCTTGCATCCATCACACTTCAAACGCCACGCTCTTCACTGTGCGAGGGAAAAGAGCTCCAGGCACACCAAGAAGCTCGGGGGCGGAGAAGTGAGGCTCCCTCTGTGGACACGACTGGGGGAGGGGAGAAAGGCTGACTAACACCATAAAGTAAATTCAGGGTCTTCCTCCCTCTGTATCAGGGTAAAAATAAAAAATAAAGAAGGGAAGATAAGTCTATCTTTTACAGGGAAGGAAAAGCCCCCTGTCACTTTTAGGCAACTTGAGTCTTCCTCTCCACCTGGGGGGCGCTGACCAAATCGAGAGAGATCTTATCCCTCCTGAAAATAAGTTCAGAATCGCCCTCTCGCACCCCGGGAGCGGGTCTCCCTCTGCTGACAAGCGCGCCGCAGCCGGAGAAGCGCGTTCGCCCACGACAAGGGGCGTCGCCCGCCCCGAGGAGAGAAGTTGGGGGTCCCCCGCCGTATCGAGGTCGAAGAGGAATCGTTCTCCCCCGCCGGAGCCATGACTCGGAGAAGCCGTTTTCCCTTCGCGACGCGGGGCCTGGTCTCCTCCCTCTCCCCGGGTCGCTCCGCGCCTGCAGCGCAGCCTGCGTTCCCTTCGGCGCCCCGAGAGGGCGGGGGGCCCGGGCTCCCCTTCAGCCTGCACCGCCCGGCGAAGGGTCCACTCAGACTGGAGTGGGGCGGGGCGGCTACGCCCGAAGCCTTCCCGCCCCCAGCCTCTTACCCTCAGGTCGGCTCCGCGGCCCGCGCTCGCCCCGCCAGCCCAGCCTCTGCAGCCACTGCCCCGTAGCCTCCAAGTCTACCTGAGCCTGCGGAGCCGAGAGCCCGGGGACGCTCCGGCCACCGCCGCCTCTTCGTCTCTATGGTCGCCCCGCACTTCCTCATCCGGGGCCCGAGCTAGCCATGCGGACTCGCCCAGGTCCCGCCCCCGCACTGCGCGCGCGCTCTCCTGGGGCGGCTCTTCCCGCGTGGAGCCTCCCGCCCTCGGCTAGCTCCAGCGGCCTCTGCCCCGCCCCTGCGGCCAGGACTCTTAAAGGGGAACACATCTTCTGACTCCGCTCCTGCTGAGTTTCAGGTCCAGTGTCTGACTCCACTGAGACCACTCTGGTCCAGTCTCTTTTCTGGCCCGAACGGCTGCAACTCTCCAGGCCTCCCGGCTTCTACCCTGGCAGCCCAAGATATCTTTTTATACCTGGAATCAGTATTTTAGATCATGTCACTCCCCTGATCCATCTCCTTTCTGGCATCTTGTTTTAATTTCTTCATAGCTTTAACAGTAGCCAAAATTGCTATTTCGTGTTTATCGACTTGTTTATCATCTGTCCCTCGCGCCCTTGTCTGTTTTGTTCATCATTCTTTGCTCAGTACCTAGAGCAGTGTCCTGCACAAGCAGGCACTCAACAGATATTTGAAGGAAGGAAAAGAACGTTTATTCAAGAGGGAATTGAGACGATCCAGAGAATGCAATCAATCCCCAAATCACACAGCCCTGTGTTAAACAGAAATCTGTTGTCTCTTGGAGCTTATCAACTTGGCTGAGTAGAGAGCTAGAGGTTTGGTGGTTTGTGGGGAGATTTTAACTTTCTCCTCTCTAATTAACGTATCCTTGAACCAGTCAACATGTGGACCATTTTATCTAAGACAGTGGTTTTCTCAGCTTTAGTTAGGGCTGGAGATATACACACCTAAATGCCAACCCTATTGTTTACAGCCTGTAAGTCCATCCATCGTCTATATACATACACAGTTCACATATAGGCTACCACAGATGCTACTGGGATGAATTAACTAGAAATTCACTTTAGAACATTTCTACACTTATAGTAGCCAAGTCCTCAAGTTCTTTCTCAGGCAACTACGTGCCTATAGAGGAGGATCTGAGAAGCTCAGTGTTACTGGTTTGTCTTTTCCCTCAGGATCTAATATTACTGCACGGCACCATTATTGATCTCGTCTTTAAAAATGTGTTATGTTGTTCAACGTGGATTTTTTGTATTCTTTTTTTAAAAACAAAAACCACATTATTTACATTGCTGAGTTTTTTGGCACCCTCTTAGCATTTTGTGCTCTAAATAAGGCAAGTGTCTCATTAGCCCCACCCACCACACCCTAGTCCCAGTCTTGCTCCTAGCTCTGTGTTAAGCACAAAGAGACCCCAAAGAAGCATCATATATATAATTCAATCCCCTAAAAGTCGAGAAGAGCCAATTTCCTGACAAATTCCATGCTTTTGGTGACATTTACTTGGCACTTTAAGTTCTTCTAATTTCAAAGACTTAACATGTCCCTCACCTTACTTGGCCCTCAAACACCTTGTGAAGGAGGAGGAACACGTACTTTTTATTCCCATCTGTCAGGGGAGAAATTTGAGGAAAGAGAAGTATCCTGTGCAAAGCCACACAGCTAAAAACAGGCAATCCTCCATGTGGTTGTAGCACAGTGATTGTACATTGTAGAATGAAGGCCATTGGCTCTCCAGTCTGGGAGCTACCCCCTCCAGCCTTCCCTAACCCCTAACTTTGACCAGCTTTAGACTTTTTTGGCCACATGGCTTGTGGGATCTTAGTTCCCCCACCAGGGACTGAACCCGTGCCCTCAGCAGTGAGATCATGGAGTCCTAACCACTGGACCACCAGGGAATTCCCTAGGCAATTTTTTAAAATCTCAAAACTCGTCAAGGTTTTTTACAAATTTTTGCAAATTAAAAAGTGAAATATTTGTATTTCCAAGATACAACACACCAATTATGGACATCTCTCAGGAGACAGAATCAAATTCCCCTGAGGGCCAGGGACAGAGAGTCCCCTAAACTCTGGGATGGAAGGACTTCAGCTACTGAAAAACAGCCTGGGGGATCTGGGTGTGCCCCCCGAATTGGCAACATAAACATGTATTTTATATTTAACATTTTATCCTTGACAGGTTTTGCAACTGTTGCAGTCTGCTTGATTACATGTTTTTCTTTACTATTAAAAAATTACAATTAGGTCTTCCCTGGTGGCGCAGTGGTTGAGAGTCCGCCTGCCGATGCAGGGGACATGGGTTCGTGTCCGGTCCGGGAAGATTCCACATGCCGCGGAGCGGCTGGGCCCGTGGTGAGCCATGGCCGCTGAGCCTGCGCGTCCGGAGCCTGTGCTCCACAATGGGAGACACAACAGTGAGAGGCCCGCGTACCGCAAAAATAAATAAATAAAAAAAATTTAAAAATTACAATTATTTAAGAGTTAACTTCCGAATCGAATCCTTCACTCACTCCCTAGTCCTTCTGTGGTATGTGATGCTTTTTTTATTTCAACATTCAGAAAATTTCTGAAAACGGTTGGTCAATTAGATGGAGCTGGCAACTTGCCAGCAGCCCTTGGCCAGCTTCAGGCACTGCCCACACAGCTCTGATTTTTAACTCGAGAAGAGAAAGATGTCCCAACAGATAAGGGCTTAGGCTGAACCCTTGGGTGAGACACGAGGATGCTGGTTAAACGCTCAGCCTTCGGAGCCAAGTTGGACTCCACTGGGTCAAGATCTGTCCTTGAAGGAGTTTGGTGTCCTCAGCCTGTTCCCCTGTCTGTGAAATGAGATAGTATATGCCACCTAAGAGAGATGTGACGATTACATAAGAATGTCTGTGACAGCTCTGGTAGCTATTGTTAACAACCAGAGAAGCACGGAACACCACTTGGGGTTTGGAAGGATTTGAAAAGCCCCTCAAGTGGATACTTCCCAGCAGGGGCCATCGCACGTGCTTAGCCCTTTGCATTTTACAAAAGTTCTCCCAGAAACTCTATTTTGTGCCTCTCAGTAGCCCTGAGAGGCCTGGTGAGGGTCCATAACATCGTTTACAGATCCGGGGACATTCGCCCGAGTTTGCCCTGTTGAGGAAATCACTAGGTCGGAAGAGAACCGCTTGTGCTCGGATCTATTTCGGAACGTCTGGAGGAAAAGGATTTCCTTTCCCGGGACGACGGCCCTCAGGCTCGGGAGCGGGAAACGCAGGTGCGCAGCCCGACCTACAGGCCTCACGCGAGGCCCCGCCCCCGGCACGAGCCCCGGATGGGGAAGTGGCGCGGACACCGAGACGAGGCGGAGGCCCGGCCAGAGCGGCCCAGGGCGGGTGGGCGGGAAGGGGGCGGTGCCCCGGGGCGGAGCCACCGGAGCCGCGCGGCTTCTCAGGTGAGCGCTTGGTGGCCGGGGCGGGGCGGCTGGCGCCTGCAGCTCTGGCTCGGGATCTGCACAGGCTCTGCGGGCGTAGGCGGGGCGTCCCGAGGAGGCCTGGGGGCCCTGGCCAGGGTCCGGACCCCGGAACCCCGGCCTCAAGCGGGAAGGGGCTCCGGAGCTGCGGGTGAGTGGAGCTGCCCGCCCGGGGCCCGGGTTTGGGGAGCAGGAGGAAGGGGGCCGGGGCCCAGGTTCGAAACCTGGCCCCACCCCCAACCCCCTGTGTGACCTTAGGCAAGTCTCTTCCGTCTCTGAGCCTCCGTGGCTTCAGCTATGAAATGGGGATGGGGGGTGCGGGGAGGAACCACTGAGAGTTTGTGCAGATGGAGGTTTGGGGAATGAGCCTTCCTCTGTTTACACTCTTCTTGCCCAGGACATCGATGGCGAAACGTGAGCAGTGGGAATGCCTCTCTGTCTCAGAGACCTTGGGCAAGTCCCTTGCGCTGGCTCTCACTTTCCTCATCTACAGATTGTGTGCCTAAGCTCTTTTAAGATCTCTTTAATATTTGGGTGTTATTGGTTTATATAGAGGCAAGGTAATGAATGCCTCATTCACTCCAAGTTTTCCCTTTAGGGTGTGATAAAATATCTTCTTGGAGGTTGGACTAGACCCTGGCCCGAATTCCCTTTCGTTTCCAGATTCACTGGTTCTGTTTGTTCAACGTCCCTCCTGGTAATTGGAGGAGTGATTTCATCCGAGGGTTGGTGCCACCTCTCAGCTGAGCAAGGGCAGTATTTTCACTGCCCTGAAATCAAAGAGCAGTTGCAAAGAAAAGTCTGACATTCCAGCCTTTTTGTTTGTGTTTCACTGGCAGGGAGGCAAGATGATTTCTCTCCCCCAAGCCTGGAACAGCTGAAGGAAACAACAGTACAAGATGAGAACAACAAAGGTCTACAAACTTGTCATCCACAAGAAGGGCTTTGGGGGCAGTGGTCAGTATTGATTGGTCTTAGGGGGGTTGCGTAAGTTGGCCGAGGTTCTGATGTGTCCAGTGCCTTGAAATTTTCAAACTGACTCGTGACAATCGAGGCTAAGCAGGTAGCTTAACTGAGTGAAGCAGCAAGTGATACTGTAGTGGGGAGAGTAGCAGGCCCCTTCTAGAAGCATTTGCATCCTGCATTTTAACAAACTTTGTGAATATTGCCAGCTTACTACTCTTCATTTGTTTTAGTTTTTTAAATTTTTTTATTAATGTATAGTTAATTTACAGTGTTGTGTTTCAGATGTATAGCAAAGTGATTCAGATATATAGATATATATACCTATAAATAGATTTTTTTTTAAGATATTCTTTTCCATTACAGGTTATTACAAGATATTGAATATAGTTCTCTGTGCTAGGTCCTTGTTGATTTGTTTGTATCTTTTTATTACTTATTTACTGTGTATGTTCTGCAAAATTCCAGTATGCACTGGTTTGGCAGATAAGAGAAACTTATGTTTAATGAAAGAAGTAGTGGATGTGCATAAGACAGGTATGATCAAAGCATGAACCTTTGCCTGGCTCTGAAGCATGGTGAGATGGGGCAGGACACAGCATCTTGTCCTGTGTTAAACATGAATCCGGTATCAGCTCTGCCTCTAACTTTCCCTGTGACCTCAGGCAAGCCCCTAGTTTACCTTAACTACAAATTCCAGCTCTTTAGAATAATTTCTCCATTTCTCTTAGCACCTTGAGTCTATAAACCTGTAGAATAGGAAAGCACCTACTCATATGATTTTTTTTCTTTCGTAAAGGAATAAATTTCCCTCTATCCTAACAACCTTATTTACTTCAGAAATTAGAATTAACAACACAGTGAGTGTTTTTAAAATTGTATTTTATTATGTATTTGCTCCTGTGTTATATATGTATAAGACACCCAAAGGCCAGGACTGCCAAAAAGGGAAAATAATAGTTTCTATATCATAAGGTCTTACGGGAATAAAGTAAAATGATGTATGTATAGTATTTAGTAGAGTACCAGGCTCCTTTGACCTGCTTAATAAATGTAGCCATTGTAATTACCAGGACAAGGATATACTAAGCATTGCTATATTTAAAACACTATTTCTGCTAAAACCAGAGTCTGTTGTTAACACTGTACTTTGTATGCAGCTGAAGCTGCCTAAACGTTTGTGGAGCAGAATTGAACGCACAACAGAAATAACTTTTGACAGAGGAGGGAAAGATACAAGGCTACAGTATATACAGTGTATATACAATGTATGCGAGTCTTCTTTTTCACGTGTACAAGACAAAGGTAGCTCTGTGCTGTACCCAGTCTGCTGCAGGACTATAAAGAAAAATAAATAAATAAAATACATCCAGCAATATTACTCAGTCATAAAAAAGAATGAAATACTGCCATTTGTAGCAACATGGATGGAAGTAGAGAATATTATGCTTAGTGAAATAAGTTAGACAAAGACAAATACTATATTATATCACTTATGTGTGGAATCTAAAAAATAATACAAATGAATGTACATGTAAAACAGGAACAGAGGGCTTCCGTGGTGGCGCAGTGGTTAAGAATCCACCTGCCAATGCAGGGAACAGGGCTTTGAACCCTGGTCTGGGAAGATCCCACATGCTGCGGTGCAACTAAGCCCATGCGCTACAACTACTGAGCCTGTGCTCTAGACCCCAAGAGCCACAGCTACTGAGCCCGCGTGCCACAACTACTGAAGCCTGCACACCTAGAGCCTGTGCTCTGCAACAAGAGAAGCCAATGCGATGAGAAGCCCCCGCCTGCAAGGGAGAGTAGCCCCCGCTCGCCACAACTAGAGAAAGCTTGCACGCAGCAACAAAGACCCAATGCAGCCATAAATAAATAAATAAATGAATGAATAAATAAATTTATTTAAAAAACAGAAACAGACTCACAGACATAGAAAACAAACCTGTGGTTACTGAAGGGGGGAGGGACAATTAGGCGTATGGGATTAACAGATACAAACTACTATATATAGATAAGCAACAAGGATATACTACATAGCACAGGGAATACACTTGTTATCTTGTAATAACCTATAATGGAATATGTTCTGCAAAAATACTGAATCACTATGCTGAACAACTGAAAACTAACACAATATTGTAAATCAACTGTATTTCTATGAGTAAAGTAAAAATCAAATTTAAAAAGTACATCCAACAAGTATTTATTAAGTACATACCTGTACCAAACATAAAGATTTTGAATATGACAAGGTCACTTCTCCCTACAGAGCTTTCAGCTTGATGAGACAGACATGCAAAAAGGAAATGATAAAATGGAGCAGGAAGGAATATGTGTTCAGGGAGCTTAATTCAGACTGTGGAAGTTAGAGGAAGACTTCATCGAGAATTTGGTATACATCTATCAATGGAAACAATACACACACACACACAAAAAAAAGCAACTGTGGGATTAACCCAGTACTTCGCTTTCCTAGGCTGAATTTTTGTTGGGTCTGATTATATTTGAAATATGGACATACTTATTTGTCATGGTTTTAGCATAACTGAAGGCCATGTCTTTCCCTAAAAGCTAAAACAGAAAAAAAAAAAAAATCACCCTATCTTTATGATCCTGAGTTTGTTATATTTGAAAGAATTCTCCCCCACCCCCAGTGGGGGGCAGGGGTAGATAAACATATGAAATCACATTCTCCTTATATTTTAAAGGTCTCATTGGACTCTAATGTGAACGGATATATGAAGTTTTCCCCTGATCAGGTGCTGCCCTCCAAAGTCCAGGGTGTTTTATCTGGCTTGATTTTCATGTGTAAGAGGTGGTTTGTTTAGGAACCCTGGACTAGTAACCAGTCCTGGTGTACTGTTACTAGCTATCTACCCTTTGGCAAGTTGCTTTATCTCCTAGGTCATTTCCTTGCTTCTGTTAGATCCAAAGATTTATTGTGAGGGTCACATTCAGACAGTATTTTTAGAAGTTCTGCGAACACTGTAAATAGAAAGGATTTTGCTGTATGTGGGACCCCGGCTGTTTTGTTCCTGGCATATGCCAGATACATGTTATTTGAGGGAGTCAAGGATTGCCGCAGAGGCCTAATTCCCAGAGAAGAAGAGTTACCCTCTCCTTGGGAGCAGTGGGCTAGTAGGAAAAGCTCTGGAGACAAAGGTCCCCGAACACCGTCCCCCTCAACTACTCACTAGCTCTGGATTCCTGTGCAAATCCTTCAGTTGAGCTAAATCTCAATTTTAAATGGAACTTCATCTTGCGAGATGGGGTCATAATACCAAATGATGGGGTTGTAAGGACCCCGCGTGAAAACATACAGAGCAACCTGCTGCCCGAGTTCTTTGCTGCCTGAGATGGCTGAATTGTCTTTCAGATGATGAGCTAGTCGTGAACCCCAAAGTGTTTCCTTACATCAAGCTTGGAGACATTGTGGAGATTGCTCACCCCAACGATGAGTACAGGTGAGCTTCCGACAGGAGCAGGGAACTAACTGGGCAGCCCTCTCTTTCCAGGTGATATTTTGTCTAAGGGGATTGAAGGGGAAGATGGCTCTTTGCCTTTGGATAAAAATGCTCCTGCCCTCCAGGATTTGATAAACCAATCATCTTTTAAAAAGTGGTCCATTCTTTTTGTTTTTAAAGCTGAGATGACAACTCTGAACAATTCTGTAGCATTTATCCATTTCCTTTAATACAAGTGCAGGGTTTGTTTTCTAAGGGAACTTTCTCCCATTGTTGTGCTGCCAGTTAGAATATGTCCAGAGTGATCTGTTTGTGTTTTGTGGGTGGTGAAGAAAGCTGGTTAGTTACTGCTGACAACATCCCTTCTCTCTGTTGCTTTTCTTTTTTTCCCCAGCCCTCTGCTTTTGCAGGTCAAGTCACTTAAGGAGGATTTGCAGAAAGGTAAAAATTCCATCTCGCTTCTCTAAGATTTTTACACTTTACTGTTTGAGAAACTGTAAGAAACCCCTCTTCACAGTCTCTGAGAATGAGGGCACAGTACTTCTCTCCTTATCAAATTGTGTTCCTGCTAAAAAAAAAAATTGTCAGATATCAAAATTGCCAAGGAATCTCATTTGTTAGCATCTTGAGGGCACTGAAAAAACTATATTTAGAGTCAAGAGGACGGTTAATCTGAATAGGTGAAGATTTACACTTAAAGATTGTTGGCAAAGCATGCTTTTCTCAATATTATATTTTCTTCACAAAATATTTAAGTACCTACTTTGGGTTGGGGCAGGGGAGGAACATATATTGTTGATTACCTGCCACTTGTGCAAGGCACTGTACTGGGAGCTGTTTGTCATTTTTTTTTAAAAAATTATTTTTTTTGCTGTGTTGGGTCCTTGTTTCTGTGCAAGGGCTTTCTCTAGTTGTGGCAAGCGGGGGCCACTCCTCATCGCGGTGCGCGGGCCTCTCACTATCACGGCCTCTCTTGTTGCGGAGCACAGGCTCCAGACGCGCAAGCTCAGTAGTTGTGGCTCACGGGCCTAGTTGCTCCGCGGCATGTGGGATCCTCCCAGACCAGGGCTCGAACCCGTGTCCCCTGCATTAGCAGGCAGATTCTCAACCACTGCGCCACAAGGGAAACCCTGTTTGTCATTTAGCTTTCTTGATTTTCCCACCAACTCTTGATAGAGTGAGGAAGCTTTGTCTTACCGGTATGAGTGGGCTTGCCTGGAGTCAGTAAGTGAAGGAGCCAGAGCAGTGATTCTACTTATTCATTCTGGATCCAAATCCTTTCTTTTTTCCTCTAATGACTATACCGTACTGATCAAGGAACTAAAATGTTTATTGATAGCTATTAAGTATTTCCTTAACTGGCACTTAAAAGAAAAGGAAAAACTTTTAATTTGCTCTAAAGGATTTTGGTGTCAACCACTTCTTTTGTATTTTTTAACTTGTTGGGAAAACAGTCAGTAAAATCTAGATCCTGAGTGTCCTTCTTACTCTTACCTCATCTCCTGCCACCTGTTAAGTTTCTTACTTACCAGACTTAAGGGCTCATCGAAAAGTTTATTTCTTCCTTAACTACCCCTGCTACTTTCATTCCAAAAGAATGATTTCCTCTTCTGAATTTTCACAACCCTTCGAACTTTCTTATGTTGCTTCTTAATTTCTTTCCTTTCTCTCTCTCTGTCTGTCTCTATCTCTGTCTCTCTGTATTATTTGTTTGTCTCTCATTTTTTAATTGCTTGGGTTCAGGTCTTATTTCACCTGAAAAGCAGAGAACTCTCTAAGTTTTAAGCTGTTGAAGGCTGACAACATGTCTTGCCCTTGGCAAAGGATGTTGTTTGTTGAATGTCTGAGTAGTTATGGATTCGAATATATTTACCTGATCCAGATTCCTTCTCCGTTTCAGAAACTATCAGTGTGGACCAGACGGTGACTCAAGTGTTTCGGCTAAGACCTTATCAAGATGTGTATGTGAATGTCGTAGACCCTAAGGTGTGTCTTTGTTCTGGATTTGAATATCTTTTGAGGAATGATTAACACCCTTCCTCAAGATTAGGTCTCTAAGGAAATAATGAGTTACTTAAGTATAGTGTTAGGCTATTAAATATGTGGTCATACATAGGTCATTTAGATTATAGGTAGAATGTAGGTTGCATTTAAAATCCTCACCCCTTTTTAAAAATCTTGTCCTAAAAAGATTCTGTATGTATATGTGTGTTTGTGAAGCTAAATGTAAAATTTTCTATAAAAATACTAACATTTCTTTATGTGTTCTTTTTTTTCTTTGAGAAATGATGCTATAAAATTAAGAGGTAAAAATCGTTGTCCAATTGTTGACATTATCTAGGGAAATAAAGCCCACAGTTCAATGTCGTGTTTGTGTGCCAGAATCAAGACTAAAACACAGAATCACTACTCTGGTGCCCTTTGCACTTAACCACACATGATACAGCAGCTATAGTATCTGTTGGAGACTTACCTGTCCTCCAAAGCCTTCTTGGGCAGGGTAAAATTCTGTTTGTCAGGGTTCTACTACTGAATGGTCTTCCAGTAGTTGTTCTTTTGTCAAAAGGTTTCTCCATGGTGAGTGAGTGTTATCTTAGACTATAAAGTATGGCAGAGTAAAGGAGAGACATATATTTGATTATCCCTTTTAGGATGTGACCCTTGACCTAGTGGAATTAACCTTTAAGGATCAATATATTGGCCGTGGGGATATGTGGCGACTGAAGAAAAGTTTGGTAAGATATTATTTTTTAAAAAGTCTGTTACTTTTTCCATTATTTTAATAATCCGTGTCACCAGGGAAATGTAGATCTAGTATGGAGAAGAGTATAAAATCCTTTCTGATTCCAGCATCACAGACAATTACTGTAAACATGTTGTATGTCTCCTCCCATTCTCTTTTCATGGTTTTTATAAGCTTTGTTTTGCTTGTTTGTTATCAGAGAGTTTAACTCTGCATTTTTGGTTTGAATGGGGAGAGTGTAATATTATTTTACATTTGAACTTTAGTTTTCAGGTTTTCACTTGATCTCTTTTGCTCCTCACATCTCCTCTTGTGGACAGGCATTTATTATCATGAATTTATAGATGTGAAAACTGAGATTGAGGAGTTAAGATGAGAAAGCTAGTAAGCAATTGACTCTGGGCTGGAACCCAGATCTTTTTTTATTTTTTTTAACATTTTTAAAAATTAATTAATTAATTTTGTTTATTTATCTTTGGCTGCATTGGGTCTTTGTTGCTGCGCGCGGGCTTTCTCTAGTTGCGGCAAGCGGGGGCTACTCTTCATTGCGGTGCACGGGCTTCTCATTGCGGTGGCTTCTTTTGTTGTGGAGCATGGGCTCGAAGCGTGTGGGCTTCAGTAGTTGTGGCACACAGGCTCAGTAGTTGTGGCTTGCGGGCTCTAGAGCGCAGGCTCAGTAGTTGTGGTGCACAGGCTTTTCCCGTACCAGGGCTCGAACCCGTGTCCCCTGCATTGGCAGGTGGATTCTTAACCACTGCGCCACCAGGGAAGTCCCTGGAACCCAGATCTTGTTCCTTCCAGGTTAGGCTGCTTTTTTGCTTTACCCTCCTTCCATTTTCCTTGTTTATTTATTTATTTATTTATTTGCGGTACGCGGGCCTCTCATTGTTGTGGCCTCTCCCGTTGCGGAGCACAGGCTTCGGATGCGCAGGCTCAGCGGCCATGGCTCACGGGCCCAGCCGCTCCGCGCATGTGGGATCTTCCCGGACCGGGGCACGAACCCGTGTCCCCTGCATCGGCAGGCGGACTCTCAACCACTGCGCCACCAGGGAAGCCCTTGTTTATTTATTTTTAATGGACATTTTCCGCTGAACATGATCAGTTCATCAGAATTGTGAGCTGCTGCTGAAAATTCTCCTTTTGGACTTTTTGGCTATTATGAAACAACAAATCATAGGTAGAATGTCCATACAGTGTATATTTTCAGAAAGAGATATCTTTGCTCATGTTTTATTTGGTGGGAGAAGGTTCCATTTTCTAAAATGAGAAATAAATGTTCCATATGTAAATGTACATATGTATGCAAGTGTGTGTGAACATAAGTATATTACTGAAGCTAGCCACTTATTATCCACTTGGTCTTTACTATTGTCTATACTTGCCAAACCCGTAAGAACCTACTGTTATACCTGCCCCAACACGTTTTCCTATGGGATAAATCTATTACTCCCATGTTAATTGAACTTTGGGTTAATAGAAGAGATTCGAAAGCCAGGAGATGTTCTTTGTGACCTTTCATGGCCTTGATGTATTGTTGAATCTCTCTCTCTCTCTTTTCCCTTAGGTCAGCACATGTGCCTATATCACTCAGAAGGTGGAATTTGCTGGCATCAGGTAGATACTATGTCACTCTTGATTTATTAGCTTGTAACTGGGAATAGCATGTAGTGCAGTAACTGCTACATACAACCTTTGAGGCATGTGGACATCCTTATAATAAAATACACAATAGCTTAAAACGTTAGATTGTGGTAGCTAAAACAATCCAAAAGACCCCGAAATGCACTATAGTAGTTTTAAGATGGGTGGATGTTGTTGAAGCTGCCTGGTATTCTGAACAAAGGAGGGATAGACTCACAATTTTAGAACTGGAAAAAGCCTTAGATGAACATATTTCATCAAACTTTCTTGTTTTACAGTTTAAGAAACAGGTTTGGAGACATAAAATGACTAGCACAATAGTTCCTGAGTTGCTGCCTTTTTAGAGATATCACACTGCTCTTGATTTATTAAAATGATTTCTGTATTTCAGTTTGTGAAGAAGAGAGAAAAGGGGACTTTTTGAAACAGCCTCTAAATTCAAAAATCAAAATATCCACATAGTGAAGGCTTAACAGCACCAAAAAAGTGTGTTAGAAATATGTCCTTTTCCCTAGAGGAAACTGTGTCTTTCTTGAAATTTACTGTATATACTCAAGCATATTTACACCTGGTTGACTCACTTTTAATGTGAGATTGACCACTGGATTCTGGTGATGCAACCTGGTCCCCTGTTATGAAATTCCTCATCAGATTTTCACAGAATGGTTTCACCTGTTGATGATTATTGCAAGATGGTGATTTTCTAATTCAGCCATTCCTCCTACCTTTATTGTCCAGAATCCTTTTGTAAAGACCTTTCACCAGCAATGAGGGCTATTTGGTTAGTCTGAACTACTGATCCTGAAAGAAAGAAAGGATAAAAGATTCATTTTTTTCTTTCCAAAAAGGGATGTTTTAGAAGTTGTTATAAGGTCAAAAATTCTTTGAAAAAATTTTAGCAACTAAAGCACAGTTCAAGAAGTGATGAAGTCTCAAGCAGAACAAGAAATGCAACCTATTTATGCCATCAAATACAAGCTGGTCTCTCCCAGGTGGTGGGCCAGGAGTCAGGAAACCTGTATTCCATTCCTGCAGCACCAGTGGTTAGCAGGGTGATGCTGTGCGGCTCAGGGAGCCTCTGCATCTGTTCCTCTGCAAAATGAAGTGGTAGGTTTAGGATCTTTTTCTGTAAAGGACCAGATAGTAAATATTTTAGACTTTGGGCCACGTGAGTCTCAGGTCTCTGTTGCGATTTTTTTTTTTTTTTTAACATTTAAAAATGTAAAATCTACTCTTAGCTGTGGGCCATACGAAAACAGGAGATAGGCTGGATTTGGCCTGCAGGCTACAGTTTGATGAGTCCTGGTTTAGAAACCCTCTCAGAATCCCTTTCATAATTAAATTCCTTGTTTCTCCATGTAAGTGCCTTCATACACCCTGACATAATGTCAGTTTTAGACTTTTCAAGATCTGTCCTAATATTTTGCTCATTCATGGTTAAATGTAAACCACAAAATCTTCTGTCATTTTTCCAAAAAATTTATAGTCTTTCTATATTGAATCAGAAGTCACTTTCTTTTCCAAAAAAAAAGTGTTCTGGGCCTCATGTGAGAAAATAAAATCAAATCATAATAAATTATTAGAGAATTTCTCTGTAATTTAGCCTTTTAATCTGGTAATTTAGTCAACAGTTAAGGACATAGTTTTATTACCTTGAGACCCTACCTTTGAAATGTTATTTTTCCTTAAAGGTAAACATTTTGTTTTTCTCTCAGTAAATTCACAATGTATTCTTTAAAAAAAAAAAAAAAACTTCAAAATCAGTATTTTAAAAAATTGAAGAAAAATTTTAAAGAAAAATATTGCACTAAAATCTATCTCCTAACAGCACTCTGCTTTTTTAAAATATTGAACTTAGATGAAATAAGTCAGACAGAGAAAGACAAATACTGTGTGATATCACTTATATGTGGAATCTAAAAAATACAACAAACTAGTGAAAATAACAAAAAGGAAGCAGACTCACAGGTATAGAGAACAAACTAGTGGTTACCAGTGAGGAGAGGGAAGTGGGGAAGGGCATTATAGGCTGGGGGGGAGTGGGAGGTACAAACTATTAGGTATAAAATAAGCTACAAGGATATATCATACAACAGGGGAAATATAGCCAATATTTTATAATAACTATAAATGGAGTATAACCTTTAAAAATTGTGAATCAGTATACTATATACCTGTAACATATAGTATTGTACAGCAACTATACTTCAGTAAAAAAATAAATATCTTCTAAAAATTGAACTTAGAAACCTAGCCTATTTGATCTTATTGTGAAGAGATACCATTTTCCCAGATATAATTTTGGGGATTACTGACTAGCTGCCTACTTTTTTTAACTTAAAAAAATTTTTTTTGTTGTTTTTTTCTAACTCACACTCCAGAGGGAGCAACACTGAATAATTTCTGGCCCTGACTTCCCAGCTGTCCTGGGGCAGACAGATCTGTTTGAGAGTCATACTTAAAGCCCATTGGAACATCCAGTTTGGGTGTTTTCCTGCTAGATCTGCCCCACTGCAGAGGATCTTCTGGGATCTTCTCTGACTTGAGCTCTGATTCTATGGTGGCAAGTCTCAACACACCTGTTCTGATTATAGAATTAATACTGTCAAGTACCACTTGTTCAGCACATGCTATGTATCAGGCCTATGCTAAGTATTTTTACATACAGTCCTTGCTCATTGTAGACAATATGAAAAACAGAATAAAGAAGCAGGGGGAAAAGACATAATATTACATTACTGAATGTTGACATAAAAATTTTTCAGCAAAATGGCCTTCATTGAATAGGGACCCTGTCCCTTTGTGCCCCCTGACTTCTTTCTTATCTTCTAATTTGATACTGCAGTGGATCTTGTTTCTGTTGAAACTCATTGACTCAAAGCTGGGGTTAGCAAATTCGTTCATCAGTGCCTCTTAACTGTTTTTGTGACGTGTGCCCTTTTGAGGTTTGCTAGAAGGTACAATTCTGTGCTCAGGAAAGTTTGCATCATTTCAGAAGGTTCGTGGGTTCCCCGAAGCCCTTCCTTAGACCCACATGTTGTCTGCAGACCCCCAAATTAAGAGCTCCTGTTGTACAGATTCAGCGTACTCTGAGAATTCTTTATGTTGTGTAATCTGTTCATGGCCCTCTGGAAATCTGTAACTGGCCAGGTCATTTGGGTGTAAATGATAGAGTAGAGAGGGACACCCCAAAGGCACCCCTGTTTCTTCTCGGTTTATGTAGGACTCGTAATAACGCGTGTGCCTCTCCTTTCAGGGCGCAGGCTGGGGAGCTGTGGGTCAAGAATGAGAAGGTCATGTGTGGTTATATAAGCGAAGATACCAGGGTAAGGGTGATGAAGTGCTTTTTTCGGTTTGTTTCCCCATGGTATATTATGTCTATAATTTGTGAAATCAAAAAACAAAACAGAAACCGGCAAAAACTTGATCTCATGATCAAGCTGGTGACCAGCTACTACCTGCTCAGCCGGATAATATTGTAATATACTTGGGGACTCCTGAAATTCTAGTGTTTTACAGTTGGATCTCTCCAGTTTGGGGTTGATCTTCATTTTCTTCTGTTTAATATCAGATGTAGAGATGGAACATCTAGCTCGCAGGTTTCTGTGCTCACTAATACATAGCGAAAGTTAAATTCAGTAAAAGATTGTGTTGGTAAACACGAAGAAAGACCTTTGCCAAGGAATCTCCTCCTGTGACTCTGTTCCAGTTGGAAAAATCCAAACTGGACAGCTGTGAACGTTACCCACGCTGGTGAAAGCACCTGTCTGCTCTTCCGTGTTCCTATCCCCCAGCCTCCCTTGAGAGCAGTGGTTCTCAACCCAGGGGTGATCCTGCCTCCCCAGGGGTCTTTTGACAAAGTCCGGAGACATCTTTGGTCGTCACAACTGGGGTTATGTGGAGGATGCTGCTGAACGCACTACAGTGTAAAGGACAGCCCTCCAGAACAAAGGGTCACCTGGGCCCCAAGGGCAGTAACATTGTGGGGAACTGTCCTGTGCGTTGTGGGGTGTTCAGCATCCCTGGCTTCTACTCACTAAGTGCTAGTAGCACCCATCCCCACCCCCTGCAAGTCATAACCACCAGAAATGTCGCCAGACATTACCAGATGTCCCCTGGGCAAGCAAAATAGTTGAGAACTTGGGGCCATTTTTAGAGGTAACCACTATCTGAATTTTATTTTTGTAATTCCCTTGTTTACATAGTGATAATACATATGTATTTTACCCTACACAGTATATTATTTGTTTTGCTCACGTTTAAGTTTTATTAAAGTGGATTAAAATGTGTTCTCTTCTCCCCCCCCCCCCGCACTTTAGCTATCTCATTTGTACTCACTATATTTTTCATCATTGATTAGGAGTGTATTTGTTGGGTCATAGGTTCTACTCTGTAAGGTAATGCCAAATTATTTTTCAAACTCTTTGGACCATTTTAAACTCCTCGTAGCCACATATAAAATCTTGTTTTTCACTTTTTCCAACACCAGGTCTTAGATTTTGAAAGTTTTTGCCACTCTACCGGGCATACATTGGTATTTTACAGTGATCTTTCCCCCAGTTTTCTGGGAATTGACTCTTAAGTATGGCTTATAAAGACCATGATAATTTGGCACATGCTTACCCACTGAGCGGCTTGTGGGATCTTAGTCCCCTGACCAGGGATTGAACCCCGGGGCCATGGCAGTGAGAGCGCCAAGTCCTAGCCACTGGACCGCCAGGGAATTCCCCATTGAAGGATTTTAAGTGGGGGAGTGATACCTGAATTATGCTTTTAAGAGATCACTTATTAATTCAGTTGGATTTTGTTGAGCAAAACTCCCAAAGTGGGCTTCCCTGGTGGCGCAGTGGTTAAAGAATCCTCCTGCCAATGCAGGGGACACGGGTTTGAGCCCTGGTCTGGGAAGATCCCACATGCTGCGAAGCACCTAAGCCCGTGTGCCACAAGTACTGAGCCTGCACTCTGGAGCCCGCAAGCCACAACTACTAAGCCCGCGCTCTGCAACAAGAAAAGCCACCGCAATGAGAAGCCCGAGCACCGCAACAAAGAGTAGCCCTCACTCGCCACAACTAGAGGAAGCCCGCATGCAGCAACGAAGACCCAATGCAGCCAAAAATAAATAAATTTATTTAAAAAAATAATACTGTATATAAAAACAATAAACTCCCAGAGTTACAGTGGCAAATTGATACTTAAAGGTCAGCTTTATTCTCTCATATAAAAGAAGTCCATGGGTAGGCAAATTATGGCTGGTGTGACAGCGTCACAGTTACTGGTGGTCTAAGGCCCCTTCTGCCTTCCTTTTCTGCCTGTCTCAGGATTGGGCTTCCGTGGTCTGGCTGGAGCTGCTGTGACCACATCCATATGCCAGGCAGAGGAGGGAAGAAGGGAAGAAAGACAACAACGGGGCTTGCTCCAGCCGAGTCAGCTTCCTTTCAGGACACACTTCCATTTATACCTCACTGACCAGGGTTGAGTCATGTGGAACTGCTCAGCATGCCTGGAGGTCTGGTCTCTTGGCGGGTCCCTTGCCTCCCAGAATAGAATCAGCTTCCTCTGACTTAGAAAGGAAGGATGTTGGGTAGGCGTCCACAGTACCCGCTGCAGCCCCTCTGGCTCTGGAGCAGAGAGTTGATTGTCGGGGCAAGAGTGGAAGCAGAGAGATGAGTTAGGAAGTTAGAAGGTGGTGGCGTGGGCTAGGCTGGGCACTGGAGCAGGGGAGAGATGGGCAGATTGGTGAAACATTCTGGGGTCGAGTCCACAGAACTTGCTAATGTGTTGGGTGTGAAGAGTGAAGAAAGGAATAATTGAGCAGCTGGTGGAGAGATGGCGGTGCCATTTATCTTATGGAGAAGGCCAGGGAGGAGTCGTTCAGGGGAACTTCAGTTTGTGAGATGTCTGGACAGCCGAGTGGAAAAATCAGGGGAGGCAGTTGAGTCTGGAGCTAATCTGTCACTTCTCCCATGTAGCCCCCCACCCCATCCAGCCACGGGAACCGCTCACCATCCCTCCAACATGGCAGCGTGCTCTCTTGCCTCCGTGCCTTTTTGCGTGCTGCTCTCTCCCGCCTGCGGTGCTTGCTCCTCGCCTTCCCCCTTTCCCAAGCCTCTCATCCATCCCTCAGCACTAGTCTCAGGCTTCCCTGCTCCTGGAAAGCCTCCCTGGATGCACTAGGCTGGAAGTGCCCCCGTGGCACCTGGGACATATATCTATATCAGCGCTTGTCACACTCCGGTGAATGTGTTTCTTACCTGCCTTGCCACCAGACTGCAAGCGCTTTGAGGGCAAGGACTGTGCCTTTTACCTTTATATCCCAAAGTTGTCTGGCATACCTCCTGGCACTTAATGTCCCAAGGCTCTTTTACTTGAGATAATCTTTATAATCAGTTCAATTACCTGGCACACAAAAGATTCGAAGGAGCAAATGTAAAAGGAAAGGGAGTATTGATGCCTGCAACTTACACATTTTATACATTTTGCTTTCCCACCAAAGCTCTTTAAAGTCTGCTGGAGGATGGAAGGGCTGGGTAAAGAAAGGGCTTTGTGGTAAAGCACACAGGCCAGGGAAACCACTAGGGCTTTTCCTGGAGGCATTCTGGGTGTGGAGAGGGGTACGATGTGGATTAGTTATTAGATCAACAACTCATCAACTGGTGCATCTTAGCCCAAGTTCTCCTTCTGTAATGAGGTCTCATCGACTTTCCCAGTAGATTCACTGCCCCTTCTCCAACGTTTCTTGTGGGAAGCTTCAAGGAATGTTTGTATATAGTTGCAATGTTTTGCATGTCTTTATCCTCTGCCATGAGCTCCTAGAGGGTAGGGACAGAATCTTCCCCTCATGGCCTGTGATGCCAGGGATGGAGCTTGCTTTTAGAAGTTCCATGTCTCACAATTAACAGAAATCTTCCAGCATTGCTTTTTTTTTTTTGTAAAAAACATATACAATTTAGCTTTTTTTTTTTTTTTTCCTGGGCTGCGCTACGCAGCTTACAGCATCTTAGTTCCCTGACCAGGGATTGAACCCGGGCCCCAGCAGTGAAAGCACCTTGTCCTAACCACTGGACTGCCAGGGAAGTCCTAAAATTTAGCATCTTAACCATTTTTAAATATACAGTTCAGCAGTTTTAAGTATATTTACATCATTGTGAAACAGATCTGCAGAACTTTTTCATTTTGCAGAACTGAAATTCTATCCATCATTGCTTTTTAATGCAATTATGTCTTTGTTTCTTTCAGGTGGTATTCCGTTCTACGTCAGCTATGGTTTACATATTTATTCAGATGAGCTGTGAAATGTGGGATTTTGATATTTATGGTACTGTTCCTAAGTGCGGGTCATAACTGCTAATGGGGAGAAGTTTCTGGTTTCCCCCAAGTTGGTATCATTTACAGCAATCTCTTAGCATTCTCTGAAGATATATCCTGAGATCTTAACAAATCCTCAAATGCTAAAATAGATAAATATTTTATATATCCAGTGAATTGCATGAAATGTAGTAAAACATTAATGAAAATTCTGAATTCTCAGATCTTCAGTTATTCTATAAGCATAGATCAAAAGTCATAGAGGGAGTGACTGTATGGCCAGGAACCAGCACCTTCTTTGATATCTTTCATCTTATGTCCTATCACTCACAGAAATCACCAAGTTTCTCATTTTATTAGAATTACTACACAATAAGTGGAGTACAATAAAGCTGCTATGAGGTGTGGACACTGTGCCCGACACACCAGCCTCATGGTGCATGCAGTTCTAATTTGTGTTTAGCAAAATTACAAATTAATTTTTGATGTAGGGCATCATGGATGCTCAAGAACAGCAGAAACTGCAAATGGTAATTTAGTGAAGGCCCAGGGGCTACCAGATCACCTTCAAACAAACTGGAAGCATCACTGTGAGAATAATTATATTTAAAAGTTAGACGGTTCTCTCATTTTGAAGATACACTGTCTTTTTCAATCATCAAAGCTTTTCAATCTTGTATTTTACCTTGAAGCTATGACCTCTTACTGAGTGAGGTAAATATTAAATTTGGCTCCATAGAAAGTCTAGGTTGAAAATGCTTTTAGGATGTAGCAGTACCTACCTTCTCTTTGACTAGTCCTATTCCTGTTAATTTACTGAGAGAAGAAAATGTAAGCAAGAAATAAAGATAATTCCCACCTTCTTTCTATTGTTTCTTTTCAGGGGATCTGTATTTTGAGAAAGCTGTGAATGGTTTCCTTGCTGATCTCTTTACCAAATGGAAGGTACGTTTCTTCTCATGCACTAAATCTCATTGCGTAAACATTATTCAATTCAGATTTTAAAAACTTACTCTTTCTATTAAGCTGAATTTAATTGAGGTACCTTAGCTAAAGTCTAAATTGATAAGACTCTAGATTTAAGTTACCTTCATCACCTCAACATGGTCAAGTATATTTATGAAGAACACACAGCTAACATCATACTCAATGGTGAAAGACTGAAAATGTTCCACCTTAAGAATATCAGGAACAAGATAAGGATGTTTGCTTTCACCACTGGTATTCATTCTTTTACTGAAAATTCTAGCCAAAGCAAGTAGGAAAGAAAAAAGAAAGAAACAAAGGAAGGAAGGGAGGGAGGGAGGGAGGAAGGAGGGAAAGAGGAAAGAAGGAAAGGAGGAAAGGAAGAAAGAAAAGAGAAAAGAAATAGCATCCATATTGATTGGAAGAGCAAAAGCAGAACTATCTTTCTTCACAGATGACATCCTGTATGTAGAAAACCCCCAAATATCCATAAAAAAACAAAAACTATTAGAGCTAATAAATTCAGCAGAGTTGCAGGATACAAAATCAACACATAAGATCATTTGTGTTTCATCAGCAGTGAAGAATCTGATCAGGAAATTAAAACAAGGAATAAAAAATTTTAAAGGGAATTAAAAAACAATTCCATTTACAAGAACATCAGAGAGAATAAAATACTTTGGAATAATTTACCCAAGGAAGGGCAAGGTTTATGCACTAAAATCTATAAAACATTGCTGAAAGAAATGAATGAAGACCTAAATAAATGGAAAAACAACTCGTGTTCATAGATTAGAAGACTTAATATTGTGAAAATATTCTAAAATTTATGTGGAATTGCAAGGGATCCTGAAGAGCCAAAACAATCTTGAAAAAGAAGAAGAAAGTTGGAGGACTCTCACTTTCTAATTTCAAAGCTTATTACAAAGCCAAAGTAGTCAAAACAGTGTGGTACTGGCATAAAGGTAGCTATGTAAATCAATGGAATAGAATTGAGAGTACAGAAATCAACCCATACATCTATGGTCAGTTGATTTTAGATGAGAATGTGCAGTCCACTCAATGAGGGAAATAATAGCTTCTTCCACAAATGGATTCAAGACAATTGAATATCCATATGCCAAAGAATGAATTTTGAGTGTTACCTCACATGATATACAAAAATTAACTCAAAGTGAATCAGAGACCTAAATATAAGAGCACATACCAGGTATTGTGGGAAGTGTTTTACCCTCCTTATCTCACTTCATCCTCTTGTCACTCTTACACAGGTAGGGAAAGTACAGCTGAAAGAGGTTAGGTAACTTGCCTGTGATTGATAGCCCGAAAAAGCAGAGCGAGGATTCTAATCCAGTTCCATCCATTCATCCAGTGCTCACCTGAGGTCGTAACTCCTGGGCCGTCCTGTTTGTTTCTGTAATCCTGAGTCACGTCACCACTGTTGTATGTTACCTCCTCCATCGCACATGAGCTGAGAGGCTCTCATGCCCACACCAGCCCACTGTCAGGCACTTTTCCTGTGTAAAACTTACACCAAAATCAGATGAGTTTGGAGCTGTGTTTGGAGCACTAGGCGTCCAATAAATTAGTTGGTGGCTAGTGAAGGTCTGCTCTTGGTACTGTGGCTTGTATTTAGGAATTTCTGTCTACTTGAGAGATATCAGTGGAAGAATATAAGGTGACATGTTATGTTCATTATGTTGTCTTATACGGTGAATGCTGAATTGTGTGGTTAGTAAGTCAGTTCGAGATGGGGTTGGTCAGTATGGGCTGTTGTCTTCAAAGACCCAGGAGGAACTGAAACTGAGCTTTCTGGCTCACTGGTGCAAGCCAAATTTCATGCCGTCTGTAAACACCCTACTTGTAGAATGTTGAACTCCAGACTGCATGGAAATGTGTATTCTCACTCGTCCCCATCGCAGTCCAAAGGTAATTATCTTGGTTTCAACCCGTGCATCTTGAGCAGCACCCAGTCCTCATCCTATGGCCCTGGCAGTAGGTGGGAGTGTCTGGTGCTTACATCCACCACCATGGGTTCCATTCTTCCCTAAACCACAGTCCTGAAGAAGTTAAAAAACACCATGAAGCAGGTACAAATACCATGATCCTCTGACAATGGGCTGATCTATTTTATGCCAAATCAAGAGCTGGGAGACAGCACCCCCCAACTTATTGGTGATTTGCAAGGTTTTGTTTGTTTGTTTGTTTAAATGGCCGTGCTGTGCGACCTTCAGGATCTTAGTTCCCTGACCAGGGATGGAACCCACGCCCCCAGCAGTGGAAGCATGGAGTCTTAACCACTGGACCGCCAGGGAAGTCCCGTGATTTGCAGTTTTCAAAACACCTTCCACATTCCTAGGACTTTAGATAACTTGCCCAAGGTCATGTAGTGGTAGTTTCAGAGGCAGGAGTCAGTCCCAGCCTTCTGACTCTGGCAGAGCTGTGTCTACTGCATTACGCAGCCTACAATTACATGATGCTACCCAATGCCTGAGCCCCCAAGCCTCCCAGAATTGAAGTAAATGGAATAAACTTGAGTCTTCTTTTTCTCTACTCACCCCTAGGAGAAGAACTGTAGTCATGAAGTGACAGTGGTCCTATTTTCTAGGACTTTCTATGATGCAAAATCTCTTGGTGCGTAAGTCTCCTACAGTTACTTTTTTGTTAAGCTTTCCACACGCCCATCCCAATTCATTCCTTATCATTTTCTTTCCTTTGGCACTGCTCCATCTGTCCCATCTTTTCTGTTAGAGGGTAGGGTAGAGTGGAAAATGACACAGTCCATTAGCAGATTCAAGGAGTCTGTGGGCTGTGATTCATCTTAAAACCAACTTAACAGATACATAATTATCTTTGTGTGTGTGTGTGTGTGTGTGTGTGTGTGTGTGTGTGTGTGTGTGATGCAACTCTTCAACCCAGAAGGGGGAAGCGGAGAAACTGAATTTCTCTTTTTAATCTGACCTGTATATGTTTTCTCTATTTCAGATGAATTTCCTGAAATAAACCGAGCCTCAATTAGGCAGGATCACAAGGGGCGATTCTATGAAGACTTCTATAAGTATTTTTGGGTTGCTTTTGCCTTTTGTTTTCCCTTGGTTGTTTCTTCCCTAACTTAGAAAAAAAAAATTAACCTTTTTACTTTGGAATAATTTTAGGTTTACAGAGAAGTAGCAAAGATAGTACAGAGAGTTCCCATATACCTTTCACCCAGTTTCCTCTGTGAATATTTCCTAACCAAGGTACATCTATCAAAACTACGAGATGAGGACTGGTACATTGCTATGAACTAAATATCAGACTTTTCTCAGATTCATCAGTTTTTCCGCTTATGTACCTTTTTTGTTCCAGGATCCAATGCAGGATACCACATTGCAATTAGACTTTCCAAACTTTTTATTGTGAAAAGTTTCAAACTCACAGAAAAGAATAATGAATTAATATATGAACCCATATACCCAATTCCTGGATTAAACAGTTATTATCATGCCATATTTGTTTCATTTTTTTAAAAAAATTATTTATTTATTTTTGGCTACATTGGGTCTTCGTTGCTGTGCGCGGGCTCTCTCTAGTTGCAGAGAGCGGAGGCTACTCTTCGTTGCAGTGCGCGGGCTTCTCATTGCGGTGGCTTCTCTTGTTGTGGAGCACAGGCTCTAGGAGCGCTGGCTTCAGTAGTTGCAGCACGCAGGCTCAGTAGTTGTGGCTCGCAGGCTCTAGAGCGCAGGCTCAGTAGTCGTGGCACACAGGCTTAGATGCTCTGTGGCATGTGGGATCTTCCTGGAGCCCGTGTCCCCTGCATTGGCAGGCGGATTCTTAACCACTGCGCCACCAGGGAAGCCCCGCTTCATTTGTTTTTTGGCTACATTTTACTTAAGAGCAAACTATAGATATTAAAACATTTTGTTCCTAAAGAATGAGGGCAACCATGGACTTTCAGTGATTATGGTGTGTCACTGTAGGTTTATTAATTTCAACAAATGTACCACTCTGGTGAGGAATGTTGATAATTGGGTGAGGGGGGCATGAAACATGTGTTAAGGGAGGGAGTATATGGGAAATCTCTGTACCTTCCTCTCAATTTTGCTGTGAAATTAAAACTGCTCTAAAAAAAGTCTGAATAAAAAAAAAAGCAGGAAACACTCAGGGATGCATAACTGTGTATCTGTCTCTCACAGTGACATATAATTTTAAAAATTAGAAAAAAATTAAATATCAAACAATAAAGAATTAAATTATGGTAGAATTTCAGACTGACAAAATATTATACAGCCATCCCATTAAAAATGATGTAATCCTCTTTGATAATTGTTGGATATGAGTGGTAGGTACATGGAGGCTCACAGTGCTATTTTCTCTACCAAAGTATATTTGATTTTATTAAAAACAAAAACAAATTTAAAAAGAGGAACGTCCAATTTTAAAACAGGCTAAACTGAAAAGGGTCTGGAGAAACACATATCATCGTGTTAAAAGTACTTCCCTTTGGATTGCCAAGTCAGACCAGGGGTAAGACCCAAAACAAACAAGATGAAAAAATGGGCTTCTTGGTGGTGTATATTCACTGCGTTTGGACAAATGAATAATGACAGGTCTCCATCGTTATAGTATCTTACAGAGTATTTCCACTGCCCTAAAAATCCTCTGTTCTCCACTTACTCATTCCTTCCTCCACCCCCAACCCCTGGAACTATTGATCTTTTTAGAGTCTCCATAATTTTGCCTTTTCCAGAGTGTCATATGGTTGGAATCATATAATATGTAATTTTTTCCTATTGGGTTCTTTCACTTAGTAGTATGCATTTAAGTTTCCTTCATGTCTTTTCATGGCTCGATAGCTCATTTCTCTTTAGAGTTCAATAATGGACCTTTGTCTGGCTGTACCATCCACCCCTTGAAGGAGTCTTGGTTGCTTCCAAATTTTGGCAGTTATAAATAAAGCTTCTGTAAACATCCATGTGCACGTTTTTGTGTAGACATAAGTTTTCACCTCATTTGCATAAATAACAAGGAGCACAATTGCTGGATTATATGATAAGAATTCTGTAAGAAACCACCAAACTGTCTTCCAAAATGGCTGTACCAGTTTGCATTCCCACCAGCAATGGATGAAAGTTCCTGTTGCTCCACATCCTTGTCAGCATTTGGTGTTGTCAGTGTTTTGGATTTTGGCCTTTCTAATAGGTATATAGTGTTGTCTCATTGTTGTTTTAATTTGTATTTCCCTGATGGCGTATGAGGTGGAGCATCATTTCATCTGCTTATTTGCCATCTGTCTATCTTCTTTGGAGAGGTGTCTGTTCAGGTCTGTTGCCCACTTTTTTTTTTTTTTTTTTGCGGTACGCGGGCCTCTCACTGTTGTGGCCTCTCCTGTTGCGGAGCATGGGCTCCGGACGCACAGGCTCAGTGGCCATGGCTCATAGGCCCAGCCACTCCGGGGCACGAACCCGTGTCCCCTGCATCGGCAGGCGGACTCTCAACCACTGCGCCACCAGGGAAGCCCTGTTGCCCACTTTTAAATTGTATTGTTTTCTTATTGTAAAGTTTTAAGGGTCCATTGTATATTTTGGATGATAGTCATTTATTCAGATGTGTCTTTTGCAAGTCTTTTCTCCCAGTCTGCGGCTTGTCTTCTCATTCTCTTGACACTGTCTTTTGCAGAGCAGAAATTTCTTAATTTTAATGAAGTCCAGCTTATCAATTTTTCTTTCATGGACTGTGCCTCTGGTATTGAATCTAAAAAGTCATCACCATACCCAGGGTCATCTAGGTTTTCTCCTGTGTTATCTTCCAGAGTCTTATAGTTTTATGTTTTGTGTTTAGGTCTGTGATCCATTTTGAGTTAATTTTTATGCGGGCTGTAAGGTCTGTGTCTAGATTTTTTTTTTTTGTAGAGAGTATGTTAAATATCAGCTCAGTAGAGTTATTTAAAAAAAGCACCTTTTTAGTGTTTGTGGTCCACCGTACTAGTGCTTCTAAAACCGCTGTGTACAAATGAATCACTGGGAATTTGTTAAAATGTAGGTTCTGATTCAGTAAGTTCTGGGATGGATCCTGAGAGTTTGATGATCCCAATGCTGTTGATTGGTAGACTGCAAGTAGATTTTTTTCTTTCTTCCTTCCTGCCTTCCTTGTTCCTTCCTTCCTTCCTTTTTTTTTTTTTTTTTTTAATGTGGATGGCCAGTTGTTCCAGCACCAGTTGAAAAGACTATCTTTGCTCCATTGTATTGTCTTTCTCATTTGGCAAAGATCAGTTGACTATATTTGTGTGGGTCTATTTCTGGCTCCATTCTGTTCCATTGATCTATTTGTTCATTCACAATATCACATTGTCTTGATTACTGTAACTTCATATAAGTCTTGAAGTTGGATAGTGTCCGTCCTCCAACTTTGTTCTTCCTCAGTACTGTGTTGGCTATTCTGGATCCTGTGTGTTTCTTTAGGATAAATTCCTAACATTAAATGGAAATGTACCTTCTTAAATTTAAATTTTACTTATTTTTTGGAATACATTCACATGGTTCAAAATTTTAAAGGTTCAGAGGTATACAGTAAGCAGATTCCCACCCATCCTTTTCCACTGATCTAGTTCCCTGACCTAGATATGTTTATTGGCTGTCTGTGTAAAAACATATATATGGATGTTTTCATTTAAGGCTTTTCGTATATGCTACCTAATTGTAATTCAGTCTGTAAGAGTGTTCATTTCCCTGCACAGCACTGGGCATTTATATAATCTCTAGGCAACTTTGAAATGTTTTTATATTTTTTGTTTTCAATTTTTAATTTTCACTCTCTTGATGTGATTACATTTCTTTGTTAACCTTTGTTAAAGGCATTCGACTTTACTACATATTGCTATATGATAAATGACCCCAGCTCCAGGCGTCCCCTCTTCTCATTTCCTTGAACCCAGTAAGGGACCCTATGTCCTGTGTGTCATCACTGCTCGATACCTATTTTGTGATCGTGCTCCTTTCAGGGTGGTGGTGCAGAATGAGAGGAGAGAAGAGTGGACCTCCCTCCTCGTGACCATTAAAAAGCTCTTCATCCAGTATCCAGTGCTGGTGCGACTGGAACAGGCAGGTACTGCATTTATGTGCTGGAAGGTGCGGCAGGGGAGGAGGTGTCAGATGGAGGCTGGGGGACCAAGAGGTTCCTGCTTGCTTCCCTTCCAGTGTTGAGTATGGCTTCTGCTTCTGGCCAGGTTTCTATGTCAGGTTGGGTCCCGCTGGTCATTGCATGTGCAGTAAGTTCAGTCACATCCCTTCTGCAGGGGGAGGGGCCTGTGGATCAAGGCACCTTCCACTTGTTTCTTTTTTTTATATATATAAATTTATTTATTTTATTTTTGGCTGCATTGGGCCTTTGTTGCTGTGCTCGGGCTTTCTCTAGTTGAGGCGAGCAGGGGCTACTCTTCGTTGCGGTGTGCGGGCTTCTCATGGCGGAGGCTTCTCTAGTTGTGGAGCACGGGCTCTAGGTGCGTGAGCTTCAGAAGTTGTGGCGCATGGGCTCAATAGTTGTGACTCGTGGGCTCTAGAGTGCAGGCTCAGTAGTGTGGCGCATGGGCTTAGTTGATCCGTGGCATGTGGGATCTTCCTGGTCCAGGGATCGAACCTGTGTCCCCTGCACTGGCAGGCAGATTCTTAACCACTGCGCCACCAGAGAAATCCCCCCACTTGCTTCTTACGAGTCCATCTTTCATGAGATGTTGTTCCTTCTCTTGTGTCTTTTGCTTCAGAGGGCTTTCCTCAAGGAGACAATTCTACCTCAGCGCAAGGAAACTACCTAGAGGCCATCAATCTGTCATTCAATGGTGAGTAAGGGCGCCAGCCACAGTGAGCGGATGTCTTGCTGACCACATGGCTGTGACCTTCTTTTTACTAATGTGCAGAGACCCAGACCTAGCTGGTGATGCCCCCACCTAACTACCCCCCAGATTAACTGAAAGCAGTAACTTCTGTTTGGATGGTTTTAATGGCCACCATGTAGCTCTTGGGTTTTCTGTTGGGAATCAACTTCCTCTTCTCATCTGCTTCTCATGGTGATCCAAGAGTAAAGAGCTGGAGAAAGTCCTCCTTGGGCCCTTTGTTTTCCTAAAAACTGCGTTCTTATTATTTTCCACTCCATCCTTCAGTTGCTTCCAGGTAATTTTTTTAATTTACTTTTTTTTTTTTTTTTAAATTACAGAAGGAGCCCATTGTTCCTAGAATTCAAATAATAGAGAAGTATATCAAGTACAATGAAAATCTCCCCCTTCCCTCCACTGTCAGACCCTTCCAAGAGGGACCATTGTTAACAGTGTGATGTGATTTCTTCCAAACATTTCTCCCTGCATTTATGTGTTAGCTGAGATACTTTGTTTGCAGATAACAGAAACCTACTGAATTCAAACAAAAAAGGAAGTTTACTCTGAGGATACAGGGGCTCTTGGGGCAGCCAGAAAAGGCTTGAACACCTTGTTGAGGAAGGTGGGAATGAGGGTGGCTCTGGGAACCGCAGCAGCAGGAATTCCTAGACACGAGTTCAGCTCCCAGTGACCCTGTCTCTGCTCTCTGGTTAGAATTCCACATTCCCAGCTCTGGTTAGGTGTCTGTCCATCACTGGCAACTGACAGAAGAGATGGTGTGTGGTCACTTCACTGTGTGTATCGCCTGCCCCTGTGACTGTACTCAGGTGCTAGGGATTCTAGAGCATGGGGTCTTTTATTAGTAAGCCTTTTTGTCACATTTGAATGGCACTAAATTTCCATAGTAAAAATCGCACAGCTCAGGAATAAGAATTAGGGAATTCCCTGGCGGTCCAGTGGTTAGGACTCTCTGCTTTCATTGCTGAGGGCACAAGTTCAATCCCTGGTCAGGGAACTGAGATTCTGCAAACTGCGTGGCATGGCACGGCCAAAAAAAAAAAAACAAGGAGTAAGAATTAACTTGTCAAATTTAAAAAGTCATCACAAGATTCTGGTCAACTCTCTCAAATATTGTCTTAAATCAATATCTGATTCTTCTAAGTTTCAATACAGATCCATTTATGGATGATTTAAATTAGCGACATGAAATTTGGATATTTAAGGCTGCACAAGGCAAGTATTCAGCCTCGAAGAGGGGTATTAACAAAGGCAACAGGGACATAGACCTGTATTCAAGCAGTTCTTACTGTAGAAGGGGAAGGACAGAAGTGAATTCAGGCCGGGAGGTGACAACCGCTCTAACAGAAACATGGACGAAATGGTCCGAGAGCATGGAGACGCTTGCCACTGGCTGGTTTCTGATAAGCTGTAGCATCTTCACAGGAGGACTTTTTACTTTGTTTCAAGTGTTTGACAAGCACTACATCAACCGCAACTTTGACCGAACTGGGCAGATGTCTGTGGTGATCACGCCCGGGGTGGGTGTGTTTGAAGTGGACCGGCTACTCATGATCCTGACCAAACAGCGGATGATAGATAACGGTAATGCTTCCGGGGCGCTGCTGTGTTTATAGCCTGATTTACCCTTACCCATCGGGATCTGGGGACATGAGTAATGTCAGGTGACAAAAAAGAGTTCCATGGTCAGTCGGCTTGGGACATGCTGGGTCATGCACAGTTCGGCACAGTTCCTAATTGCCAGTTTGAATATGTTAGTGTATCTTGTTTATCTCTAGAGGACATAACTGGCACTCTGAGTTTCCCAAACATACTTGACGCTGGAGAACCCCTTTGGGGGATTGTTTCCAGGATCCAGCGTCCATCAGCCCATCCTGGGAAGCGCCATGGGATCATCCAGTCCTCCCTCTGTGATGTGCCGTGCGTCTCCAACTTGCACCCCCTCCCCCTATTTGATTTGTGTTCTAACAACAAGATGGAGTTGGGAACGTAAATCCCGGTGGCCAGTAAAGAAACTCTGTTGAATGATGTGGATTATTTTGCTTTTTACTGAGATGACAAGGTTCCCTTTCCTTTCGGGCCTTGAAACTGTAGTCATGGAGGCCTGGCGGTCTGTTTGACAAATCACGATCTGCAAGGCCGTCAAAAGCTGTCAAGCACTGATTAGTGGCAGATGCGGTGGGACTTGGGAAAGAGGACACAGACAAAATGCACCTATTTACTTCTTAACCGCGTGGGCAGAGCTGGTGAGGAGAATAAGTCAGCTGTGCCTTGTACCCTGACCCACTTAAATCACACGGCTAATAGATTGGGATACGTATCTCTACACTGCCCCCCCCCAACTCTTTCTGTCTTTCCTTTTTTAGGAATCGGTGTGGACTTGGTGTGCATGGGGGAGCAGCCACTGCATGCTGTCCCGTTGTTCAAGGTGATTGATTTTGCAGTGCTCACTAAAGGCCAGGTTCCAGTGCAGGGTGATCTTGAGAATAGTTAGAGAAGCTGGAGCAGTTCCGGGCCCTACCTGCTTTCCAGCTGACCTGGGCCCTGCCTTGTTCCCTTTCAGCTGCACAATCGGAGCGGCCCTCGCGACTCTCGCCTGGGTGACGACTACAATATCCCTCACTGGATAAACCACAGGTGGGTGAGATCTGGATTCGCCGTAGAGGATCAGGGATTCCATTAGCTTCCTTGCCATTTTTTTCTTCAAACCTGTTAAGTTCTTACTACAAAATCTTTTGTGACGAGAATGTGGAAACCAAAGTTCTAACATTTGTTTAAAGCATCTCTATATGCAAAGCCATGGCTGTGACATAAGAACAGTCTATGGTGAAAAACATAAAAACAAGTTTGAAGGACTTATTTCCACAACTATTCCCAATTCCCCCTGTTCCCAACTCACACAGACCATAGTGGACCAGCACAGGGCCTGGGCCTCTCCATTTGTAGAAAAATCCCCATGCCTCCTCTTCGCATGAGACCAGGCCTCAGTGTTCCTGCTAATTTCAGCTCAAGGAGGAGGTTCTAATCCAGTTAGGAATCAGGACTAGTGCACATGAGACAATTTATAGGAAAAAAAGGAATAGAACAATATTTTAAAACATAATTAATGTTTTGTAGTAATTACAAAAGAAAGAATTGGGAAGATCAGTGAGGCCTGAGACAAAGGTGTTCCTGGGAGGGCTGATCCATGGCTGGGATTCCAGCTGTGTCTTGAGGTTTAAAATGAAAGGGGTTTAGGGACTTCCTCAGCGGTCCAGTGGTTAAGACTGCACGCTTCCACTGCAGGGGACACAGGTTCGATCCCTGGTCGGGGAACTAAGATCCCGCATGCCGTGTGGTATGACCAAAAAAAAAAATTAATTAAAAAAAAAAGAAAGAAAGGGGTTTAGATGAATGACCCTGTCTGTTTCTTTTGCAGTTTCTACACATCCAAAAGCCAGCTCTTTTGTAATAGTTTCACCCCACGAATAAAACTGGCCGGAAAGAAGGTAGGTTTCACCCACCAGCAGAGCCTTTAGGGACTGTCACTGATGTTGTTATTTTGGGCCTAAGAAACCTCCTATCCCCCAGTGGTCATGAATAGCATTTGAGAAATTTGTCTTAGTACTTTATAGTTTTCTGCATTAAATAAATAAACAACAAAGCAAATCCCAGGAGTGATTAACTCTATTTAATTTTGCAGCCTGCCTCTGAGAAAGCAAAAAATGGCCGTGATACGTGTGAGTATTTTTTTCTCCTTTCATCACTTTTAGACAGAGTCACCTAACCCATGGCAACAAGATTTTGTGAGGTTGCGTAAAAAATTCACAGCCAAGTTTGGGAGACCAGAGTTCCCCTTGTGTGATCTTTGGAAGGTCCTTTAGTGATCCTGTATATTTTTGTCCTGTCAGCTGCAAAATGGGTGATAACAAAACCTTATTTTTCTTTTCCATAGGTCAATTGTAGGGATCGGGTGGAAAGTTTTAAAGGACTAAATATACACATTAAGATGATATTTTTATTTTTTTTTAATTAATTAATTTATTTTTGGCTGCGTTGGGTCTTTGTTGCTGTTCGCGGGCTTTCTCTAGTTGCAGTGAGCGGGGGCTACTCTGTTGTGGTGCGCGAGCTTCTTAACGCGGTGGTTTCTCTTGTTGCGGAGCACGGGCTCTAGGTGTGCAGGCTTCAGCAGTTGTGGCTCACAGGCTGTAGAGTGCAGGCTCAGTAGTTGTGGCGCACGGGCTTCGTTGCTCCGTGGCATGTGGGATCTTCCTGGACCAGGGCTCAAACCCGTGTCCCCTGCATTGGCAGGTGGATTCTTAACCACTGCGCCACCAGGGAAGCCCAAGATGATATTTTTAAAGTGGGATCACAGAAGGAAATGCTGCCATCATCTTGCCTTTACTTAATGCTAGTAAATAGTAATAGTAATCTCTATATCGCTTTGACATATAAATCATTTAATCTTAGTAACCTGACGAATGGGTTATTATCCCATTTTTTTCAGGGGGAGATGGTGATGATGACCTATATCTTGCAGATTTTCATGAAGACCATCCGAAGGCCTCTTGTTGAAATGTGTTTTGAGGACAGTTTGTATTATTTCTGTGTTTCAGCTCTGGGGACTCCTAAAGAATCTGAGAACACCCTTCCCATCCAAGTGGATTACGATGCTTATGACGCGCAAGTCTTCAGGCTGCCAGGCCCATCCCGGGCTCAGCGCCTCGCCACCTGCAGGTTTTCTGCCAGATGCACTTTGGGGTGGATGTAAAAGCTGATCAGGAAAACCTGAGACCCAGTAGGGACCTGCATGAGAGCAACCTTGAAAACATCTTAAATTAAAATTAGCCAAGTGGAAGCCGTAGTATGTGGATCATTAGGGAGTCTGTTTTCTGGTTCTCTGGCCCAGCCATTTTGTTAGCTATGTTTGCTACGAAGTATTGTCCCCTCATAAGGAGAGCATTCTGCTTTTTCTAGCCAAGAGAAGCAATTCCTGAATTCTGGAATTTTCATTTCACTGGGAGGCCACTAATGATAGATAGATAGATAGATAGATAGGCAGCCACTAATAGATAATAGATAGATAGATAGGTAAATAGATAGATTGATCAACCGATCGATCCCAGGGCCCAGAGTTTCTTTTAGGTTTATTATTCCCAGAGGGCGAGAGACTTTTCTTTCTTTATTCCTGTTTTTAAAATTTGCTCCATGGTATTTTGGTCATGTAGTAGTTTTTCATTGTGATATAGTCAGATTTACCAACATACTCATTTCTGGATCTTGTGTAAGAAAGCCATCCCCACTCCAAGGTTAGACACATGTCTTTTGTATTTTCTTCCAATACTTTTTTGGTCTTGGTTTTTATACTTAGTTCTTTGTATAGAGTTTTTTTTTTTTAATGAAATGTGAAACAGAGCCCTAGCTTATTTTTTTCCCTAGTTGACCAAGTATTGCAAGTCCATTTTCCACATTTCTTAGACATGGAAAGTGTGCTTTGATTGGAAGAATCACTGATTGGAGGAATATTCCGTCTCTTCACATTGTGACAAATGGGCTTAGAGTGGCCACGTGCTCTTCTTCTGTCCTTTCCCCTCATCCCATCCTGATGTCTGGTCCCGAGAATGCTTAGAGCTCACAGTGAGTGCTGTTAACAGCAGCTCCCCTGCATGTAGATGCTGCCTAGGGCCTCGGCGGTGCTTTTCTTCTGAGTGTCTAAGAACCCTTTCATGGTCCAAGATCCTTGGTTTTCTTTCTTCTGATCAAAGACGGCAAGACCTGGTGTCTCAGAGACTCAGGCTGTGTTCCTTGAGGGCACAGACTGTGCCCTAATCTGTGCTGTATCCCCACGCTGGGCTGAGCATATGCTGGCACTCAAATATTTACTGTTGAAATAATGAAAAGTGTAGTCAGCCCTTGGGATCTATTTTCAGGTTCCATTTAAGCTCTCCCTTAAAATCCTTCCAGGTGGAAAGAGAACAGCTTTGATGCCAGAGGGGTGGCCCTATTGGCGGTTGCTGACTCTTCCATTCTGAATTTTTGTACCCCATTGGGCTCCTCTCCTGCTGATCCTTCTTCCTGCTGTTTCCAGAGGTTTTCCCCTCAGGGAGTTTCATGTTTTAATAAGGGCATACGTTTTTAAAAATTTTTATTAAGGAAACATTCAAACAGACCAGTGAAATGAACAGTTATCAGTGTGTTGTCAATCTTGTTTTATCACTTCTCCCACATTTGAAATTTCGCTTGAGTATTCTAAAACAGATATCAGGTATCCTTTTCTTTTTTTTGCGGTACGCGGGCCTCTCACTGTTGTGGCCTCTCCTGTTGCGGAGCACAGGCTCCGGACGCGCGGGCTCAGCGGCCGTGGCTCACGGGCTCAGCCGCTCCGCAGCATGTGGGATCTTCCCGGACCGGGGCATGAACCCGTGTCCCTTGCATCGGCAGGCGGACTCTCAACCACTGCGCCACCAGGGAAGCCCCCTTTTCTTTTTTTTTAAACCTGTAAGTATTTCAGCATGTGTCTCTCTAACAAATAAGAAATAAAACAAACAAAAAAAATGTGATCACAGTACCCTTGTCACTGGTAACAAAATTCACACTAATTCCTTAATATCCCTGATAGCCAGTCCCTCTGTAGATTTCCCAATGGTCTCAAAACTGTGATTTTTACAGTTACTTAGTTTGAGTTGGGATGTGAAGAAGATGCACATGTTGCATTTTCTCTTATGTCATTTTCTGTGACCGCAGAGTGTCTTGCTTTCTTCCTTTGTTTGTTTCCATATGACATTTAACTTTTCCTGTTGTCTCTGAATCTGCTGTAAACTGGCAATTATCTCTAGAGGCTTGGTTAGATTTAGGTTCAATTTTTGATGCTGGAAGACTTCTCAGGCTGTGCTGTGTGTTTCCTCTCGGGTGACATCGGTTCACAACCCCATTCTCAGTGACACGAGCTTGATGGTGGGATGAGGTGGGGTCAGGCTGAGCGATTGCTTCTTTACAACTCTGATCCTGGGACTCCGGCCATTGGATGACTGTCAGTCATCTCCCCCGTTTCTTCCACGACGTCTCCAGCTGCTCAGGGCAGAGTCCCTCCTACATTACCTCCTCGGAGATCCCATTGGGGGTTTTCGTTATTGGCCTCCCATGTAGCCCAGGCTGGGGATCCGTTTGGGAGTTGTAACTCTAGGTGGGACAGCACCCCCCGCTTGGTGTGACTTGGTCTCTACCCACCAGGTCCGTGCGAGAGCGGGAGAGTCACAGTCGGAAGAGCGCCAGCTCCTGTGATGTCTCATCCAGCCCTTCCCTGCCTGGCCAGCCGCTGCCCACGGAGGAGGTGAGGAGCCAGGCTTCTGACGACAGTTCCCTGGGCAGGAGCGCCAACATCCTGATGATCCCTCACCCCCACCTGCACCAGTATGAAGTCAGCAGCTCCTTGGGCTACACCAGCACTCGAGGTCAGAGGGCAGGGCTGGGCAGGGTGGGGATAGCTGCCTTCCTGTAGTGGGGATGGGTGGGACTATGGATAGGTGTGGGCTCTATGGCCCATGTGTTAATTATTTCCATGCAGGTGCAGTGAGTACGAATGGCCTTAGCTGTTTGTGTGTGTGTGTGTGTTATACTATTTTCGTCTTTACCCTTTCTTCTCTCTTCCCTATAACTGTCTACCTTTCCATATGTTAAGGTAGAGCTTTTCTTAGGCCTAAGGTTAAAGTGTTTACTTATTTCCTTAGCATTTCCATTCGAGCCACACTTAAAACAGCCTCTTTCCTCTATTCCACTTCAAGTGACCTGTTAACTTGGCATGGCCCAGGGAGCACAGGTGCTGCTTTTCCTATATCTTATCTTACCCATCCAGTGGCATCTGCAACTCAAGTATACAGCCCCCTCCTGCCTGTTTGGAAAACTTTCTGTTGTGAAATAATTATGGATTTATAGGAAATGCCAAAAAAAAAAAACCCAGGGAGGTCTTGTGTAGCTTTCACTCATTTTCCCCAGTGATAACATCTCGCATAACTAGTACAGCATTAAAACCAGGAACATGACCTTTGTACAATCCACAGAGCTTATTCGGAGCTCACTGGTCGTACATGCATTTGTGGGTGTGTGTGGGTGGGTGTGTGTCTGTGACGTTTTAGCACATGTGTAGACATATGTAACCACACCACAATTAAGATATTCCATCCTCACGGCCTCTCTTCTGCTACCCCTCTAGAGCCATACCCTCCCACTAATCATTCTCCTCCATAATTTTGATATTTCAAGAATGTTTTCTAAATGGAGGAGTAGCCCTCCTGACTTTTAATCACTGATTTAGGACTGTTGTATGCACACAGCTGCCTCCTGTTGCCCTGGAAGGATTCCCAAAGGGTGAAGGGTGTTTCCCAGCACTTTGAAGGGGAAGCTGGTGGCTCCTGGGGCCTGAGGACCGAGGAGCAGGGCGCTTTCATCTTTCATTCATTAGGCACCATAGACACTGAGCCAACAGCCAGAAATCTTTTGACTGCTGAAAAAAGTTTTTTTTTTTTTTAAACTGGTTCAAAGTATAAAAAGGAAATTCTGAAAGAGAAAGGAGATATTTAATTACACAACTATAGAATATAACCTATGTCACCTACATTAATTAGGGTTAGTATTCAAAAGAATTTTAATACATTTGAAGATTTCTAGGAATTCCCCGACTCCACACTTTCACTGCTAAGGGCTCGGGTTCAAACCCTGGTTGGTGAACTAAGATCCCGCAAACTCTGCGGCCAAAAAAAAAAAAAAATTCTAGGTTAGCTTTTTCCCACCTTCTGGAAATTTCTGAGTTTGCATGACAGTTATATTCCCATTCTGTTAAACGTATTCTTAGAAGGGTCTGTAGTAAAAGTTAAACTACACATTAATCCTTTAAAAACCTTTGTTATTCTAAAAGCCAGTTCTTCTCTGAGGAGATAAATTTGCTCTTAATCCAAGTAGCTTTTTATTTTTTTAAATTATATATATATTTATTTATGGCTGCATTGGGTCTTCGTTGCTGCACGTGTGCTTTCTCTAGTTGCGGTGAGCGGGGGCTACTCTTCGTTGTGGTGTGCGGGCTTCTTATTGCGTTGGCTTCTCTTGTTGTGGAGCACGGTCTCTAGGTGTGCGAGCTTCAGTAGTTGTGGCACGTGGGCTTCAGTAGTTGTGGCTCATGGGCTGTAGAGCGCAGGCTCAGTAGTTGTGGCGCACAGGCTTAGTTGCTCGGCGGCATGTGGGATCTTCCCGGACCAGGGTTCAAACCCGTGTCCCCTGCATTGGCAGGCGGATTCTTAACCACTGCGCCACCAGGGAAGTCCTAATCCAAGTAGCTTTGAAAACAAGTATTTCTTTTTTTGCGGTACAAGGGCCCCTCACTGCTGTGGCCTCTCCCGCTGCGGAGCACAGGCTCCGGATGCGCAGGCTCAGCGGCCATGGCTTACTGGCCCAGCCGCTCCGCGGTATGTGGGATATTCCCAGACCGGGGCACGAACCCGTGTCCCCTGCATCGGCAGGCGGACTCTCAACCACTGCGCCACCAGGGAAGCCCCTGAAAACGTTTTCTTAAAAATTATCTGAATGGTAGAATTGATTTCAACATCCTTAATGATATGTGAGAGTTTATTGGAAAAGCCAAAAAGCAATTCACTGGAACAGTGTCAGGCAATGCCACCCACATGGCCTTTGTTTCCAGTTTCTCTGTTATATTTAGGGCTTCTCACCCATCCACCTACCCAGTGTAGCATAGGAAACATTTCCCCTTTCCTCTACCCATATTTTTGACCCATTTTAGCCCTTAGTCCTATTTCTTATCCTTTTCAAAGTGTGTACTCACCTTTTTTAAAGTTGAGTTCTCTCCTTTTATTTCCATGATAACTAACTAGACTGTATTCTTTCTTATTTGATAAATTGGACCATCAATTTCATTAATTTACAGTGAAAAATACAGTTTTCATGGAGAACTGAATGTTCTCTTCTTGCATGCACAATGGCTTGAGGAATTAAATATTACTATGTACCATGTTCTTTGGTAGGAATTGGGTAGAAAATGGTGGACATTCCTTGATGCCATGGAATTTGTATCTGCTGAACCCACTTTCTAACCTGGGTGTTTGCTTAGTAAACATGGGATGCTCACCAACAGAGTTGGTTGTAGGTTTCAGCTCTTTGATCTACTCAGGTTAGGGACCTGTCTGCCATTGAATGGGACAGGTTGAGTCTAAATATCGTGCCATCTCCTTACCTGGTCAAGGCTGGATGCATCCATTTCTTCATTCTTTTCTCCCAAGAATTTAGTTTTTTTAACACAGTAATGTTTGATTGCTTACTCATGTTCCAGGCCACTGCATTAATGGGAGGGGTTTCTGATCCACCCAGTCACTCAGGGCCCCATGGTCCTTCCATCCCAGGATGCCATGGTCATCAACATTGGTCTCCAAAGTTTCCACAGCAGGGCAGAGGAGAATGGAGATCATGTGTGGAGAGGTTTGTGGTCCAGGCCTTCGGGTGGAGCATGTCACTTCTGCCTGTGTTCTCTTGGCTGGAACTCAGTTATTTGGCCCCAGCGCAAAGGGACTGGAAACTACAGTCTCCTTGTGTATCTCAGAGGAAAATCAAACAGGTCTAGTGAACACATTGGCTATCTCTGCTAGGGTCTGCCCTTCTGGTCACCAAATATCTACATGTATTGTTCCTCCCACACGCAGAATGCACCCGCCCCATCCCCAAAGGGAGACAACTCAAGACCCACTATTGAGTCATTGCATCCAGCTCAACATCTAAGGTCTCCAGGCAGTGTGTGGTCCTCCCCATCAGGTTTGGGTGTGGCTTCACTGGGCCAGTAATTTAGGAACCAGAACCCCCTTCTCCCAGGTATTTAAAAAGTAAACCCAATATTTCATTCCTTTATAGTTTGGCGATTTCACTCATTTCCCTCCTTCCCTAACATGTATGCTCTCCAAGGTCCTTGTCAGCCTCTGCAGATCGTCCTCCTAGTTCTGCTTTCACCGTGACCCTGTGCTTTCTCTCTGTGCCTCCCCCACCCCACGGTAACCGGCAGATGTCCTGGAGAACATGATGGAGCCACCACAGCGGGACTCCAGTGCGCCGGGGAGGTTCCACGTGGGCAGCGCAGAGTCCATGCTGCACTTTCGACCTGGGGGATACATGCCCCAGCGCGCACTGATCAACCCCTTTGCACCCTCGCGGATGCCCATGAAGCTTACGTCCAACAGGAGGCGCTGGATGCACACTTTTCCTGTGGGTAAGTTGGGCGCTCGGGAAAGAGCCCTGACTGGGAACTCCTAGTCCTGGTGTCCCCTGAGTGGCCTTGGTCAAAGGTGTCATTTTCTCTGCACCTGTGGTGCCCCACCTGGAAGATGGGGTGGCCACGCCCACTTTGTCTGTCCCGGGGCTCTTGTGAGGATCCTTGAGGACTTTGTAGCTAGCCAGCTGTGTAGACCCAAGGGCTCCTTTTTCTGTTTGACAGGGACTGTGCTTTGCCACCTGCTTTCTTTCCTGAGACGAATGTCCCTCTTCTTGTTCACTCCTTCCTTTCCTTACTCTCTGGATGTCAGTGTTACAGTCTTGGTTACACGGAGTTATGTTACTTTGTTTCCTCTCAGGGTCTCTGACAGCAGAAAAAAAAAATTTTTTTTTTTTTTGAGAAATGGGTGAACAATTTCTTTTTTTTCTTTTTCTTTTTTTTAGTTTAAATAAATTGGGGGAAAAAAGCTTAAAATAAACGAGTTCTATTTTTTATAATGGGAAGCTGAAATAAAAACAAACTACAGCCATATTCCAAACCATGTTTAAATTTACAAACGTAATGAAAGAAGCCTGCCATAAAAGTGTACTTTCTGTATGATACCATTTAAATAAGGTTCAAAACCAATCAAAACTAAAAAATAAATTTTTTTATTTCAAATTCACTGTTTTTCCTAGCTCATCCTTTTTGATCTGTGTTCTGTCCTAAAGAAGATGACAGTAAGGTTTTATAAAGCTGTGGCTAAAATTAAACTTCAGCTTGATGGGCTGTTACTGGGCTGGGGAGGAACAGGTACATTAACCGCCTGGGTGTTTTCATGAAGCCATCCTGCTGAATGCTTGCAAGTGTCTAGTTATTTTCTTTGGTACTTGCTTTCGGAGTTACAAGTTAAATAAGTGAGCAATGAATCTGGTTCTTTTGGCTGTAATTGGGGGTCATTCCCAGCCCCCTTTTTGCCCCTCTTATCTCTATCCGAATCTGTCACCTTACCTGTTTCTTTCTGGTGTCCCTTCCTCCCCATCATCATCCCCACTGGCTCCCTTCAAGTTCTCTTACGAGAACTATTGATGTTTCTTCCATGACTGTCAGCTCTCCTGCTTCTGTGCTTCCCCCCACCCCCATCACACACGCTTTTCTAAAGCTAAATGTATTTACTAAATACTGTGCCCACCTGGCCCTCTAAGAGCCGAGGCCCTCCTCTGCCAGGCTCCCCAACCTCCCGCCTCCTCACCCCCATCCTCAGAGGTTTTTCTCTTTCCCAAGCGAGTTTGTGGCCTCCAGCTTGTGTTTTGCCTCTTCCACGTTTGGGGTTTGCCCAATACCCTCTCCTTCAATCCCCGCTAACCTGGTTGGACACTCAGCTCTGAAACCTATCATTCTCCAGGAAGCATGTTTCCGTAGATGCGACTAATTCTCACTTATCTCCTACTCGATGTCCGTTTTGCCCTTGTGCGTCCTCTGCTCTTGAAGTAGGAGCTGTTATCATCTCAGGTACTAACAGAGTCATCGGTGTTTCTCTCGTGTGTCCCTTCTCGTTTCGCCCATGTTGACCATCCTGGGAGGGACCCTTGTCTCCCATACTGTTATCTTTCTTTACTGTGTCTCAGTTGACATGTGCGAGACAGAGGACCCCAAAATATTTTTAGACTGAGGCCTCACAGGAGGATGAGCCTTGCTTGGAAGAGGCGATGTCCCATCTGGGAGCCAGAGGGTCACAGACAGGACATGCCTCTGTGGTGTGGTTGCCTTTCAATCACCCGCGTCCCAGCAGCGGGAAGGAAGGAAGGTTGAGGTGAGGTACACAGCACTGGCTGTCGGGGGAATGATGCTCAGTGGATCTTTGTCTGGGCAGGACCATCTGGAGAGGCCATCCAGATCCATCACCAGACACGACAGAACATGGCAGAGCTGCAGGGCAGCGGGCAGAGGGACCCGACCCACTCCTCTGCAGAGCTGCTGGAGTTGGCATACCATGAAGCCACTGGAAGGTGAGGCCGGGCACGGGGTACTGGGTGGGAGGTACTGCGAGAACGCGCTCGGGCACCCAGGGCAACAGCAGAATAGACTGCCCGCGAAACGTCACGTTCGTGAGGCTCGGAGACACCGTGTGCACGCGTGCGGGCCTTGCCTTTGTCAGCGTCGTCCCTGCCACCGGGCCAGTGCACAGCAAATAGCCTGAGATGCTTTTGCCAGAGATGTTCCCCAGGCCCTGCTTTAGCTTCTGCTTTAAGTCAAAACACGCTTTGTCAACCTCAAACATGAGTTTCTCCTAATCCTCAGTCATGGGAGAAAACGAGTTCCAAGGCAGGTGGTTCCCGCTGTGTGTTTCGGGCAGTCAGTCTATGACTTTTGTCATTTTGGTCATTGAGGAATTCCACTGTTGGGTTTAGAAGAAGTTGATGCTAAAAGCAATGGAAACCAAGGCCTGTGTTTATAGAAACAAGTCTTTTCAAACCAGGATCCTGAATGTGTTACAAGGCATCCGAGGAGAGTCAGCCTAGGAAGAAAGTCATTTAAGCCTTGACATGCTCGAGTCCATGCTACACTACCCGCTGTTGCTGTGATCTGTTACCTTTGCAAAGAGCAATCTTTGATCCCTTTTCCGTCATCCCAACATCCCATGGGATGGATGAGGGATACAGGCAGGGCATAACCTCTTTCCCAGGTTAACTTGGTACCTCTATTCAAGCACGTCACATTGTCCTGTGGGTATCAGCAAGGGGAGGCTTAGGACAGAGGGGGCAGGCATCTGACGTGGCAGTGGGGAAGCAGCTGGGGTGCCAGGGCAGGAGGCCAGAGCTGGCACACACTCCAAGCCCCGCAGCCTGGCGGCCATGGTATGGGTCTTAGTGTTTGCCAGCCTGTGTGGCCAAATGTTCAGGCCTGGTTTTGATGAAAACCCCCTGGAGACAGGGTGAGCAGGATAAAAGAGGTGATGATCCTCATTAAGCCAGGCGGCTGGGCTTTGTTCTCTGCAGGCACAGCACTTCCCACCAGCCTGGCGATGGCACATCCTTCTTGAACTTCACTGGAACAGAAGAGCTTTCTGTCAGCCTGCTCAGCAGCAGTGGTGCAGGTAAGCAACCCAAGAGGTAACAGAGTGGGGATGCTCAGAGCAGGCCTACACCTAGAAGCGAGGTGGGAACCAGAAAAGCAGGGCCACGTCTATTTCCGGATCATTTCAGCCACAATTTTGGGTGACCTATTTAGAAGCAGTGCTGTATAATGCATGGAATTATAAATGGGCTGCACTTTACGTTTTTAGCAGAGAACGTGTTGGTCAAGAACACATTTATCATTGGACTGTCAGTGAGTCATGATTGAGGGCTGCTTATGAGATCACTGTAGTGGGCAACACCAGGCCTGAGAGCTTTAAATTATGTGTGTGTGTGTGGGCAAACCCACCCCCATAAAAACAATCAGGAGAGACCCAGAGGGAGCAGTGTGGTTCCAGCTACGAGTTCAGAGAAGAGAAGGGTGACGTTGTTGCTTACAGAAGTGGGCACGCATCTCAGACGCGAAGGGGTAGAATTTGGTCAGGAGGAGAGTGAGAAGGTGAGGGATTCTAAGTGGAGGGAGAGTAGGAACTTGTATTAATACAGGGTTTATGCTTTTTGGAAGCACTTGTATATCTGTTATCTTATGCGATCATCCCAGTAGGGAGTAGGTTATTAAGTATATTTTACATATACGGCAACATAACACCCAGAGATGTGGAGATGTTACACTAATCTCTCAGGCCAGTAGCCAGGTGTCCTGCTCTTTCTGATTTCAGCAGCAGTATTCAGAGAGCCCTTACAGGGGTAGGGGAACATGAATTTGGATGGGTGGGGGGCAGATTTTGGAAAGCCTCAAAGGACAGATAATTGTACAAAATGAATATGAAAAACATTAAAACTGAAAGAAAAAATGGTGCTGCTACTTTGTGTCTTAGTTTTCTATCAGTTAACTTGCATTTGTGGAACTTGGCTTAAGGAAGGCGTAATGAAAGTGAAGTTGTATTAAGTTGGTGAATGAAGTTTTCCTCCATTCACGGGTGAATTCAGCCAGCGACGTTTCTAGAGGCCTATAGCTAAGGCTCGGAAACTGGACTGGCAGTGAGAGAATTACTAAAGGATTATACTTATTTCCTTCCTATTTCTAGTGCATCTTTTCTGTCATTATTTTGAATGAGAAAACAAATTGAATAAAAATTTGGGGATGAGTAAGATACCTTTCATCCATGTACTCAGGGGGCTAAAAATGTTACTTGTCTACCAGACTCTTTTAAAGTACCTTCAGAATACGCTAAAGGGAACATTTCTATTGTTTTGCTAAAAGAAGGAGCCATTTTATAGGAACCCAGAGTTTGACCTTCCTGGCTGTTTGGGGTCAGGTTGTACCAAGCAGGGCTGCTCTGGGGCTCATGGGACCATACTTTGAGCGAGCTTCCTGGTGACCTGAAGCTGGGGAACCATGGGCTCAGGTGGTAACAGCACCAGGATTTGCCCACAGTGGTCGTGGAGTGCTTCCGGGCCTGGGGTGGGTAGCTCACGTAGACCAGATGATTCCTCAGAAGACGAGTCTTGGAACTTTACAATCTAGTCTGGGGAAAAGCAGGAAGTTGCAAAGAATCCTTATTCAGCGATTGGTGTGGAAGATCCTCAAATGACACCATCCTAGAGGCCTCTGAGCTAAGAGTTCCCTGGTGCACATGCATTGGGAAAGCGGTTGCTGCCCCCTGCACCTCGGGCTCACCTTCTCGCTGTTGGGCTCCTGAGTCGTAGATCCATCTACCTGATGGGCCTCCCCACCTGGATGACCCCCGGCTACCTCATCCTTAATTACCGGCAGCTGAGCTCGCGTCTTGCTGTCCCACCGCCTGCCCACCTGCCCCTCCTTTTCTGACTCTGGGCCACATTCTCCATTCTCACCACCGTTGCTTTGTTTCAGACCCGTGTCATTTCTGGCCACGATTGTCACCGTAGCCTTCAAATCATCCTCCTGCTCTGTTCGTGTCCCCTCCGATCCATCTCCTGTACTGTCACCAATGAGCCATTTCCAAATGCAGGTCTGGTCTGATCACCCTGTCTGTCCCACATATGAACCGTTTATTGGTTCTTCACAGCTTGTAATGCCTGTCGTCGCCTGGGCCCCACCTGCCTTTACACCTTCACCTGCCTCTACTCCCACGTAGCCCTGCATGTGGGAAGAACACAGGCTCTGGAATCTTAGGACATGAGTCCTGACTCCACCTCTAAAGAGCGGCGAGGCCCTTGGGCCAGGTACTTAACTGCTCTGTACCTCGGTTTCTTCATCTGTGAGGAGGGTTGAGTATTAAGTGTGATAATAATCCACGCAAAGCGCTAAGGACAGTGCCTGGCACGCATGGTGAGCACTCAGCAAACGAGAGCTGTTGTTGTCATTACTCTTATTAGATGAACACAGTTTATATTCCAGCTGTTGTCGTGCCTTCTCAGAAGATCTTTGTCCTCATGTTTCTGTGCATAGACTAGTCCGTCTACAGAATATGCTTTTTCCTTTATCTTCAACCCCTGATTCTGCCTTGTAAACATCCACTTGGTCTTTATGGATCAGCTCCAACAACACCTCCTCCTTGGAGCCCTCCCTGGTGGTTTTGCTTCCCCCCGCGCCTTCCCAGGAGGTGTGAGGCACATTTCCACGTAACTCCAGACGCAGTTGTACACTTGGCATATCCTGGGCCCACTGTTTGTTTCTGCGTTTGTTTATTTTTCTTTGGCTGCGCTGGGTCTTCGTTGCTGCACGCGGGCTTTCTCCAGTTGTGGCGAGTGGGGGCTACTATTTGTTGTGGTGTGCAGGCTTCTCATTGCGGTGGATTCTCTTGCTGAGGAGCATGGGCTCTAGAGCACAGGCTCAGTAGTTGTGGCGCACGGGCTTTGTTGCTCCGTGGCATGTGGGATCTTCCCAGACCGGGGCTCGAACCCGTGTCCCCTGCATTGGCAGGTGGATTCTCAACCACTGTGCCACCAGGGAAGCCCGCTTTTGTACTTCTTGATCAATTATGTCAGCTAACCACAGAGAGAAATTAGGGAAAATCATTCTAATTTGTATTACCATGTGCAATGACCAGTTACTGTCAGATCTACCTTCAGGTATATCCAGAATCTTAGCATGTCTCATCACTTCCACCAGTCAGCCCAACCCAAGAGGCCTTCATCTTTCACCTGGATTGTTGCAGTGGCCTGCTGACTGGTCTCTCAGCCTCCTCCCTTTGCCCTTCCGTAGAGTTTATTTTCAGCACAGTGGTTCAGAGTGACCCTTGGAAAATAGAAGTTAGATCATGAAATGGACATAAAGATCTTCACCTGCCTGCCTGCCTCACAGAGTTGTTGAAGGACCAGAAGTAGATCGGGTTCCTTAAGGGCAAAATTATCACATTGGGTCCTTGTCTGGGGACAAAGTGGGGGCTGAAACAAAACTAGTGAACATTTCCCTCATTAAAAAATGGAAGAGAAACGGGAAAACCTCATCTGTGACCCACCTCTGCCTCCTGGCCTTGGCGGTTTGCACCATGTGCAGGCATGCAGGCGTGACTCTGATTTCGCCTGCATTTGGACCTGACTCATAGGTGAGTTGTGATTCACAGGGCTGGCATCTCTGCGGGTTTCTCTCCTGGCCCTGTGCTGCCCAGCAGGAACCAGGTGGTTGGTTGGTCTGGGCAGGCAGCGTTTATCCCTCTGTTTCTTTAACTGGGCACCCGTTTATAAGACTTGTTAGTGTCATCCCCCTGATGGGGGTAACTGTGCTAGAGAATTTTGATAAAGAAAATCAGTGGATGCCAAGTTTTCTTTCTCTTTACTGTCGGGACTCAGAATCTGCAACTTGGTGTTTGTGTTGAGTTTTAGATACGTGCAGCAGATTTGGACCGAGAGCTACCAGGCAAAGTAAATCAGAGCGCACAGAGTTACTCACCCAGGCCAGGCTGGGTGTTTGTGGGGAAGTACCATCTCTGTAGCCCAGAGAGAAGAAGTGACTCGCCCCAGGCACAGGTGTCCCCTGGAAGCAGCCCCAAAGGCCCCACACGGATTACCTTTTTTGGCCAAACGTTAGCAACCAGCGAACACATTCACACTGCTTGACTCCGAACAGCTGTCAAGAGAGACAGAGCTGAGTTGACTCTTCTGAGCATTGGCTCCCCGAGCGGTGCGTCTGGCTTTCAACTTTGAGAGTGAGGTTCATTCCCAAATGTTGGGTTGTAGCAGAGCCGCCCGCCCAGGAGGTCTCCCCTCCCCCGCCGCCCTCCCAGGTCGTTGGGTTCTTCACATGCCAGTGGTGAGTCTGTGGGCCTGAAGCTGAGCCTCAGAGGCAGAGCTGCAGGGAGAGGCTGTGTGCTGGGCTTGAGATGCAAGGAAACTGTGAAAATAGCTTCGAAGAAGCCTTTAAAATATTTATTTCTTCAAATTCTTTTCATTAAATTCTTTTCATTTCTTTCAAATAAAATGTGTTTGGGGATGGAAGACAGGGGAGGCACAAAAGGCTGAACATGCTTTATCCCTTAGAGATGGGCAGGTCTGCTCTGGGCCCAAAAGCCAGAGGTGCTCCGAGAACCCTTTGATGGGTTGCCTCTTTGAACTCAAACAATTGCTCACACAATTCTTAAGTTGAACTGTTTCTTTATGAGGGTAAGAATTTCAGTTCTCGTAGACGAAGTGTGGATTGGGTTAAAAAAAAAAAAAAGGTGCTCTGATGATGAAATTTAGAATCCAAACCCATGAGGCGATGTATTAGTAATTCTCCTATTGCTCGCATCGCTTGGAGAATGCCGGTTTTATAATTGCCTTCATACCAGTTCTCAGGCCAGACAAGGAAAACCACCCCATTGCTTCTTCTTTGTTATGCTTTGTGTTTGTGTGAAAATGGATGCTGTCAGTCAGGCTAGCTTCTTCAGAAAATTTAGCTACAAATGGCTTTTGGCTGTTGGCAGAGAACAGATAACATTTTCAATAGATGAAAACTGGTGCCCCATTTGGATAGTCAGGAAATAAAGCATCTATAGAGTTGCGCAGAAAGAGTCTAAATGCAGGTGTCACTTCCTTACCGTGTGATCTTCAGTTAATTACTTAACTTCTCTGTGCCTCAGTTTCTTTATCTGTGGAAAAGGGATAACACCTACCTCACATTTGCCTCAGTGTGGGTTTGAATAAAATGAAGCACTGTTATTTTTCTGACTTAATAGATTGTATCTTCTTATTATGATGGCTAGTAATTTTTAAAAATCTACTGAAGACAGCTCCAAAAAAGAAGTTCTAAAATTGTTTAGGCCGAGTGACATCATCTTTCTGAATTAAAAAAAAAATTATTTACTTTAAAATTTACATACAGTAGAATTCACTCTGTTTAGTGTACAGTTCTATGAGTTTTGACAAATGCATAGAGTCATAAGCACCAACAAAGACATCAAGATACAGAACATTTCCATTACCCCTCAGATTCTTTGTGCTGCTTCTTTGTACTCAATCCCTCCCTCCTCCCCTGGCCACCACCGATCTGTTCTCTGTCCCTTTAGTCTCTCCCAGCAAGTCTTGCACATGGAATCATACAACTTGAAGCCTTCTGAGCCTGGCTTCTTTCACTGAGCATAATTCGAGATTCATCCAAGTTGTTGCCGGCATCCCCAGTCGTGTTCAGTACTTTTTATTGCCGTATCGTATTCCATTGTATAGATGTATTAGTTTATCCCTTCACCAGGTGGAAGACATTTGGGTTGTGAATAAAGCCACACTTACATAACTTACATAACAGGTTTTTGTGTAAGCATCAATCTTCATTTCTCTTAGGTGAATTCCTAGGAGTGGGATTGCTGGGTCAAATGGTCAATATATGTTTAACCTTTAAAGAAACTGCAATACTGTTTTCCAAAGTGGTGTGCCATTTTGTATTCTTGCAATCAGTGGATAAGGGTTTCTGTTGCTGCACATCCTGGTCAGCACTTGGCTTGAGCAGTCCTTCTAGCCGTCCCAAGAGACCCGGGTGCAGAGGTATCCCACCGAACTTCTGATTTGCCATTTCTCTAATGACTAATGACATTGAGCATCTTTTCACGTGCCTTCTGTATGTGTGTCCATATCTTTTGCGCATTTCCTCATCAGGTTGTTCTCCTGCTCTGGAGTTTTTAGAGTTCTTTATGTGTTCTGGATACATGTCCTCTGCCAGAGGTGCGATTTGCAAATACTTTCTCACAGGTCGTAGCTTGTCCTTTCAAAAATTTCACAAGGGATTTGTAAGTATTTGTTCTTGTTAGAAAAGATTCAGCTGACACGAAAGTATTTACAGTAAAAAGCCAAAGATCTCCTTTCCCTCCCACCACTTCCTCCAGCTTTCTTCTAGGAGATAGCCACTGTTGACAGTTTTGTGAGGATCTTTCCAGTCCTATCCTAATTTTCTAGTAAATGTAAACGCGCGGCTTTCGGGATCTTAGTTCCCCAACCAGGGATTGAACCCCTGCCCTTGGCAGTGAAAACGCGGTGTCCTCACCACTGGACTGACAGGGAATTTCCTAGTAAATGTGTTTTGAAAGGAACATTTAATTTTTTAATTTTTATTTATTTTTGGCTGCGTTGGGTCTTTGTTGCTGCAGGCGGGCTTTCTCTAGTTGCAGCGAGAGGGAGCTACTCTTCATTGCGGTGGCTTCTCTTGTTGCGGAGCACAGGCTCCAGAGCGCAGGCTCAGTAGTTGTGGCGCACGGGCTTAGTTGCTCCGTGGCATGTGGGACCTTCCTGGACCAGGGCTCGAACCTGTGTCCCCTGCACTGGCAGGCGGATTCTTAACCGCTGCGCTACCAGGGAAGCCCTGAAAGGGACATTTAAATATTGAAATGTGTGTTTTGAAATTAGTTCTATTACTTTTCAGTCAATAAGTTGCATTTCAAAGACTCTCTGTTTTTCCTTTCAGCCCAGTTACAGGCAAAATCATTGCTTTTCTCTTGCAGTAGTGAGTTTTGATGTCCTGTGTCATATTCCAGGAAGCCATGATTCAGGAAAGAAAATTTCAGAGGATGACTGTTAAGTGGACTAAATTTAAATAGGTCATCTTGTGTTTGCTAAAGTTTGCTCTAATTAGTTGAAATTACTTTGAAATTCGTCCCGTTTCTGTTTTTTTTCTTTTCTTTTTTTTTTTTTTTGCGGTACACGGGCCTACTCACTGTTGTGGCCTCTCCCGTTGCGGAGCACAGGCTCCAGACGCGCAGGCTCAGCGGCCATGGCTCGTAGGCCCAGCCGCTCTGCGGCATGTGGGATCTTCCCGGACTGGGGCACGAACCCGTGTCCCCTGTGTTGGCAGGCAGACTCTCAACCACTGCGCCACCAGGGAAGCCCCGTCCCATTTCTTATTCTAAGTGGTGGGTTGCTGTTTGCTTTTGTGCATGTACCCTAAAGGTCCCGTTAGGCGAACAGTATTGATAACCTCAGAGTAAAGTTCTGGCTCCTTCCCGAACTTTAGATTGCTCATTTTTCTTTGATGGATTCTTTTGTGCTGTTGGAGATACTCAACACAGAATTTGTACTTGGTTTTTTATTTTTAGCTACAGTTTGGGGCTTTTTTTTAAAACCATAACTGGTCAGAACTTTTATTGCAGAATGAGTCTCACTGACACAGATTCTTTTCATCTTTCCACAGGTATGAATCCTAGGACCCAGAATAAGGATTCTTTAGACGACAGTGTTTCTACCTCTCCAGACCCAAGTAAGAGGGACCTGCTGACGGGGGAAGGTGGCAGGGAGGTGGAGGCGTGGGGGTGGATGGTCAAGGCACTGGGGGAGCAAGAGGGAGCCCTTTGGGAAGAGAATGGTCTGGAAGTTCACATGTCTCTGGGTGGTGAGGGGAGAGGGGAGACTCTGCAGCCTCTCCGATGGAACATGAGTGGCAGGGAGGCCAAATGACCTGTTCTGGAATGTGATTCGGGGCCACACAGGAAGGGTAGCGGAATTCCCAGAGCTGGCCTTGGCTCTCAAATGCTTAACGATGGCTCTGGGGAGAAGTCGGAAGGAATAAGACCTGAAACTGTTTACATCCCTGTAGTTGGAAGTGTTTGTCTGGGTTGCATTTGCTTTGATCATCCTTGTCTATTGAAATAGCTGAACATCTAAATATCAACAATAGCAAAATACCAGAAAAAAAAAATTCTGCTGCTTGGTCGATTTTGCTTTACTTCATTGTGACCAGTGGATATATGTACATCACCAAGTCTTTTTATCCCCACTGTTAAGGAACTTAACAATCATTTCACTACTTCTCCAGGTCCGGCATACTGGTCATTTTTCATGGCAATATCAAACACATTATTAAATCGTGCTTTGGATAATCATGTCTTAATGATGGCCATTTGGGTGATTTCTAGTTTTTTAGCATATAATGCATGGTGCAGTGGGTGTGTTTTTTTCTCTTGGTTCAGATCCTCGGAATATATTCCAAAGAATAGTTGGCAGATTGATTGTTTTCTAGAAAGCTGCCAGCCCTGAATAGATGAGCCTGTTTCTTCTCTACAACCCCAGCACTGGATTTTGTCATCTGTGTTTATTACTGTTAACTGAATGATTCTGAGGTGGGACCTCCTCAGAGGCCTCTGCAGGGCCTGAAGATACTGGAGGTAGAAAAGAGGCCACACAGACCTTTTACCCATGAAAAGAACATCATCAAGCTAAGAACTGGGAGCTTTTCTCACCACGGGGTTTGAATTCTCCGTATCTCAGTGTGTGCCCGCAGACACCATTTCTAAAAGGTTTTTATAATCTTGAGGGTCAGAAAGCTGGTGACGGCCAGAACGATGTAAGAAGGGACAGTAGTAGAGTGTCTTCTGTTTCTGGCCTCCCCACGGGGACTGTATTGTGTGCCCACCTTCTGCTGCTGGTTCTAACCGAGAAATGTGAACAAATTCATCCCTCGTCTGCCCTATGGGGAATTGGGGTGTTAACTAGGTTATCGTGGGCTGTGTCGTTTTTTAAAAAAATTTATTTTTTTTTTTAATTGAAGTCTAGTTGATTTACAACATTGTGCCAATCTCTGCTGTACAGCAAAGTGACTCGGTTATACACATATAGACTTTTTTTTTCCATATTCTTTTGCATTATGGTTTATCACAGGAGACTGAGTATAGTTCCCTGTGCTATACATTAGGACCTTGTCGTTTATCCATCCTAAATGTAATAGTTTGCATCTACCAACCCCAAACTCCCAGTCCATCCCTCTCCCTCCCCCCTTCCCCCTTGGCTGTGTTTTGAGTCCTTGAAGTATTAAGGAGTTAACAAGACCTGTATAGAGTCAACCGCATAGACTCAGAGAGTGGAGTGGTGATTGCCTGGGGCCTGTGGGGAGGTGGGCAGTGGGGGGGGGTGTTGCTGATTGGTGGGCGTAAAGCTTCAGTCCTGGGAGATGAGTAAGTTCTGGAGACCTGCTGCTCGGCACCGTCCTCAGTTAACAATACTGAATTGGACACTTACAAATTTTGTTGTTGTTGTTTGTTTTTTTTAATTTTATTTATTTTTATTTATTTATTACACAGCAGGTTCTTATTAGTTATCTGTTTTATACATATTAGTGTATATATGTCAATCCCATTCTCCCAATTCATCCCACCCCACCTCACCCTACCCTCCACTACACTTAAAAATTTGCTAAGATAGTAGATCTCACGCTAAGTGTTCTTACCACAATAAAATAAAATTCAAACCAACCAACCAAAAGTCAGCCCAGGACCTGGAGTGGAGACCGTGGAGTTAGGCCTGTTGCAGGTCAAGTCATCTTCCCCAAAGCAGGGCTGCCACACAGGGCATGTTTCCTGCTGGGACTCAGGGTGCAATCCCCTTCTTGTCCCTAACTCTGGGCTCAGGGAGGCTCTGTTGCCCTGGGTGGTGTGTCGGTCACTGTATGGAGGAAAGATCCCTGAGCAGAGTGGCTTCTGGCCCTGTGACCTCTGGTGGGTTCGGCTCGGCCAGGTGTTTAAAGGGGCCGATGATGCCTCCACACCTGCTCGGAGGAGGTGATGTGAGGGGGTACAGCACACGGTAAGTCACAGGGCACCACGAGAAGTGAGGTGCGTGAGGGTCTCACTGGGAATGCAGAGGCAGAGGCGCGGAGTGTTTCTGTTGCTCATTGCTCCCTCGCATGGAGATTTGACAAATAATTTTCACTTAAATGACTTAGAGAGATTACCACCCCATTACTTTAACTCTGATTCTCAACTGGGGAATATTTTGCACTTCAGGGCACTTTTGGTCATGTCTACAGACATTTTTGGTTTTCACAACCAGAAGATGTCACTGGCATCTAGTGAGTAGGGACCAGGGATGCTGCTCACATCCTACAATGCCCAGGACAACCCCCACAACAAAGAGTTATCTGGTCTAGAATAGCCTTCATGCCCCGAGGTGGAGAAACCCTGCTTTACCCAAAGAGCAGGAGGTTTTGGACAGACCCATGTGGTCGGGCCCACTCTGCTGATGGCAGCTTTCATTTCTAGATTGTTAAACTCTGTCTCCTAAAGTTCCGGCCTTGTAACTCCCAGGCATCCTTCCTTGATTCCTCTTCCTACCCTTTTGGATCTGTAACTTATTTTTGCAATCCTGAAAGTGTTCCTGAATTCTGCTCCCGTGTGCTATTCGCTCCAAAATCCAGCTCCAAAATCCGGCTGCGCTCTCCTCCTCTCCCCACCCTTCCTCTCCATCAGCCCAGGGGAGGCTTCCAGCTCGAGCCTCTCTTCCAGTTTCGGAATGTTGATTTGCTTCGATGTGTAACTGCCTGGCCTGGCCTGCCCTGCGGTAACCTCACTGGCATCGCGGCTGTAGCTCATGATCAGCAGAAAATGAAAAGTATCGGCTGTGCATCCCATTTGCATGATGGGATTGGATAAGCACTGCGTTGTCTAACAGCCTCTGTTTCTCTCTCTTTCTCCCCCCCCCCCCCCCCTTTCCTGGCAATTTTATCACCTGTCACCACCTACTTTCTCCTTACCCCTCCTTTCGTCCCCCCCCCCCCCCCCCCCCCCCCCCCCCCCCCCCCCCCCCCCGGCCATCCTACACCTGCCTGGTGACTACACGTACCTTCCTCCCTGTTCACACGAGGCAGTTCTGACGCTGTCTGCTCCCCCTGTAGTGCCAGGCTTCTGTTGCACAGTTGGCGTGGACTGGAAGTCTCTCACTACTCCGGCGTGCCTCCCCCTCACCACGGACTACTTCCCCGACCGCCAGGGCCTGCAGAATGACTACACAGAGGGCTGCTACGATCTCCTCCCAGAGGCCGACATCGACAGGTCGGTGGCAGAGGAAAGGCGCGCAGCTTTTGTTTCTCCCAAGACTGGTTTACAAATCGTTAGTTTCACTTACCACCACGGAAGGGTCATCAGGGCTGGCTCGTGGGGATGAAGCCAAGGACCGGGGGACTCTATGAGTGTCACATGGCCCTGGGCCAGGCATGTCCTGTGAACAGCCGTCTGTCTTTTCAGGAGGGACGAGGAAGGTGTGCAGATGACGGCTCAGCAGGTGTTTGAGGAGTTTGTCTGCCAGCGGCTCATGCAGGGCTACCAGATCATCGTGCAGCCCAGGGCACAGCAGCCCAGCCCCGCTGGCCCGCCCCCGCTCAGCAGCAGCCCGCTCTATGGCCGTGGTGAGCTGTCCTCTTTGGACTGTAGTTTCTCTTCTCTACTAAGTTTGTGCAAGCAGGTTCTCAAGATAGTAGGGAATACATACATTTAGGAGTCATTGTTTTTCAACACACATTTTTTTTCCCTCTAAATCTAACTTTACATGAGAATTAAACTCTCCACTGGGTTCAGAGTTATCTTAAAACTCTCCTTTTAAGGTAGAGGGTATGACCAAGTTCAGGAAGTTCCAGCCTGGCTTGAGCAGTACCTCGGGGTCCCAGGCAGCCAAGCAGGGGCTGAACTGTCAAACTACAGGGTGAATATTCCAGACCCAGGAGCCTGGGTTTATGTCTCCCACAGTGCCTGACACAGTAGGTCTTCTCATGTTACCTGAATCTCAAGTTTATACTTGTTGTTTTTTGGGTTTTTTCCCCATTCTGGATTCATGTTCTCTTGTTTGTCGCTGCAGCTCAGTGACTTGAAGCCGGGATGGTTTGTCCCTGAGTGGCAGAGGCTAGTGAGCGGCGGAGACTCAGTGGCACCGGCTGAGTCAGAGCTGGGCTCTGGAGGGCTCCTCTGAAACAAGTCAGGCAGCGAGAATTACATGCAGGGGCCTGGAACCACATGGCGGCGGTCACTTCCTGGAACCATCACTGAGCATCTGATAGTCCCCTGCTTCCTCCTTGTAGCTAATGAGCTCCCCTCCTCCCTAACCAGCCAGCACCAAACCTCAGGCCATCTTTGGCTTCATTAAAGCTCCTCTGGGGACTTCCCTGGTGGCGCAGTAGTTAGGAATCTGCCTGCCAATGCAGGGGACACGTGTTCGAGCCTGGTCCGGGAATATCCCACATGCCACGGAGCAGCTAGGCCCATGTGCCACAGCTACTGAGCCTGCGCTCTAGAGCCCGGAGCCGCAACTACTGAGCCTGTGTGATGCAACTACTGAAGCCCACTTGCCTAGAGCCTGTGCTCCGCAACAAGAGAAGCCACTGCAATGAGAAGCCCGCACACTGCAACTAGAGAAAAGCCCGTGCGCAGCAATGAAGACCCAAAGCAACCAAAAATTAAAAAAAAAATCTCCTCTGGTTAGAGGATCAAAGAAGCGTGGACCTGTTAATGGGAGCTTAGCAGTCCTCCAGTCCAGGCCCTGTTGTTCACGACAAAGCTTTGGATTCCCTCTGGATTTTCTCTAAAAGCCCCTTGTGATATGTATCATGTGACGCCTTTTTCGCACATTATAGACTGTACTGAATAGTAACCTTTCTGAGTGCCAGGATGATTTCAGCTGCATCTTGTCCTCCACCACAGAAACCACTGTGCCCGGTGTACGACAGTGTGCCTTGATGAATATATGACTGTGTTCATTCATTTGTTCATTAGTATTTTTTCTTTTGGCTCTGTTGGGTCTTCATTGCTGCGCGCGGGCTTTCTCTAGTTGTGGCAAGCAGGGGCTACTCTTTGTTGCGGTGCACGGGCTTCTCATTGCGGTGGCTTCTCTTTTTGTGGAGCACGGGCCCTAGAGTGCGTGGGCTTCAGTAGTTGTGGCACGTGAGCTCTAGAGCGCAGGCTCAGTAGTTGTGGCGCACGGGCTTAGTTGCTCCACCACATGTGGGATCTTCCTGGTCCAGGGATCGAACCCGTGTCCCCTGCACTGGCAGGCAGATTCTTAACCACTGCGCCACCAGGGAAGTCCTCATTAGTATTTTTTTTTTTTTGCAGTACGCGGGCCTCTCACTGTTGTGGCCTCTCCTGTTGCGGAGCATAGGCTCCGGACGCGCAGGCTCAGCGGCCATGGCTCACGGGCCCAGCTGCTCCGTGGCATGTGGGATCTTCCCGGACCGGGGCACGAACCCGTGTCCCCTGCATCGGCAGGTGGACTCTCAACCACTGCGCCACCAGGGAAGCCCCTCATTAATATCTTTGAAGCTCCTGCTCTGTGGGGGAAAATAACATTAGTCAAACCATGTATACAATTCCACGTTGCAATAAAGACTGTGAGGGAAAAATCAGAGGGCTGCGAGAATATTTAATACAGGACCTGATCTGGTCTGGAGAGTCAGGGGCGGCTTCTTTGAGGAGTTGATGTTTGAGCTGCTGCTGTACCTGAAACACATGCAGGAGTTTTTAGTGAGAGAGGAGTGGAGGGCAGGAACAGGTGGGCCAAGCATGCCAGGCAGCAGGGTTAGTATGTGCAAAGGCCCTGTTGGCTGGAAGACCTCGTGAGACTTTCTAGGCACCCGAAAGAAGACTGGCGTGGAGAGCACTGGGAATAAGCCAGCAATGTGGCCGGAGATGTCAGGAGACCCAGGCTGCACAGGCCCACGTGAAGGATTTTGTTCTTATCCCAAGAGCAGTGGGATGAATCTGCTTTTCATGTCAGTGGCTCCATCCAAGTTGCCTACTTCCTTTTCTGTGAAATAGCACTTTATCAGGTGCTACTGAAAATACAAAGACGAACAAGATTTGGGTCCTGGCCTCCTGGAACTTTTGGTTTGTCAGGGTGTGAGACAGAGGCACACAAGGAGCTACATCCAGGGTAGAATTCACCACTGATAGGGTCTGATACCTTTCTGGAGGAAGTGGCATTTGATGGTGACCTTAAATGATCCCTAGGATTTCGACAGTCGCCCAGGAAGAGAAGGCAGAAGAAGCAACAGGAGCAAATGTTTGGAGAAGGAAATTCGAGCAAATAAGTCTGAAACATGGTGCAGCAGTGTGGGCGTCACGGGGGCTGAGGGCCGAAAGCTAGGTTGGCCACCCCCGCGGTTGAGGGCCTCAGATGCCGGGTGGCAGCTTGTGCCTGAGGGGAGTGGAGTTCCATTTTAGCCAATTAACATCTACTCCGGAACTTTCCTTCACAGAGGACGAGGCATTGGGCTGTTCGGCCAGCTGTTGTAGGCACCCCCAGGCTCTAACCTCCTGCTGGCTGGTCAGTAACAGAAAAATCTGCCCACTTCAGGACTTTTTTTTTTTTTTTTAAACCAAGAATATTTCTTTTCCATGAAACTGCCCCTGGAAAGAAAGTGTTGCCTCTTTTGTTTCTCCTTTTCTAAATCTATATGGAAGAGAGCAATTGCCTGTTAAAGGAATGACCCTCAACCAGATGGAGGAAGTTATTTATTTTTTTCCCTATTAGGCCTTGTGTCCCGAAACCGCCCTGAGGAGGAAGACCAGTACTGGCTGAGCATGGGCAGAACTTTCCACAAAGTCACACTGAAGGATAAGATGATCACAGTGACACGATACCTTCCCAAGTGAGTCCCTTGGGTATTTAAAGTTTTCAGCTCTGTCCTCAATTATGTCAAACTACTAAGTTATGTTTCTAACACATACTGTCCACATACTGAATTATGTGTATAACACGTAATTCAAACCAAGGAGGCTGAGTAATTGGTTTTTCTTTCAGTTACTGTTTTACTCTCTAGGGTTGTATTTTATGGTTGTAGCTCACCTACTTCCAAAAGGGATTTGATCCAGCTTATAATGTTTAGCATGAGTCTTAACATGCCAATTAAAAATAAAGAGTATGAGGCTAGAAGAATGAGAAAGTTTAAGAAGAGCTGAGAAATCTCCATTACCAGTTCCCTGGGATGAGTTTTGGTTACTGTGGTCGAGGGTCGAGTGCCAAGGATACTGCTAAGTGTCTTGAGACAGAAAAGGTACAGGAGACTTGGGGGGAGGGGGGATCCTTGTTTGGACCTCAGGCCACACCCTTTGTTTTTCAGGTACCCTTACGAATCTGCCCAGATCCACTACACCTACAGCCTCTGCCCCTCCCACTCAGACTCGGAGTTTGTCTCCTGTTGGGTGGAATTCTCGCACGAGCGGCTGGAGGAGTACAAGTGGAATTACTTAGACCAGTACATCTGCTCTGCCGGCTCCGAGGACTTCAGGTCAGAGACCCCGATTTCACTTTCCATCCTCGCTGCCTTGCGTGTGTCTGTATTTTAATGTCTCTGTCCTTTCTCCTGATTGCAAAATGATGCCTGTTTTAGAAGAAAAAAAAGAAAAAGAAAATGGAGGGGAAATAGCACATCTGCATTGGGTTAAAAACTCAGTGATGAGATGGACGTGGATGGTTGTGCAACAGTGTGAATGTACTGAATGCTGCTGAATTGTGCACTTAGAGATCATTAAAGTGGTAAATTTGTTATGTATATTTTACCGCATGAAACAACAAACAACAGCAAAAAACCTGGTGAAGATGTGCTCTTTCTTTAAAAAATATTTATTTATTTATTTGGTTGCACCGGCTCTTAGTTGCAGCAGGTGGGCTCCTTAGTTGTGGTTCATGGGCTCCTTAGTTGCAGCAGACAGGCTTCTTTAGTTGCAGCACATGAGCTCCTTAGTTGTGGCTCTCTGGGTCCATAGTTGCCACACACAGTCTCCTTAGTTGTGGCATGTGAACTCTTAGTTGCGGCATGCATGTGGGATCTAGTTCCCTGACCAGGGATCGAACCTGGGCGCCTGCAATGGGAGTGCGGAGTTTTAACCACTGTGCCACAAGGGAAGTCCCAAAATGTGCTCTTTGGTGGAATGTCAGTGCTCTTCACATTTTCCTGACTGCTTGTGACATCTTTTTTTTTTTTAATTGAAGTCTAGTTGATTTACAATGTTGTGTTAATTTCTGCTGTTGAGCAAAGTGGTTCCATTATACGCATATATACATTCTTTTTTTTTTGTATTCTTTTCCATTATGGTTTATCATAGGATTTTTAAAAAATCGTTTTTCAGCTTTATTGAGGTATAACTGACAAAAATTGTACATATTTAAGGTGTACAATGTGATGGTTTCATATAAATATAGATTTTTTCTTTCTTTTTATTGGAGCATAGTTGATTTACAATGTTGTGTTAGCTTCTGCTGTACAGCAAAGTGAATCAGTTATACATATACATATACCCACTCTTTTTTAGATTCTATTCCCATGTAGGTCATTACAGAGTACTGAATAGAGTTCCCTGTGCTATATAGTAGGTTCTTATTAGTTATCTGTTTTATATATAGTAGTGTGTATATGTCAATCCCAGTCTCCCAATTTGTCCCTCCCCGCCCCTTTCCCCCTTGGTAACCATAAGTTTGTTTTCTACATCTGTGACTCAATTTCTATTTTATAAATAGGTCTATTTGTACCATTTTTTTTTTTAGATTCCACATATAAGTGATATCATATGATATTTGTCTTTCTCTGACTTACTTCATTCAGTATGACTATCTCTAGAGCCATCCATATCCCTGCAAATAGCATTATTTCACTGTTTTTTTATTATCATAGGATATTGAATATAGTTCTCTGTGCTATACAGTAGGACCTTGTTGTTTATCCATTCTATATATAAAAGCTTTGTGACGTCTTGTTTTTGTTTTATTTTATTTTATTTTCTTGGCCATGCTACGAGGCATGCAGGATCTTAGTTCCCTGACCAGGGATTGAACCTGGGCGCACAGCAGTGGAAGTGCCGAGTCCTAACCAGTGGACCACCAGGGAATTCCCTGTGACATCTTGTTTTCAATTTTTCATTTTTATGCATGATTTATGGTTGTGATGATAAAAGGCCACAGCGGCACTGGGCCTGGGTGCACAGAAGCATTCTGACGTCTCTGGGATAGAAAGTAAAAGCAGCCTTGGAGTTCTTCCCTCTCAGCCTGCGTGAAATGCAGCATCAGATGAGCACGTGCTCCTGGGCAGATGGACGCTTGCACACTCACTCCCGGGGGCGTGGGTGTTGAGATGGGATGCTTACTGGGGTGCTTTTATCATCTACTTTTTCTCACCACCACCCCTTTTCCCCTCTGGCCCTCTGTAGCTTAATTGAGTCTCTGAAGTTCTGGAGGACCCGCTTCCTGCTGCTGCCAGCCTGTGTCACCGCCACCAAGCGCATCACGGAGGGGGAGGCCCACTGTGACATCTACGGGGACAGGCCTCGGGCAGACGAGGAGGAGTGGCAGCTCCTGGATGGCTTCATCCGATTCGTGGAGGGCCTAAACCGGATCCGCCGGCGGCACCGCTCCGATCGCATGATGCGGGTGAGGCACCACAGACCCCTTGGGGGCTGGGCCCGGTCTGGGATGCAGGGACCGTCTCCTCCTGTGTCTGAGGCCTCTCGCCGGCCAGTTTCTTTACTCCACAGCTGCCCAGCGTTTATCTTCAGTCCAAAGAAGTGGGTTCTCCTCCAGAGCAGGGTGAAGCAGGGTACACAGCCAGCCACCGGGCTGGGGCCACGCATCTGACCCGAGGATACAGTCCTTTGTGAGCTCCCCACTGGGGACCCGGCATCAGGCACAGCTGCTTATGTGACTGGATTGCTGGTGCTGGATTGCTGGATAGAAACTCGCTCAAGAGGGTGACAGCAGCAATGTCACTTGTAGTGTTTCCTGCACCCTTGGGCCTTCATTCAACCACTCACTCCCCAGTGAGGACGCTGAGGCTCGTGGGGGTGATGGGATGTGTCTGAGGACACCGAGCTAATAAAGGGCTGATCTGGGATGATTCAGAGTGTGTGTGTGTGTGTGTGTGTGTGTGTGTGTGTGTGTGTGTGTGTACACATAACAGCTCTGTGAATTTTACAAATGTATAGATTCACATAACCACCCCCACCACCACAATCAGGACATGGAATAGTTCCATCAGTGCAAAAAAACTCTCACACTACCCTTTAGAGTCACACTGTCCCCCCATCTCTAACCCCTGGCAGCCACTGGTCTGTCCTCCATCACTATACAGTTGTCTTTTCCAAATGTCCTATAAGTGAAATCATACGATACGTAACCTTTCAAGGCTGCTTTCTTTCACTCAGCATAATGCCTTTGGGGTTCATCCAACTTGTCGCTGAAATCCACGGTTCATTCCCTTCCATTGCTGAGTAGTGTTCCATCATCAGCCGTGTTTTTATTTTTTGTTTTTAACCTCAAGTTCAGTGTTCTTTAACCCAGGCCAGCTGCCTCTCGTACACAGCATCTTTTCTGGGAGAGCTTATGTAGTGGAAAGAACCTTAGTTCTTGCGGTACGCGGGCCTCTCACTGTTGTGGCCTCTCCCGTTGCGGAGCACAGGCTCCGGACGCGCGGGCTCAGTGGCCATGGCTCACGGGCCCAGCCGCTCTGTGGCATGTGGGATCTTCCTGGACCGGGGCACGAACCTGTGTCCCCTGCATCGGCAGGTGGACTCTCAACCCCTGCGCCACCAAGGAAGCCCAGAACCTTGGTTTTGAAGTCAGTTAACTGGAGTTTGAATTCCAGCTGCAGTGCGATTTGGGATAAGTTACTTCACTTCTCTGAGACTTAGCTTCTTTTTCCGTAAATTAGATGTGATGTTATTTACAAGGAAATCCTTGAGCCATTGATTGAGAATAAAATGAGATGCTATACGTAAACCGCCTCAAGGAGGCAGTGTGTTTTGAGTCCACAGCTATTTGGGACCTTCAGTTCAAGCAAAAAGCCATTTCCTGGCATTTCCTGATCCTGAGACCCCGTCTTCCCCAACTGCACTGATGGGCCCCCAGAGCCTGAGGCACAGCAGACGCAGCAGCATCTGATGGCCTGTCTCCTCCTCTATGCTTTAGAAAGGGGCCGCCATGAAAGGCTTGCAGATGGCTGGGCCCATCCCTACCCACTCCCTCGAGTCGACCGGCCCCCCGGTTGGGAAGAAGGGAACCTCAGCTCTGTCTGCCCTGCTGGAAATGGAAGCCACTCAGAAGTAAGTACCTGGTGGACAGAGACTCGTTCCCATCCCCCAGGCCCCAGTGCTGTGAAATGTGACTTCTGTCTACCAAGGAGCCAGTAACTGACAAAAAGACACATATGTGAAAAGAAAGCTAGGTTAATACCTGGTAAGTGTCGAATGTCATGAAGTAGGTCAGAAGTTAAAAACTTGCAGTCTGGGACTTGATTTGAACTACAGATACAGTTGGTTTGGTCCACAAGGTGTTTTTTTTTTGGTTGGTTGGTCTTTTGTTTGTTTTGTATTTTTAATAGACTTTCTTTTTTAGGGCAGTTTTAGGTTCAAGGCAAAATTGAATGGAAGGTACAGAGAGTTCCCATCTACACCCTGTCCCTGCACATTATCCACATCCCTCACTGAACGGTACATTTGTTACAATCGATGGACCTGCATTAACACATCGTAGTCACCCAAAGAGCACAGTTTATTTACATCAGGGTTCACTCTTGGTGTTGCACATTCTATGGGTTTAGACAAACTTATAATGACATGTAGCCACCGTTATAGAGTAGTTAACATTGCCCTAAAAACACAAAATACTTTTTAAATATTTGAGCCAAATTTTTTTCGTTTGAAGATTTCATATAAAAATCTTGATTTCTTAATGAATTCTTACATGAAAAAATATATAACATGGTTATATTGTATAAAAAATATAGATAATGTAATACGAAATTATATTATGGGTAATATGTAAAATCCAACTTTGCTCGAAGTGGTGGAGGCTCAGTTACCACTGGGTCCACGTTCAAGCCCAGCCACAACGGGCTGGCACTTTAGGTGGACTAGTGCCCCTGGTTTACTGTAGAACCAGCACGCCGTCTGCTCTTGAACTTGTCTTGGCCCCTCAGACAAGGGCCACCTGACCAGCTTCTCTAGGCATTTGAGCGTGTGGTCCCTTTGTAAACAGTAGGTGCTGCAGCTCTTAGGACCCCCGTGGGACCACATCTTGCTTTGGGAGGGCAGGGACAGTGTCACAGGAGGTAGGATTTAAGGTGTCCTTGTAGAAAGGGATGCATTTATATGGGGGGTAGGGGGAGGACTTGGGGAAAAGGGGAAAACATTGCCACGAGCAGGTGGGGCCTACTCTGGGAGGCCTTCCCTGCCCCCTCCAGCCTTCCAGCCAGATCAGATCCCTGCTGTACTTCCTGGTGTCTGTCTGGTGAGGGGGTCCGTGCCATGCCCACAGGAGCCCAAATATGTTAAGCTTTCAGAAGGTAACATGAGTGAGCCCAAGGCCCAGTGGGAGATGCAGTTGCAAAGACAGCATGGGAAATCGGATTCCAGGCTGTTCTTACACATTCTCATAGCAAGAGCGACTCTTTGAAAGTTTATTTTAATGGAAAATTTCAAACAGATTAAAAAAAAGTAGACTCGTGTAATAAATCCCTGTTTACCCATCACCCAGCTTCAATGATTATCAACTCACGGCCAATCTTGTTTCATTTATATCCTGCTTGCTCACATCTTCCTTTTTATTTCTTATGAAATCCCAGACATCACACCCCTTTGTCTATAATATTTCAGTGTGCATCTCTGAAAGATAAGTACTCCTAAAACAAAACTGTAATACCATAATTTACCTAAAAAGTCACAGCAGTTCCTTAATATCATGTAATATTCATTCAGCATCTTTGGCAGAAGTGGTGTTTGCAGAAATGGGTCCTGTGTACAGGAAGGCCTGGTGGGTGGGCCCAGGAGGCAGAGGCCTCACTAGTCCAGGCGAGAGGCAGAAGAGGCTAGAGGGTGAGGATGGGATGGAGAGGAAGGGATGCGGAGAGAGAAGGGAACAGCGTGGCCATGGTGACAGGGGAGCAGATGAGAGGAGGAGAGCTGGGGTAGGTCGGGCTCATTACTGAGGGCGCTGGGGCCTCCAGAAAATACCTTTATCTGACCAAGGAAAGACCCCAGAACTCCACCTGGCAGGTTGTCCCTGTAGCTAATCACAGACCTTTCCTGCTGGAAAAAAGAACAAGGAACATATGTTGCTGGGAGGGGTGTGAAGTTGGGGGCAGGGGAATCTTATTTTAATGTGTCAGTGAGTCATCGTTCAGTGCACCCCAAGGAGCCTCTTTCTGCTCAGACTTGAAGAGGACGGGTACTTTGGGGTGGCAGTATCCCTGGGTGTGTGTGGGGAGCTCAGCTGACCCCACAGCAGGAGGCAGGACAGATGACCGCTCCTGAGTGATGTGGTGTGATTTCTCAGAGCTGGAGGCCGAGCAGAGGGAGCGAGACCTTTACATGACGTTTGCTCACACAGCATTTTTTATTTTGTGTTTTTCTTTATTGTTTTGCTACACCAAGCAGATCCAATTTTATTATGGAAAACTGTTATAGCCATACGAAGAAGAGTTTCAGAAGTTTCACCCGTAGTCCTGTCATCTTACCACGCGTGTCTGTTTCCTCCATTTCCCCTGGGTCTTTACCTGGAGGCGTGCACCTGTTGTCAGGCTCTCGTGGGAGGCAGAGGTCCCAGGAGCGTGGCTGTGGGCAGTCTGGGCTGCAGGTGCCAGTCCGCAGCTCTGCGGCTCCTGTTAGATGGGGATAAACTGATGTCAGGGAGTCAGAGCGGGGAGAGAGCCCATGTGGCAATTGTCGTGGCCTCTGGGAAGAAGGTAGCGTGCCCCATGCGTGTTCTCACGTGTGGGCTTGCACAGTATAGCTAGTCCTTTTGTGACATCCCCTCTCCTGAGCCGTGAGACAAGGAACCTCCGAGGGCAAGGACGGGTCCTACTTGTCTCTGAATCCCCGACTCCTAGTCCATGGGTCAGCACATAGATGGCAGCTCAGTACATGGGGGTTGTCATGTGCATCAGACGAGGGGACCCTGGGGGGCAACCGAGGCTTCCTGCCACCACCGTCCCAGCCACGGGCTAGGCCACAGCCCCCAGGAGGCGCAGGAGAGCGTCCCAGTGTGTGTTTGCGGATGAGGCCCAGAGGAACACACCACGATGTGGTGCAGAGACAGTGCACTGTACGTGGACCAGGCAGAGTCAGGCTTTTAGTCTGCTTTTCTTATATGAATTACACCTCAGAGTACCCAAGTGATTGGTGCAGGAGGTGTCTCTCTCTGATATTCCAGCTAATGGGTCCAGAAGGAGCACTGGAACATTACCACATGTGGGCTCTGATGCGCTCACGGACCTAGCAGAGATCACCAGTGACCGCTCACATCGCCAGATGCTGTGGGCCTCCATGTAGAAGCACAGAACACACTGAGGAAGAATTACTGCCCCATCAAACCTAAATGTGCTCAAACCTCTAAATATAATTTCTAGTGCTCAGGAAGTATGGGGCGCAGAGGAACACGATAAACAATAAAGGGATATGATCAGCATATCCAGACTGTAAATTTACAGGACGAGTGAGCTACTTTCTTCCACAAATAAATTGCAGGGAGATGGAGGGATGAGTGGAGCTTTTAGCTTAAAGAATACTTGAGAGACATAACTGACTGCATTGTAGGGATTTTAACTGAATCCTGTTTTGAACAAACACACAGTAAAATCTGTTTTTAAAAAAATTTATTATATTTGGGTCTTCGTTGCTGCATGCGGGCTTTCTCTAGTTGCAGTGCGTGGGCTTCTCATTGCGGTGGCTTCTCTTGTTGCAGAGCACGGGATCTAGGTGCACCGGCTTCAGTAGTTGTGGCTCGCGGGCTCTAGAATGCAGGCTCTGTAGTTGTGGCACACGGGCTTAGTTGCTCTCTGGCATGTGGGATCTTCCTGGACCAGGGATTGAACCCGTGTCCCCTGCATTGGCAGGTGGATTCTTAACCACTGCGCCCCCAGGGAAGTCCTAAAATCTTTTAAAGATACAATATATACTGAAGTGTTTATGGATGAAGTAATAGCATGTGTGAGTTTTGCTTCCAAATAATCGGGTGGATAGGGATAGATGAAACAAGATTGACTGTATCAATAAATAATTCTGGGGTCCAGGTAGATAAGAGTTCGATTACATTATCCTCCTTATTTTCATATGGGTTTGAAAAATTTCCATGACAAAAACCAAAAAGAGAGAGTGTAACAGGTTACTATGGAAACTGATTTTTAATCTCCAATATGAGGTTACTTCACCATCAGTAAGAGATGTGTCAGGATTTAAGATGAGGGAAATGTCACAAATTGGCTTCCCGGGGAAACGGATGGAGACAGAATTTAGTCGTGGGCTCAGCCCCTGTGGGAGGGAGGGGGCGGAAGGTGGAGGGGACAGAGGGAGAAGCTGAGATGCAGGAAAGCCCAGTGATGGCCTCGAGCAACTCCCTCAAGCCCTGGAGCTAGAGCCACGTTTGGAGATGAGCCGGGTTGGACCAACAGGGCCAGGCCTTTACACCCCTTGGTGATGGTTCACTGTCCACAGGCAGCCCAGGGAGGGGCTCGGGCTCTGCAGCTGGGCCGTCTCTGGAGGGGGACAACATGCCCAGCTCCCGTGTCAGCAGGGCCACGGCAGAGGGTCTGGGTGGCGCCTCGAAGTTCCCACCATGAGAAGTATGTGTTATGGTAACAATGAAGCACTTTAGACTGTAACGTGAGCCTCCTGGAACTTACCAAATAAAAATTCAGTGGTATATTAAAACAGTCTAATTTGGGGGTAGCATTTAAGTTACCATAGTTCATGGCTTATCTTAGTACGGAAAAAAAAATTAGGAAAATATATGTGAAAGTAGGCATTTATGGATACCAGAACTGAGATGGGAGGAGATGTCATAAGAAAACCATAGTTGTCTTGTGTCTGAGATAAATGCCTGTTAGATTAGTGTGTGGCATTTTTTGGGGGGAGGGGAGGGCTCAAGTGTGTGCATTTGCAAGATTAACGGATCTTCAAAATGTATAAAGAGTCGACACATTTCACCCTGTTTAGTTAATGTGGAATGGTAACGCAGCCCTAACGTTCAGAATGTGCTTCTGCTGGTATATTTAATAAAAACTGAGAAAAAGTTTCTCCCAGAGAGTTGAAAAAAATGGTGTTCATGGACAGAGTCACTCAAACCATATCACTTGCCTTTTCAAAGTAATACATAAGCCCAGGTGCTGCCAAGAGGCTTTTAAAATTGAGCTGTTTTCTGATTTTCCGTGGCAGCTGGTGATTGTTCAGGACAATGAATGAAATTAAGGGCACCACGTAGGGCCTGATGATTAACAAAGCGGAAGAGCGTGTTTCGAAGGTGCTGGCAACAGAGCTGCCTTCGCTTCGTTGTGGTTAACATGGGTCCTTCCCCAGGCGGCTCTGAGCAAGGACCGCCCTGTGTTTTCCCCCCTTTCAGGTGCCTGGGAGAACAGCAGGCGGCGGTGCATGGGGGCAAGAGCTCCGCACCTCCAGCCGAGAGCAGCGGCGTAGCCATGACTCCCACCTACGTGGACAGCCCACGAAAGGTAAAGGAGCCCCTCCGGCGGGGGGCTGGCTTGTGCGCTCAGGGACCCGGTATGGAGGGTAACGCAACCCATGAGTCCAGGACTAAGTGTGCTGAGGATTTGGAGGAACCCTTTGCAGCACTGCTATTTTGATGCAGGGACTTGCCTGCTCACGGTTGTAAGGACGCTAACTGCTAGATGAAAGCAGATGTAAATCAGTCAAGCTAAACTCTGTCTATTCGAGATCTGGCTTAAGCTGTGACACTGGCCTCTGGTTTTCTTTCAGCCCCATCTTCAGCCCTCCTGGTGGCGGGAGGGAGGTAGAAAATGACTGAAGCAGCTTCTGGGAGAGCTCACTGTTTGGTGAATGAAATTCCCATCAGTTTGCTTAGACTCCTAAGAAGTAGTCAGACGGGAGCATCCTGGGAGACGGAAACCAAAACCTGAGGCTTTGGCCTCTATACGGAATAGCAAGTACAGTAGAGGAGCTGAAAGCTCCACAGGTCAGGCTTGTTGTAGCTTTTAAGACCAATAGATGTGTCTCTGCCAACTCCTTCTCCTTGGAAATTCAGAATCTGATATCGTTCTGATGTGGCAGGGTGAGCTGGCCACACATTCTCTTACCTGGTCTCTCTCACTCGGAAATGAAGGAGATTCAATAGATGTATTTTATTTTTCAGCATTGTGGTCAACTTGTATATCCATCTGCATATTTATTTATTTTACTTTCACATCGTGAAAATTTCCCCATGTCATTATTTCTCCAAAGTTTGATTTTAAAAAATAACTATATTTCATCATATGATTAGACCTTTGTTTATAACTTCATTTTTTGTTAAAAAAGGTGGTTTCAGATTTTTAAAAATAGTTTTTGGCAATCATTCCATAAGTTTGTATAATTATTCTGCAGTGTATCAAAATTACAAGTAATACTGCAAACATCCTTGCACATAATTATTTGATCACATCTCTGATTGTTTCTACAGGGTAAGTTCCTAGAATTAGACTTCTAGGATGGAGGGATTAAAATCTGAGAAAAAGTAGCAACTGAGGCTGCAGGCAGTGTGTAGCATCCATAGGCCAGAGACAGCAAACCTCAATAAATATTTTAGGCTTTGTGGGCTGAGAGGGGAGATCAAGGCTATTGTGTGGGCTCTTCTGTAACCATTTAAAATCTTAATGGTTCTCAGCTCACAGGCTGGAATAACCAGGTGACTGGATTAGGCTGTAGGCTGTCGTTTCCGCAAACCCAGCTCTAAGGCAGTGACTCTAGGTACAGTCCCAAGGATAGTCTGTGCGTCAAGAATGACCTGTTGGTGAAGAAAGTCTTTTCACCTGTCCTCACTCACGGGTACATCATCTCAGCAGCGTTAGCACCTCTGCTTCTGTATGTTCTGGCAGAGAAGGGACGCAAATAGAACGTGAGAACACACAAGTGCCTGTGTGCTGTTCACTAGCTGTTACGTCCACCCACTGCTGTCTTTGAGGATTAGAAACAGTGCGGGGGACAGTACTGAGAAGTACAGAAATTACAGAACCACAAGCATTATGGTTAAAATACACCAACAGCCAAATAGGAGATCGTGGTCTAGAACACTCCCTTCATCTTCCAGCTGGACACTGAAATCCGTGTGGATAGCCATCAGTCTGCTGGGTGTAGATTCCCAAGTGGTCCAGGAGAAGCAGAGGTGTTAGGAGATGGCCCGGCACTCTCCAGGCAGCAGCTGTGTCAGGATGCGTAGAGGGTACCCGAGTGTGCATCTCCGCAGACATGCGTTTCCTCAGCTCGTTACTTGAGCTCATAGTGGCTGATGGGCGTGGCAGCAGTCCTGGTAAAATGGACACCGAAATACTTCAGTGATTCTACTTTTAGAATTTAAAAAGTTTTAGGAAAGCAGGGACCTTCAGGTGTATCAAGTGGCATTTCCGAATTTCAGTGATAATAAAGCATAAAAAGTAAAAAGATTTTGAAGGGACAAGAGGACACTTCTTGACCTTAAGAAAGAGGGAGGGAGTGGGTCTTTGGAAAAGTTCTCTCTGTCATTTATGTTTCAAGTACACGGCAGCTTGAACCCCACAAGAATAGGGTGGGGAGGGGAAGGCTGCTTCAGGAGCCCCTCCCGGGGACTGCATATGATTTTGTTACACAACCAGTGGGGGAGAAGGTATTGCTGCTCCTGTGTCCCCAGGTTGCTCAGAAAATTAAACAAGAACTTTTCCTGCATAATGTATCCAAAATATCATCACTTTCAATATATGATCTATATAGAAAATTAAAAAAAAAAAACAAAAAACTTCTCCTGCAGTGAATCCTCTTCTCCCATCTGGCTGCCATGTTACAGGCGGAAACGCAAACGTCAGGCCTCCGTGCGTCTCCCAGAGGCCTGCTGGTCACCCAGCCAGGCGGGAGGCCAGGACGCTGCCCCCAATCCTGCCCCATGCGCCCCTCTGCAAGCTGCCCCGCGGCCTTCTCCTCCCTTCGACATAGGTCTGAGGATGTTCAGAGCTATGTGGGAGGACGCAAGCAGCCAAGCCAGGCTCTGATGAGATCTGAGGCGCTTGGACACACCTTCTCCCCCAGGTGCTGGCTCCCACCCCACTGGGATATTCTGCCCAGGAAGGTGTGAGTTTCTGCTAATGCTTTGCATTTGGATATTTTCCTCCTGGGTGGATCTCTCTCTCTTTCTCTCTCTCTCTCCCTCCCTCTTTTTTTTTTCCCTTTCCCCTCATGTGCCCTTCTTTCTCTCCTTCCCTCCTTGTTTTTTGCTCTCGTCCCCCCCTCCTTCCCCGATGGTTCGCTGCTGGGCCACGTTCCGTCCCTCCGCCCCCTCGCACCTGCTGCCGCTTCCTGCCGCTCTGACCTCAGGACGGGGCCTTCTTTATGGAGTTTGTCCGCAGCCCACGCACAGCATCGTCCACCTTCTACCCGCAGGTCAGTCCAACCCCAGGGCCCCGAGGCCCGTGCATGCCTGTCCGTCGCAGAAGCCGCGACCTGGCCTTCAGCTCGGCTCTGAACGCGTGGAATTGGGCCGAAGCCGAGTTTGAGGGGCAGTTGAAACTGAATTCAGTCTCAGAGGTGCATTTCCTTTCTTGGTGTTTGTGGTGACACAGGGGGATGAGGAGATTAACGTCAGAAAACATGCTGGCACGTGTGGCTTAATGTGTTCCCGTCTTTGTCATGTGTTGCCACTGACTCTTGGCCACGGGGCAGCATCTTCCTGTTTAGGTGTTTTTGGCCATATGACATAAGCAACATGATACATGCTGACTTAAGGACAGAACTCTTATTTTTTTCTTCCTAGTACAAGCAGATAAATTTATAGCAGTGCGGCAGGAAGTGGTGAAAAACAGAGGAAGCAATTACTACCAGGCATGTGCTTTGTCATAGACTGAGGGTGTGCGTCCCTGGGCAGCTTGCATCTGGACTGTCCTGAACTCGCGTGTCACATAAAGGGTTTGGACCCATCTCAAGGGGCTTCCAAGCCTTAAAACTCTTCACTTACTATGTGCCAGGCTCATGGTATTATTTCATCTCATCCTCACAGCGTAGCCTATGAGTTAAGCAGAAGTTTTATCCCAGTTCTACAGATGGAGAAATTGAGGCCCAAAGAACTTGTGCTTCACACAGTACAGGGTTGAGCTGGGATTTAAATCAAGACCAAGATGCTTGATTCATTACCCCCACCCCATAATTAGCATCGGTCATTGCTGTGCTGACAGATCTTGGTGAAGAGAACCTGGGCTCCCTGCCCTTTATTGAGGCCCCTGAGTATATGTGATTGACCTGGTCACAGAGATTTGAAAGGGAGGAGAGGGTTTATGCAGAGCAGGGCAGGCTCAGGAGGACAGATGTGGGAGGTTCGGGGCAAAGGTTTAGGAACCCTTATTTGGTGGAAGTGAGAAAACCAACATGGATTGAGGACCTGCTCCGCCAGCTACTGTGCAAAGGGCTTTGCAAACAGCCTGTGAGTCCATGAGGTACATGTACTATCACCCCATTTTCCAGATGAAGAAACTGAGGCTTAAGTATGTTGCCTGGTCAAAGGGCCCGGAACTAGCAAGTGGCAGAGCCCCTCCACTGTTCTGTAGTTCACACTGGTGTCTTCCCTTTCTTGGGAGGCCAGAGGGCATCTTGGGTCTGTGCTGGGCTCTTCCCAGTGAAAGCGCGACCCTGGGCAGGTCCCCATTGGGGCCTCTGAGTCCTAATCCAGCAATCACCATCCGTAGGAGGCAACCTGTCCTTGTGGATTAAAACAGACTCCGGTTGGAGTTTTTAACCTTTTACTTTCTAACAATAGACCCTCTTGTGAAAAGCTTCAGACTTAGATTAGAACTTAACCTAAGAAAAATCAACAGAGCGGGAGAGAATTGTTTTATACATCCTATAATACTCCACACAGGTTCACGTGGTGGAATTCACTGGAAGAACAGAAGTGGATAAGTTCCTGGAATTGGAAACAGCAAACAGAGATGAGAAGTTTATGTTACCCACCATTAAAAAAAAAATGATCCCATGTAAGATGTAGTAAGGGAGCGCTCTGTACTGACATGAAATTAAATTGAGCTGTGCTGAGTGCCGTGGGAGATACAGGGATGAACACGACACCCTGTGGATGTTGCTTGTTTGATGTCTGTTCCCCCCTCCTCACCCCCAGAGGGTGAGCACCGTGAGGGCAGGGGAAGTTTGTTTTTTGGGGGTTTTTTTTGTTTGTTTCTTTTTCAAATTCTTTTCCCATTTAGGTTGTTACATAATATTGAGCAGAGTTCCCTGTGCTATTCAATAGGTCCTTGTTGGTTATCTATTTTAAATATAACAGTGTGTACATGTCAGTCGCAAACTTCAGGGGAGGCTTTTGATGAGGGGTGATATTCCTTCCTTCTCTGATGATATAAACCTTGGAAAACATCCTGGCTGTGGGACTGGGGTTATCCTCCAGCTCTGCAAGGTATATGGGATTCCGTCATGAGTGCTTTTACGAGGCCTCTCTGTGCCCGGATGGTGCTGGGTGGCTGGAGGCCAGGAGCCCTGCTCAACCCACCTCGTCTCCAGGTGACACTGGCCTCAATGCACAGTTGAGGGCTGGGCTGGCGGGTCCTGCTGTGTCCTGGTGGCTGGTTGTCCTCCAGCAGGAGCAAGCAGGGCTCTGACAGGCATGGGGTTGGGGGCCATGCGGGCACGTGTTGTGGTTGATGCTCACCTCAGAGGCGTCCTTGGGAAAACCCCCTCCCTCAGCTTCTCCCACAGCTTTGGGCGTGTGGGAAGGTGGGAGGAGAAGGGGTTGGTGTTGCTGCTGACGGTTGTTGGTTTGTTTGTTTAATTAACTAAATGCCAAACTTTATTTGGATTTCACTGGTTTTTCTGTGAATGTCCTCTCTGTTCCAGGGTCCAATCCGGGGCACCATGTTGCATTTAGCTGCCATGTCTCCCCAGTCTCCTCTGGTCTGTGACATTTTTTTTTTTTTTAACGACCTTGATGGTCTGGAGGAGTCCTGGCCAGATATCCTGTAGAAAGTCTCCAAATCTGGGTTGGTTTGATGTTTTTCTCATGGCGAGACGGGAGTTATAGGTTTTTGAAAAGAATCCTCAGAGGTGAAGTACCCATCTCATCACATCCCATGGAGGTCCACAAGGTCCACACAACATCATTGGTGACGTGAACCGTCATCGCTTGGTGACGTGGTACTTGCCAGCTGTCTCCACTGTGAAGCTGCTGTTTCCCCTTTCTATACTCTGGAAGCAGGTCACTAAATCTAGCCCACTCCAAAGAGGAGACAGGAGATTAAACTCACCTCCAGAAGGTCCCATCTGCACAGGTTTAATAGGGTCCTTCTGTAAGGAAGGTTTTGAATGAGGTTCCTAAGACAAAACCCATCCCAGACCAAGCATCTCCCTCTGATTGGCTCTTTTCAGCTCTCCGTGTGAGACAACGGCGGTTCTGTCCATCTCTTTGTCTTTTTCCCACTGGTCTTATTCCAAAAAGTTTCTTCGGGTGGATTATGGAAATAAATGCAACCTCCAGAATAAAAATGTGACTAGATGGGGAAATTCAGGAAAAGAAAAAACAAGACAGGACATCCTACGAGGTCTTATAACGTACTTAGAGTTTCCTGCTAAATTCAGCTCTGCACTTCCTGGTAGCCAAAGAAAAGTGGGAAACATCTGTTCCAGGATTCAGAGTGGTCATGAGATAAAGACAAACCAGTTGTTGGGGAGAAGCATAACTTTTCCTGGTATTAAGATCTGAGCAAAATGCCTTTCTCTGTGGCCTCTTTTTTATTTTTTAAATATTTGTTTATATAGGCTGCACTGGGTCTTAGTTGTGGCACACAGGATCTTCATTGAGGCATGTTTAGTTGCAGCATGCAGGCTCTTAGTTGTGGCATGCATGTGGGATCTAGTTCCCCAACCAGGGATTGAACCTGGGCCCCCTGCATTGGGAGTGCAGAGTCTTACCCACTGGACCACCAGAGGAGTTCCATCTGAGCAGCCTCTTGAAAGATGGACGTTGTGTGATATGGAGCAGGGGAGGGGCAAATCTGGCCCACCATCTGCTTTTGTCAATAAAGTTTTATCAGGACAAAGCCACACCCCCTTCATTTACATCATTGATGGCTGCTTTTGTGCTTTTTCACTTATACAGAAACTGTATAAGTTTCAACAGGCTTTATAGCCCACAAAGCCTAAAATAATACCATCTGGTCCTTGACAGAAAATATTTGCCAATTTCTGATTTAGAGGATAATTCTTAACCACTTCCTGGCTCAGGCTGGTGGGGCAATTCTCAGGGGCAGTAGACGAGAGATGACCCCACCAGAGAGGCAGCACCTAGAGGCTTCTGTGCCTGAGAACTGAGTCTAGTCCCCTCCGTTAGCTTCTAACTTAATTTTTCGGTGTAGCATCTATCCCTAAGTCTTACTGGTTGGGGGCAGGTGGTGGCTGGTAATTGCAAGCTGCTTCTTGCTGCATTTCTCAGTATTTAGGGTGCTGGCAAAGACTTACTGGTCCTTTTTTTTTGGCAGTTCACTGAACCTGATGTAGGAGAGCAAATTGGTTCTTTCAGAAACAGGGGTGATTTTGTCTCCTAGGGGACGATTGGTAATACCTGGAAACATTTTTATTTGTCACAGCTGGAGCAGAGGGCGATGATAGGGGGGTCATTACTAGCATCTGGTGAGTAGGAGCCAGGGAGCTGCTCAGCACCCGAGGATGCACAGGACAGTCCCCACAACAGAGGCTTATCTGGCCCCTAACGGCGATAATGCCGTGGTTGAGATGCCCTGTTTTATTTATTTTATTATTATTATTTTTTACTGTTTATTTATTTGGTTGAGCTGTGTCTTAGTTGCAGCAGGTGGGTTCCTTACTTGTGGTTCTCCAGGTCCTTAGTTGTGGCATGTGAACTCTTAGTTGCAGCATGCATGTGGGATCTAGTTCCCTGGCTAGGGATCAAACCCGGGGCCCCTGCATTGGGAGTGTGGAGTCTTAACCACTGCGCCACCAGGGAAGTCCCGAGATACCCTGTTTTAGAAGGAGTGATTTTTCCATCATCCAATAGAGTATCTGATAATATAAGGCTCCATTCTGGAAGTACTCGAGAACCCCATGTAAGAGGGACTAGGAGTCTTAGATTTTTCCAGAAGTGCTCTGGAAGGCTTGCTGTTCTCTCCAGATTTTTGCTGTGGGGTGCAGCCTCTCTAGGTGGGCAGGTCATAGTCCTGCCCTCCAGGCCATTTAAAGGGAATGAGACAGATAGAAAACCATGACGTGAAGCAAAACCTGGCAGCTCCCAGGCAGGGGTCAGAGACCCAAAGTAGAGAGACAGTTTCTGTTTGGGGATGGGGGCAGAGTGAGTCAGGGAATGTTTTACTAAGGGAGCAGCATTTGAAACACAGCGTTTGTAGCCTGTGGTGGTGGGGAAGGGCGTCCCAGGTTGGTGGGGCACACAGACAGTTTTAAACACACAGGGTTGACTCGGCTGGAAACAGAGCCGTGGGTGAGCGTGGATGGGGCAGTTTGAGCCAGAGCTCCGGTGCCACGAGTCGGTTCTCAGTTCGGTAGCTCGTGGGGAGGCTTGAAAGATTTCAGAGTAACGGAGTGATGGGATTGGAGCTATCCTTTAGGAAGATGAAGCTGGAGTGCTCACAGGTAGGGTGTGTGTGAGGTGGGGGGTCAGTGGGAGCCAGGCAGTGGGGCAGGCACGCCTGAGGGGTCGTGGGAGTCGGCAGAGGGGAGGCCACAGGACGAGGCCTCTAGAGGTGAAGCTGGAGAAGGGAGCTTCAGATGCACCCGAGCTGTGAACCTGGGCAAATGGGAAGACTGATTGCACCTGCGACAGGCGCGAGTGAGGAAGACTGGGGGCCAGGAGAGCTGCTTGTCTCTAACCGTGCTCTCTCCCTTCTCCCAGCCCTGAGGAATGATGTTGACTTCTTTACTCCCTTGGTGGGGGTTTTCTTTAGTGTAAATCTTGTGGTTTGAGTCAGGTCCTGGTCCCAGGGGTTCACTGTGCACCTTGGCCTCCCGTGGCCTCAGTTTGGGGCACAGGAATACCCCCCCCAACACTGGCTCCGATAGAAGGGGGCACACGCCAGCAGGGTGGTCCCTGGACTCCTTTAGCTCCTCAACCAGGGACTAGTGGGGACTGGGAATGAGAGGAATGGGTAGGACCGTGCGTGTGAATAGCCTGAAAGATTTTTTTTTTCCCTTTGGTGTTAACTTTTAAATCTCCTACAGGTGTCTGTGGACCAGACGGCCACCCCGATGTCGGACAGCACCAGTCTGGGGGTGAGCACAGGCCAGTCCGTGGACAGAGGCAACAGCCAGACCTTTGGGAACTCGCAGAGCTCAGGGGAACAGGGCTTCCCCTCTGCAAACTCCAGTGACAGCAGGTGAGACTCAGAAAGGCCAAACTCATGCTCCTGGGCAGTGAGGCTGGTCTGACCTCAAAGGCTGCAGAGGCCGAGGGTCTGGATCCCAGGCCCAAGGTCTGACTCGGCCATAAGTTATATCTGGGAGCCCAGACAGTCAGTCCTCACCAGCACCTTTCGACGGGGCTAGTGGTCAGTGCCCTGCCTTCCTCACAGGACAGCTAAGAGGTTGCCGCAGAGACACAGAGAAGCATCAGGCACTGTGCAGGAGTGGGCTTTGGGAAGGGGGCCCAGAGCGAACCCGTCCTGCTGCACGGGGCGCCCGTGGCCCGATGCCTTGCCTATGTCAGGTGCAGTCAGTCCACGCCACCCGAGGAAATGGATGAACAGTGAATGGGTTGATTATCGTGCCCCAATGTGGCTCTTTTCTTTTCTTTCTTTTTTTTTTTATTTTGGCCGCGCTGTGTGGGATGTGGGATTTTAGTTCCCTAACCAGCTATGGAAACCGTGCCCCCTGCAGTGGAAGCGCAGAGTCCTAACCACTCGACTGCCAGGGAAGTCCCTCCGTGGCTCTTTTCTTGTTCCTGAATAACCAGGGGGAAAAGAAGCTGCTTGGAGCTCATTTGCTGGAGGAAGTGCCCAGCTTTTAATGCTGTTGTCAAATCTGAGAAACTTCTTTTTTATATCCTTCCCAGCTGCGTTTGGTTTATCGTAATTCTGTCCAGTCTGCTCTTGTTCCCTCACTGCACTGACTGAGTGGTCCTCAGCTAAATGGTCTAAGAGACATGACTTTGGACCTTTCACCTGAGTGCAGAAGGTCATCTGAGGCAGCTCACCTGGCTGGTCCCCATCAGCGGCCACGCAGTTTCCTTTGCACGTCACACATCCTGTGCTGGATTTACCTGCATCTCGTCTATACTGGCTGGTAGAGGTGGTCAGTTTGGAGGCGGCCTCAGGCCTGGCCTTGTCTGGCCTCTGTCGTCTCCCCAGGCCCACGTCCCTGCCAAGTCTAGCAGACGCTTCGGCTCCGGCAGCCCAGGGCACAGGAAAGGCGTGCACTTCTCTGCTTCCTCGTTGCTCACGTGGCAGGTTCTCTTCTGCTTTTGGAAGAGGAACTGGGAATGTTTAGGCTGGAGATGAGAAGGCCAAAAACAACACGAATCAGGACCAATGACTGAATTACAGAGAACACACTCCATCTCACGATAAAGAGCTCCCAAGCAGCTGGTTCTGCCACTGAAGATGTTCACACAATGGAGCGGCCTCTGTCCAGACTCTTGTCGCAAGGACTCAGGCATTAGTTCACTTCCAGGGTCTTTAAAGTCTTCTTTAACCCTGAGATTCTGAAATGCTCCAGTGGGTCCTGGACCTGCCTCGTAGGAAGAGGAGGCTGGGACTGAGGAATGGGAGGGGTTTAAGGAGCTTCCGGATAAGCCCCAGGTTTGGTGTGATGGGTGGCCCTGTGTGTCCCATGCCCAGTAATCTGGGCTCAGTCGCTGAGTATTAAGCATGTTTAAGGGACCCTAGTACCATCGAGGAAGAACTCGGGCAGCAGGTGACGGAAAGATCTGGGCGCTGGAGCAGACAGACGGGATTCAAATGTTGACCCTGACGCTTCCCAGCTCTGACCTTCACCAGCTCCTTTTACACCTCCAAGTTCCAAAGGGTGGATGTTACTGTTACTGTGTTTAGTATGGTCTACAATTTTGGACTTTGTGGGTGTCAGTCCCATGTACAGTATTTTACACACACTAACCTCACAGCAACCCTGGAAGACAGGAACAGTATCATCCCCAGTGTTCAGATGGGGAAACTTAGGCCAAGAAAAACCAGAGGCCCTCCAGCTGATGGTGATGATCCTGGGATTCTGCCCCCTGTGCTCTGACCATGTTACCTAGCGTTCTTTGGTGAGATTAAATGATGTGATGTGTGAAAGGCCCAGAGCATTCTTCTAGAGAGATTTCTTGGAAGGGGTCCAGCCTGACGTATTATTCAGAGGGGAGATGCTTATTAAAGGAAGCAAGTTTGGACACAAAACCACTTTAAATCCTTTTGTTTAAAAAATGTATACACGTTGGAAGCAGGAACCCCCCTGTGATATATCTCCAGGATGTAACTGTCCAGAATTTGCTTGAATGCCTTCAGTGTCCATATCAGCCTGGTTTCCAGCTCTGTAAGAAGCAAAGCAAGAGGGTCAAGACTCGGGAATTTCACTCTGCTTCTCTGTGTTACAGCTCTCAGCAGTTGGCGGCCAGCTCCTTGACGTCCTCCTCCACCCTGGTGGAGATCCTGGAGGCCATGAAGCACCCCTCGTAAGTGGCTTCTCTCATGAATGAGTGCAGGGGTGGGAGGATCCCGTGGCCCAAGCTGGGGTGGTGCTCAGGCAGCGTGGTTTGGTGGGTTTATACCTGACTACTGCTCAGCAGCTGTGAGACCTTGGGTGAGTTACTTGACCTCTCTGAGCCTCTGTTACCTTGTTTGTAAAGTGGGATTATAATGGTTGATTCACAGGATCGATGTGAGGATTGAATGAAATAATCATGTAAATTACCCAGTGTAACGCCCGACAAGCATAGGTGTTCTCTGAAGGCCAGGTTCTCTCCTCCCCCTTCTCCTTTTCCCCTGTAACACCTTCTTTTGTCCTGTCGCAGGGACTTCTCTGAGTCTAGGATTAATGTGGAGAAATTGAGCTGTGGGGATCCTCACTTCAGATATCAAATGCTTTAGTGGGGGTCCCTTCTTTTTTACCTTCTCTTTCTGCTTGTTGCCGCCTTGGAACTCAGGACAGGAGTCCAGCTGCTCCCGGAGCAGAAGGGCCTCTCACCGTGCTGCTTCATCAGTGCGGAGGTGGTGCACTGGCTGGTGAGCAACGTGGATGGGGTGCAGACGCAGGCCATGGCCATCGACATCATGCAGGTGAGACCACAGAGCGGGGGCCCTCACCAGTAACGAGGTCGCCAGGTGGAGTAAGAGTCTGTTTTTAGTCAGTGTGAGGCCTGTCTGGGATCAATGAATCATAGAGCAGGTCTTGGTTCGAAAGGCGCTACTTTACCTTGACTTAAACATCGGGCATAATCTGCCACCGGAACTGAAATGTTTTGGGCAGAATCTGTGCTTTTGAACCTTAGAGGAGTCTCTGTGAAGGATCCCCAGGCAGCGCCCTCCCTCTGCCTCAGCATCTTCCTGGCACCCTGCACGTCCTCTGTCGAGCACTGGGCACAGCAGAGTGGGGTCCACACCTCATTCGTCCTCCGCCCTGACCAGGCCCCCCGAGCGCAGGCCATCCCTTACTGTGCGTTTCCACATCACCAGTGCCCGCCGTGTTGCTTGGCACATGGTAGGCACTGAGCAAGCACTCGCTGAATTTAATGACACTGTTCTGAACTGGAATTTAAAACTCGAGAGAAGGGGAAAGGGAGAGGTCGGTTCACACCGTACTGTCCACACAGAGGCCCCCATGGGGAATCAGTGCTGTTTGATCAATACTTGTCTCTATAATAAAATTATTAAAAACATGCATGAGAATTACATTTCGCTAACCATTTATTTCTGGAGAGAGAGGAAGGGGAGTGAGACATGGGAGACTCCATAGAGATTTTTAAATTTTTATTTTATTTTATTTGGCCGCACTGCACAGCTTGTGGGATCTTAGTTCCCCGACCAGGGATTGAACCCACACCCTCAGCGGTGAAAGTCCTGACCACTGGACTGCCAGGGAATTCCCGAGATTTTTTTTTTTTAAACAAAAATCTCTGAAGTCTGTATAGCAAAAAGTTAAATTAGTTGAATTTAGCTGATGGCATGACCTGGATTTTCTTTATACTTTTCTGTATGTTTGAAATATCTGATGATACTTTATTATGCATTTGCATTTTATAATATAATTTACACCAGGCACAGCATTTAACACAGCGCAGTCGTCACCGCTAATGGGGGTGGAGAGTGGGGTTTGAGGGCTGCACCTCTGAGATGTTCCCCTGCAGGAATTTCAGAGCTTCGTTGTCTCTCCTTCTAGAAAATGCTGGAAGAGCAGCTCATCACACACGCCTCTGGTGAAGTCTGGCGGACCTTCATATATGGCTTCTATTTCTACAAGATAGTGATGGACAGAGAGCCTGAGCGAGGTGAGGCGAACTGTTGCCCGTGGGGCAGGTGTTTCCTGGTGACATGCTCCATTAAATGACGGTGCTTCTCGGGCTCCTCGTGTGATGCTGTCCCCTAAGTTGACGGATCCGTCAGCCTCCTTGAGCATCTGTACTTACTTTGAGCATCACCAGAGTGACAAAGGGTTTCTTAAAGCCACAGTACATTCTTGGTGAGCACAGTGTGGATGGAAGATAAGCCTAAAAGAGGCTGAGGGAAATGATAAGGAAATGCCCGTGGCTCATTTGCTGGTCTCTGTCTTTACTCACAGCGCCCCCGACCCCCACCCAGTGCAGGTGGGTCTGAGTATAACATGACAGCTCTCATCTAACTGAGAGCACTTTTTACTTGCTGGGACTTCAGACTCCATCTCTTCCCCCAGGATGACTAGCAAGCTTTCCAAGATAAATTTCAAGTATTTTGTTTTTTAATGAATAAAAGGAATTCCCAGAAGGGGAGCAATTTCCAGCCTGGTCAGAGCTGCAGGCACCCAGGGTTCCGACCAGCATCTCCAGTCCCTCCTGAGCACACAGGGACCTTGGAGGGGAGTGACTCCTACCCTACAGACAGACGGCTTCTCTACCTCTGGGCTTCGGGAATACTCCATCAGATGAAGCGGCTGGTGCCACTCACTGGTGCTCTTATCCAAGCATGTATTGGAAGTGGATCCGTCTAGGTTTTTTCCTTGTAGACACCAAGTGTGTCCATCACTCCTCTTCCCTTAAATTCTGAGTTTGACCAGTAGACACCCACTTTACCTTCAAGGTGAAAAACCCCCAGTTACTGTCACATGCTCTGAAATTAGAGGTCTGAAACTGGGGATAAAATATTTTTTTTAATTGAAGGAGAGGTTGCATAACATAAAACTAACCATTTTAGTTATTTATTTATTTGGCTTTTTTTTTTTTTTGGCCGTGGGGCACGGCTTGCGGGATCTTGGTTGAATCTGGCTGGGCCACTGCAGTGAAAGCACTGAGTCCTAACCACTGGACCACCAAGGAGTTCCAAAAACTAACCATTTTAAAAGGCAGTGGCATGGAGTATTCTAAGTGTCATGCAACCACCACCTCTATCTAGTTCCAGACCTCTTCCATCACCCTGAAAGGAAACCCCGTCCTCATTAGGGCTCCCTCCAAAACTCCTCTTCCCCCAGGCCCTGGCCACCACCAATCAGCTTTCTGTCTCTAAAGACTGGCCTGTTCTGGACATATCACCCAAGTGGCCTCACACACTCTGTGGTCTTTTGTGTCTGGCTCGTTAGCGTTGTGTTTTCAGGTTCACCCGTGTTGGGCGTGAACCGGTGAGAACACGAGAGCTTGTACTGAGGGCTCCCCGCTCCCCTCTGCCCTTCCCAGTGGCCGTGCAGCAGCCCACTGCCTGGCACACGACGGCGGTGGACGACTTCGCCAGCTTCCAGCGCAAGTGGTTTGAGGTGGCCTTCGTGGCCGAGGAGCTCTTGCACTCAGAGATCCCTGCCTTCCTGTTGCCCTGGCTGCCCAGCCGGCCAGCCTCCTACGCCAGCAGGCACAGCTCCTTCAGCCGCAGCTTCGGGGGCCGGAGCCAGGCGGCTGCGCTTTTAGGTAGGTGCCCAAGCAGACGGAGCCCGGGGACACACTGGTGGGTGGCTGAGCAGAGGGGCAGCCAAAGGGGCGGTGCCACGGGAACCAGGGTTAGGGCCCCCGTGGCTGTCACACTGTGACTGTTAGCACCGCGGCTCCTGTGCGGCTTTCACCAGCCTAGTGGGTCGAGCTCATCATTGTTCCAGCCAACCAACAGGGCTCAGCAGTTGTCAGATCAGGGCAGGACACTAATCTTCCATGGATAGGAGGGGACAGACGGTGTGGCCACTTTTCCCAAGAGGCTCAGGACACAGGGGACGTGAGCTGGTGCTCACTGCTGGTTTAGCTCTTGCCAGAGGCTGTCCCATGACTGCAACATCCTAGGACCTCAGAAGAAGAAGGGACCTCAGAGGTGGTCCACTCCAGGCACTCACCCTGTGTGTGACCTTCCTCTCTGCCCTCCCTCCCCAAATGTGCTTACCCCATCAAGGGATGCACACCGGGATTCTTCTTTCCCGTCCTCGGTTCCTTCAGCCCTAAGATGGGGTGAGCACCTGCTTATTGAACAGTGGTGACCTCTGCTCTCAAGGACCGGACTGATGGGTCGAGATGTGAGCATCTTTAGAAAATGCGTGCTCTAGGCAGGGCGTCGTGAGATTTCCCTCAAAGGCAGGTTGGAGAGACCCTCAAAACCCTCTGGATGGAGGGAAGCAAACGTAACATAGGCCGAACTCCAGGGAAATCCCCCATTCTACTTGGTTAGCCCAGAAGTGCCCGGCTAATTGGAATTCTTGCCTAGCTGGTGGAATGGAAACGTTACAAGTCGTCACAGTTTCCAGATTCTCAGAGTTGCTCAGGGCCAGTGTGGCCAGTGCTTTGTGTGAGAGGCAGGGGACAGACCACCCCTTCTCACCAAGGTCTCCACGGGGGTGTGTGCAGGGTCCCAGCCCGTGTGCTGCACTTACCCCTTGGTTAGGGTTACTGCTTCTGGAGGCTATCTTGACAGTCTCTATAGGGACATCCTCATTTCCAGAGTCTTCTCCCGCAGCCGCTGGTACAACCCTCTCGTGACTGCCATCATCTGAAGCCCAGGATGAGATTTGTGTCACTTGGTTTAGCTTTGGTTCTTAGTTACTTCAAAAAGTGTGGTCAAAAAGGAAAAGCATATGGGAAAATATGTCCAAAAAAGAGGAAGAGTAGGGCCAAAGAGATTTATGTCTACAGCGGGTAGTTTATCAACCTGGGGTATTCTTCACCCTGTGCAGGGGTGTCAGGAGGGTCAGTGGTTCTGAAACTAGGCAGAATCTTTCATATGTGCATGTTTTCTGGGAAAACATCCACTTACTAGGCTTTCAATGGCTCCCATGATTGTTATAGTGGAATTTTACTCCATCAGCTTCCTTTCCCACCACCCCTCCCACAGGAAGTGGGTTTCTTTTCCTTTTAAACCCAACACAGCATTATTACAGCTACTTCTCTCCAGTAACACCCCTCCCACCTCTGTGTTAGGACATGAGATCCTTCTTCCCAGCATTTTTTCAGGTTAGAATATAGACTTTTACTGTATTGTTTACTTAAGTGAAATTGGTCTATCTGTAGTGTTGAGTCTTTTTCTCAGAAAAAAATCAAAATGACATAGAAGGGGAAGAAGGCCTTTGTATCATTTATGACCTGCTCCCTTTTTCGTTCATTCATTTTGATGTGTTCCTTTTTAGACATTCCTAATTCTCAGTTGGAAGTTAGCAGCAGAAAACTGTTTTGAAATGCCTGACGGTGGCACATGGTCCTGTCTGGCTTGGTCTGTGGTGGCTCCACTTCCCCACCCCTGTCATCTTGTGTCGCTGAGCCGTGAAGCTCAGGGGATCCGAGACCCCGGAAGAGGCAGCGCTGCATCCCTTGAGCCAGTCCCACGCCTTTTACTTCTCAGCCTTCTCTTGCAGCCCACCGGATCTGAGGCTCAGAAGGGGCTGTAGGGCACCTCGGTCCAAACCCTGATGTTTGAATGTCTTCCATAGCAGCCCTGAGGAGTGGGGAGCCAGCCGCTCTTTGAAAACTCCCACCCACGTGGCACTCACTCCTGAGATCGCTCGTTCTGTTGATGGGCAGAGCTGGTTGTTACCTTTACCTTCACTCCCCTCCCTGAGATGCTGTTCTTTCTCCTCTTGTGACACCGATCCTCTCCTCAGGTCTTTGACAACCCATCTCTGTGACACGGGTGAAGGATGCTCAGCCTGGGTTTGTCCTTATTCACTGGCCTCGCTATATCTCCCGATCCCAAGGGGAACAAGCTGGTCCTCGTGGAAGTCGAGAAGAGATGCAGAGAACTGGCCAGGGGCTGCACCTCAGCTGGGCTCACACCATTGTCAGCACCCTCAGCCCGCAGCGTCTGCACTGTCACCTCCCCTACTGAGGAGTGAAGCCAGTGGTATCTTGAGCCCGTAACCACTAGGCTGAACAGTGCGCTTCCTCTGGCTTCCTCAGACCAGCCTGTTCTGAACTTGACATGCCACATGGGAGAGGAGACATGTGCAAGGTCCCTGCTGTTGTTTTCTGAGTGCCCTTTCTTTTGTGACCGGGGCTTTTCACCTACAGAGAACACACTGTGCAAGCCCAGAGAGCAAACTTCCTTCCTTGAGTTTGGGCTGTTCAGTAAAGGGTTCCTCTGGCGGTGTCAGGAGTCAGGAACACGAGGCAGAGACAGAAACTCGTTTTGATGAGACTTTTAGCACCAGAGCCACCTAGTTCTTTAGGCTTACGCAGCGTCCATGGGAGTCTTAGGCAGACCTCTGATGGAGCAGTGGTGATAAGCCCGTGGCTTAAACTGGGAGGAAGGAATAACAGGAGCAGGAGGAAAGGAGGAGAGTCACAAGGGAGGGTGGCCGGAGGAGGAGGCAGGAGGGGGTCCGAGGGCCCTCCTCATCCACGGCTCACTTGACCCTCCCCTCTTCTCTGCAGAGCAGCTGGACGGGCGCCCTCTCAGTTTGCAGACGAGGAGCCAAACCAGGGGGGTGGAGCAGTGTTCTCAGGGGCGCAGGGCTTGGACGGCAGGGCTTAGGTCTTCCCAGTCCAAGTCGACAGTGTCTCCCACTTTGCACGTTCTGGTTCTGAGAGAATGACAAGCTGTGTACCTCACAGCTGAGTGTTGGTCTGCCCAGGTCCCGTTCAGCGTCCGAGCGGCAGCTCCACTGCCCCCCCAGCACAAGTTCATTCAAATTGCTGACTCAAGAGCCATTACTTGTGTGTGATAAAAGCCACTCGGGGCTTCTACCTGCAGAACCCAGAACTAAGCTGACTGCCGCAAAGAAATGTCACTGGATTCAAGGGGGCAGGGGAGAAAGAGGGTCCGATCGTAGTTTGCGGAAGCCCCACGTGTGGCAGTGCCCAGCCAGGCGGGGCAGAGCCCTGATCTTCTTACTTCTGAGCCAGCTTCGGGCCTTTAGTCTGGTCAGGAACTTGACAGTCTGACCCGTCTCTAAAACACCCCTGTCTTGGTTGAGAAGGATTTCTGAGCAGGAGCCCAGATTGGATGAGCCACTTTGGCGCTGACCTGACATCCTTGGGCAGCACACGGTTGTTGGGACAGAGCGTTAGCCTTCATTAAGAGGTTTCATTTCTTGAGAAACGATGATAGAACTATTGCCTTCCTGGGTTGAAACCAGAAAAGCAAGACCTTCTCCTTGCTGTGCTCCGGGCTGTGTGTCCCATCATGTCCCTTCGTGGTCACTGGAATTGGAAGATCTGGGGCTCAGCCTGGCTGAGGTTCTGACTCTGATCTTGGCCAAGACGTTTTTGCTCCATGGGTTGCTGTTTCCTCATCTGTAAATCAGGAATTGGATTAGATTAGGGGAAGCGAACTATGGTTTAACCAGCCACATCTGGCCTGTCACCTGTTTGTTCATTTGTTTGTTTTATAATAAACTTTATTTTTAGAGCACTTTCAGGTTCACAGCAAAACTGAGCAGAAAGTACAGTTTCCATATACTCCCTGCCCACCCCGCAACCTGCACACATGCACAGCCTCCCCTGCTATCAGCGTCACCACTGGAGTGGGACATTTGTTACAATCGACGACCCTACACTGACACATCATTATCACCCAAAGCCCATGGTTTCCCTTAGGGTTCACTCTTGGTGCTGTGCATTTTATGGGTTTTGACAAATGTATAATGACATGTATTCACCATTATTGTATCACACAGAGTAGCCTGACTGCCCTAAAAATCCATTTGTTTTTGTAAAGTTTTACTGGAACACAGCTGCGCCCACTCGTTTAGGTAATACCTGAGGCTGCTTTTGCACTATAATGGCAGCATTAAATAGTTGAAACAGAGACCTTGTAGCCTGCAAAACCTAAAATATTTACTACGTGGACCTTTATGGAAAGCATTTGCCGAGCCCTGGACTAGCTGATTTCCAGGAAGCATCTGGAATCTGCAGTTTCACATCTGGATGCTCAGTTGTTTTCTCTTCCTCCTCACCCCCTGCCTTCCTTTCCCTCCCCCCGGCCACCAACCTCCCCCCCTGCCGTGTAGCTGCCACTGTCCCAGAGCAGAGGACTGTGACCCTGGACGTGGATGTGAACAACCGCACAGACCGACTGGAGTGGTGCAGCTGTTACTACCATGGCAACTTCTCACTGAACGCGGCCTTCGAGATCAAGCTGCACTGGATGGCGGTGACCGCCGCTGTGCTCTTTGAGATGGTGAGACTCCCTTATGTGCGGTCAGGCCTGGGCTCACCTGGCAGATGGGCACGCGGGTGCTCGGTAGAGATTCACGTCACTCAAAAAATTGTTTTCACTTCAGGCTCCTATTACCTTCATGTGGACCATTGGATTAGCCTCTTTCAAAAAATTAAGCATAGTGAAAAATTCAAACAGTCGAAAAGGGTATGTAGATCAGGGTTTCTGACCCTTGGTGTGCTACTGACACGTAGGGCCGATGGTTCTGTCATGGGGGGGCCCGGCCTGTGCATTGTAGGATGTTGAACAACATCCCTGGCCTCTGCCCACCAAATACCAGTAGCGTACCCTCCTGTGACAACCAAAAATGTCTCCAGATATTGCTGATGTCCCCAGGGAGGGGAGGCATTGCCCCCAGCTGAGAATCACTGGTGTAGAGCAGAATGTAACCCTCTCTCTCACCCTCACCCTGTTCCCTGGGACTTCCATCTACTGCCCTGCCACTTTGCTGGTACTTGCAGAGAGATTCTGTGCATATAGAGGCCCTGTTACTTTTACTTTTTTTTTTTTTTTTAACAGACATAGTAGCTCAGAATATTTACTATTCATGTTGTGCTTTTCCTATCACCTATATATCTTCTGTATCAATAGAAATAAGTCGGCTTCGCTGTTGTTGTTTTTCAATTTGTTTTGCCTCATTTGGGGGGGAAAGTTTTTAAAATAACATTTGTTTCTTAAAAGTTAACATGTGTGTAATAGGAAACTAAAAAACACAAGAAGTAAAAATCAAAGTCATCCGTAATCACAAGTATTTTAGAGTCTGACATGTCCTTCTAGGTCCCGTTTGTGTATCTATGCAACTAAGCATCCATTTTTATGTAATTAAGAGTCTACAGTTATGTATCATGTGTTTTGTTTTTGTTGGGCTGCACTGTGTGGCATGCGAGATCTTACTTCTCCAACCAGGGATCGAACCAGCGCCCCCTGCAGTGGAAGCACAGACTCTTAACCACTGGACCACCAGGGAAGTCCCTGTATCATGTTTTTTTTATACACCATGAATATTTACCATTTCAAAGTTCCAAAGCTACCTGAGTATTTTGGTAACCAAGAACATACTACATCAGCTCAATTTGGAAGACATTGCCTCATTATTTTTAAGAGTATTTTAAGAATACTCTATTGCTTGTTTGTATCATAGTTTATCTACACAATCCTCTGTTCGTGAATATCACTGCTATTAACTGGTTCTCTACAGGGGTGCGGGAGGTGTGTGGTTGTGACCTGTTAGGAGCATTTGGCATATCTGGAGACATATTTACTTGCCCCAAATGGTGGGGGTGCCCCTGGGGTCTAGCGGGTGGTGGGGAGACCAGGGATGTAGCCCATCACCCTATAGCACAGAGCACAACACAGCCTCTACGGCAAAGAATCCCCCAGCCCCAGTGTCTCGAGTGCCAAAGCTGAGAAGCCCTGTTTTGGTTGGTCTCCTGACTGTTTCTGCTTCTCGTCCACCCTGGTCCAGCTGCCTCATCAGGTCACTCATTGCTCCTGGCCACCCCCCGTCCCAGGCTGTGTGTCTAAAATAAATGCTCCTTAGCCGAGCTGTCAGTGTCTTCCAGGAGCCTTCGTGAGCCATCTTTACGGTCTCCTACTCTTTTTTATATGCTCTCTCCTTCAGCCCCAAAGAGTATTTCTCTGTGGCTTCAACTGAATCCCACGCCCCTCCAACATTGGTCCAAACATCTCATTGCACAGCTGAAAGCAGCTGGAAAGTTCAAAAACAGTTTGTGAAGAGCCTAGGAGATGACCAAAGGGAAAGGAGCACAGCGTTGGCCGGCAACGTACAGGTTTTTTTGTCCGGGGCTCAAAAGCCTAGTTTCATCCCCATAAGACGTGGAAGAGATTGGTCCACGTCTCTGTCTGCCCAACCCCTGTCTGCCTCCAAATGGCATTACTGTCTTTGAGGACCCCTCCCATGGAGACATTCCCATCCAGGGAACATTGTTAAGGTCCAAATCAAAAAAGACGCCCAGCTGCCCATTCCGCTCAGCTTGCAGGGGACACCAGCTCTTCCCCAACGGGTCAGCGCTGGGATGACCACTCCCTCCAGCCAGAACTAACCCTCTGGCCCAGTGCAATAGCGTCCTCCTCAGAAGCCCCACCAGGTGACACTGTCTCAGAACCACACAGCCACAGTGTTCTCTCTCACTCACACACGCGCACACACACACACACACACACACACACAGATACAGTTATAATTTGGTGGGAAGAAGAGTATTTATTTCCTCAGAGGAGTTTAGCATCTATCTTTTAAAAAGTACACTTTTCACATCAATTCATGTAAAACCCACTGAAAGCTGCTCATTTTTATCATGATTTTATTAAGTTTTTAAGAATCTCGAGTGTAGGTTAATTATTATTTTAAGGCCATGTGCACATTTGTTATAAACCACATTTTATTTAGATAAATATTACATAAGCCTTAGAAATTACTTGGTCAAGCAGAGACCTTGGTGTTTTGGTCATGGTTAGGAGTGTTCCTGGGAGAAAAGCTAAGAGTGGGGAGGTTTGTCGTTAAGCCCCAGTAACTTTTATTCTCGGTCAATCTTCAGACAGATGGCGTTTGGGAGCTTGCAGAGAGCAGCTCTCATTCTGCGAGGTCAGCGCTTGTCACTTTTGGCCAGAGGCCACCATGATCATCTTGCAGCCCGCGTCTTGTCCCTCTCAGCCAGCCTGAGTGGATTGTTTTCCTATTTGATACTTTGGACTTAGTAAATTTTTGATAAAGGACAAAATTAGAAGGACTTAACCTATATGTTGTGACCTTCCTCCAACATCCTATGGAGCAAGAAGAGGCAGGACATAGCTCTCTCTAGCCTGTTCCTCCCGAAAGAGCCCCTGAAGTTGCAGAAGCTCAGGCTGTGAGGAGCCATGCGCTTACCTCCCGGTCTTCCAAGGATTCACAGGAGGTTCAACTGTGTTTCTTCCTCCCAGGGCGGGTCTGGAGCCGGCGGACATTCATCAGTGAACCTGTGGATCAATACGCAGGCCATCGCTCGGGTGGCTTCGCTTCTCAGGAAGTTACTTCTCTTGTCAGAATGAACTTGGAGGTGACGCTGTGTGTTTCTGTGCTTCCCACCAGGTCCAAGGTTGGCATCGCAAGGCCACCTCCTGTGGCTTTTTGTTGGTGCCGGTTTTGGAGGGTCCCTTTGCGCTGCCCAGTTACCTGTACGGCGACCCACTCCGGGCCCAGCTCTTCATCCCGCTCAACATCAGCTGCCTGCTCAAGGAGGGCAGCGAGCACCTGTTTGACAGTAAGAGACACCCCTCTCCGGAGGGCCTGTTACCGCGTAGGCCCTTCCGCCAGGGTCGCCTCTCTAGGCGCCTGGAGGCCAGCTTTTTTTTTTGTTTGTTTTCAATTTGGTAAAATGGAGGCCAGCTTTTCACGGGCCAGTGAAAAGAAGGAGCCTTGTAGACAGGGAGCTAGAGGTTTTGTTTGTTTTTTATAAATTTATTTATTTATTGGCCGCGTTGGGTCTTCGTTGCTGCGCGCGGGCTTTCTCCAGTTGTGGCGAGCGGGGGCTACTCTTCGTTGCAGTGTGCGGGCTTCTCATTGCGGTGGCCCCTCCTTGTTGCGGAGCACGGGCTCTAGGCACGCGGGCTCAGTAGTTGTGGCTCGTGGGCTCAGTAGTTGTGGCTCGTGGGCTCCAGAGTGCGGGCTTAGTATTCGCGGCACACAGGCCTAGTTGCTCCGTGGCATGTGGGATCCTCCTGGACCAGGGCTCGAACCCGTGTTCCATGCACTGGAAGGCGGATTCCCAACCACTGCTCCACCAGGGAAGTGCTGGGGCCAGAGTTTTAATCCTGATTCTTTACTTAGTGGCTGAGCAACCCTGGGCAAGTCACTTAATGTCTCTGAGCCTCAAATGCCTTATTCCTGAAATGGGGGCGACCAGAGCTGCCTCACTAGCTCAAGAAGACCCTCGTAAGGCCTGGAGGGGACGGTGGGTGGGAGAGGGCGCTGTGCTCTGTAAATCTCGAGCAGCACCAGGCTCTTCCCTACACCCTCCTCTCTCTGCTCCAGCCTTACTGGTTTGGGCGGCAGGAATCTGATCCTCACTGGAGGCTTGGATCTGCTGCTCCACGAATAAAGGCCAGAAATGGGAGGCATTGAAAGCAAAAACAGGACACAGCGTGCTGTTGTGCAAAGCTGAGATGCGTCAGCACCTGGAGGACGCGGGACCCCCTCAGAGTGCTTCCCCAGGATGGAGACCATGGGGCCGACCCCACCCGCTGCTCCACCCTCGTCCACCAGACTCTGAGGGCAGGTGTAGACAGATGGAGGGATGAGCTGACTTCACACAGCACGGACTTTTCATCACCAAGCACTCATTTCAATGAGCATGTAATTAGCTCCTACAAAGCACCCCATGAGCTCATGGATGATCTTTTTATAACAAAAAGCTAGAGTCGCTGCTGGTGTGTCAGAGCCCTGTAGACTCTCAGGCGTAGAAATTATCAGTGTGGAGAAAAAAACTTTTGAGGTGAAGGAGATGCTTTTTCCTGAGTTCTTATGAGTCTGTGCTGTGTTTGGTGGCAGAGAAACGGCCCCCCCCACCCCCGGGGTGCAAAGAGCTTTTGTTCCAAAGGCCCACCTGTACATTCTTTACATCTTGGAAGACATTTGTGTATAGACACAGTGTTTTAAGTGATAGTTGGGGTTCCAGGTGAGCCCCACGGCCCCTGGAGGCTGAAGATCCTGGGATCTTTAGGGTTTATAAAGCACCCCCCAACCCCCCCCACACACACACGTTCTCATTTACCCTCACGGTGTGGCCGAGGGGGGACTGTTTTTTGCCGTCCTGAAATGGCAGGTGATTATGTCTGCATCTGATGACTTTAAGCCAGGCACCGCCTCCTACTGCTGTTTTTAATATGTTGAGGGGAAGGTTAGATCTCCCCCCATACCACCCAAAGACTCTTCTGGGGTTTTCCACCTTCGCTGTAACAGCACAGGGGTGCTCGCAGGGCTGGCACTGGAGGACATTTCTGTGTGAACCGATGGTTTTCCCTGCCAGTCGTAACCCAGTCTTCAAGAACAGCATCCTCTGTTGGTTGCCATGGTTACAGCTGAACGGAAAGAGTCCTAGTTGAAAGGAATAAGGACTTGAATCTAAAAATCAATTTTCTTGCTTCTGTGCCACCTCTCTTCCTGTTATCTCCCATTCTGATAACAGGGAATTCAAGATCTTAAAAATCTGACAAGAATACGCTGTCTGTTTTTATCTGTTAAAGCCAAAGTCTTTTCTCTTTTCTGCTCTTTGGTTACCCAGAATCCTCAAATCTAACCTAGATATAAAATTCCAAATACGGAAAGAGCAACAAAGCCCCTGCAGGCACCCCTGGCCTCTGGGACGAGGTCTCGTGTGGTTGCTGCCCCAGCCCTCCACACCTTGATCCCAAGAGCAGCCCCGGCCTGTTGCCTCTGCTGTGTGACAGCTGCCTCAGCCCTGCCACCTGCTCACCCTGCTCCTGTCCTCACACCAGCCAGGCTGGAGCACGAAGTGGGCGGTGGGGGCGGGCACTCACCTGCTCTGCCCCCTCCCCTCCCCTCCCTTCCCCAGCTGATCACGTTTCCAAAAGTCATTTTATATTGATTTGCTTCAATTTCCCCACCCCTAAAATGGAAGATTGGGATTTTTTTTTTTCTTCTTAGAAGCAAATGACATTCATTTCAAGCTTATCTTTTGGTTGTATTTTAATATCCTGCTCCTTTCCGCTTTTGGCACAGACGGTCATTAGAATGAGTCTTATACCAAGTTCTAGTAGCTCGCACTGGTCGCTGAGGACTCATATTCCTCTCCTTTCTAGACCCTGATGAAGCTTGAGGGCTGTCACTCTCTTTAGGATATCCCTCCTTGGGGTGGAGGCTGGTCTTTCTGAAAGCAGGTGGTGTGAAAAAGCAGAGCTCAGGCTCAAGGCGGGGAGCATTGCCAAGAGTAGTGAAGGATAACCCAAGGCTGGACCCAGGGAGATTTGCAAATCTTGGAATCACAACTCGGCATTTACTCTTTTTTCCTTTTAGGCTTTGAACCAGAAACATACTGGGACCGAATGCACCTTTTCCAGGAAGCCATTGCACACAGGTTTGTCCCTTAGCAAGAGGGAAGCATGGGGAGGCATCAGTGTTTGTCTCAAATAGCAGTTACCACAGCGAAGCCCAGTTCATTCCCTTTCCGGGGAGATGGACCCAGTCCACCAGTGACAGATTCACTGCTTATCTCTGACTAGTCCCTCTGCCTTGGTTTCAGAGATGAGCACCACCTGTCCAGTTCCTGGAGCTGTAGTTTTTCAGACTTGCTTCCCTCTTCTTCCAGTTTGTAGGAGAGCAGAGAGCTCTCTCCTCAGCCTCCTACAAGACCTGGAGCCAAACTCTCCAGGAAATGAAAAACTGTAGAATCTGTCAGGAGCCTCTTGACACATATTGAGAAGACAATGAATGGTTAAAAAGCAATAGATACATTCAGTAGATATTTACTGGTACCTAATATGTATACCAGGGAGAGCCTTTCCTAGGCTTAGCTGTATCCCCCAGGCCGGTCCAGCTGTGTCTCTAGAACATCACTAACTCAGTGTCCGGTTGCTGCCTTGTGTTATTCATAGAAAATCAGAGCCTCCTGTGCCTGCTTCAGTGTCATATCATCTTGTTCAGGCGCCTTCAGCTGTCCCCGCCCCACCTGGCACACTCCCTCCATGCACAGCCCCCCACCAACCGCAGTATCGATAAAGTCTGGACTCTTCAGCCTCCCCCACCCAAGCCGGCCCAGGCCTGCCTTAGACCTTACTCAGCCCTTTTCTTCGATGCTTGGTAAAGGCTGTGAAATGAATGCCAGGGGACCTGACTTCCTCTGTCCAGGAGGAGGGGGTGCAATTCGGGGCGGTCAATGAAGAGGTCGGTGGGAAAGGACTTTGATGTGGGAAGCGGACAGGCCTGGTTCACCTCGGCCTCCACCGGCATCTGGCTGAGGAACCGTGAGGTGCTTTGCCTTCGAGTTCTCCCCCTTCACAGGGTTTGTTGGGAGGGTTCCCTGACATTCCCAACACCTAGTAGGGCCCCAGGAGATGGTAGTTATTATGAGGAAGACGAGTTTGTCAGCAGGTCCTGCTGATCCACGCTGAGTAAATAGAGAGCCTTGATCGGAAAGTAGAGAGGAAGAAGGGCAGACTCCAGAGCCGTTCCTGCATGTGCTAGAACCAGCTGACAGTGATGAGCTGGCAGTGCCCATCAGCTGATCTGTTTATGCGTCTGACTTCACATGTTCTTCAGTAAATAATTATCAAGTGCCCGTGTAAAGCCAGCAGCTTCTGTAGAGAATGCAACACAGCACCTCCCTGGAGCTCAGTCCAGGAAGGGAGACAGGGTTTTCCCTGCTATAGTTCTGCCTCATCACAGGCTTCATTACATAAACCCCTCAGACTCAGGGCAGGGGCCATATCTGCCAATGCATCCTTTACAGCACTTAGCAGGTAAAGTGTAATAAATGCACTTTGTGGAAATTAAAAAACCAGGAATAGAACAAGCCATGGTTGAAAAATGGTCCCTCCTGCCTGTTTCCAGAACACAGCGAGGCAGGGCCCCAGCTTTCCTTGCCTTAAGGAAAGGACTCCAGTTATGATATTTCTCAATGCAAAGCCTTTATTGAGAACTACTGTGTGCTTAGTGTGGGAGAACTGAGAGGAAGGGGAGAGGGGCCCGCCTCAGCAGAGTTAAGATAAGGGCCTTCCCCGGGGGAGCTGACAGTCTTGGGGGTGGGCGCAGGGGGGAGGGCTGATGCGATGGAGTGGGGGGTGGCTGGGTGGAGATGAAGGCTGGATGAGGGAGAGCTGGGCAGGTGAGAGGCTCTCAGCACCCAGAGACGAAAGGGGGCCGGGCTGGTGGGAAGTGGTGAGGACAGTGAGGAGCAGCCTGAATGTTCCACCTGAAAGAGACTTTCCAGATCCCTTGGCTGTCGGACAGTCGTGTTAGCCTCGCTCCCGCAAGCACGCCTCCCGCCCCCCCCCCCGTGTCCCTGTAGCCCAGGGGGCCCTCATCGGCCTGTCTCCCTGTCCTTCCCTTAGGTTTGGGTTTGTTCAAGATAAATATTCTGCCTCTGCTTTCAACTTCCCTGCTGAGACCAAGCCTCAGTACATCCACGTCACAGGTGAGGCGCTCCAGGCGCAGTGTGGACGGGGTGGGGTCTGGGGCGGCCGAGGTAGGACCGGGAGCCCTGGAGGGGGGAGCGGGGGGCTGGCCCGGGCACCCTCCCTCCCTCCTTCCCGGAGCTGTGACCTGGCCCCTGTCCCCACAGGCACGGTGTTCCTGCAGCTGCCCTACTCCAAGCGCAAGTTCTCAGGGCAGCCACGGCGGCGCCGCAACTCCACCAGCTCCGCCAGCCAGAGCCTGTTCTGCGAGGAGAGGGTGGGCTACAGCTGGGCCTACAACACCATGCTGACCAAGACCTGGCGCTCCAGCGCCACCGGCGACGAGAGGTTTGCTGACCGGCTGCTGAAGGACTTCACGGACTTCTGCGTCAACCGTGACAACCGGCTGGTGACCTTCTGGACGAGCTGCCTGGAGAAGATGCACGCCAGTGCCCCGTGATGGGCGGGGGGCGAGGGGCCGGGGGATACTGTCCTGCTGCTGATGGTACTCGGTGGGGTCAGGCAGGCTGGGGTGGTGGGGGCTGTGGGTGCTGCTTGGCCACCGCCAGCCTCTATCCGCTCCAGGAGGAAGACTGCGGAAGCCTCCGACACCCGGGAGCAGGTGGGAGGGCGCCCCTGTGCACGTCCTCAGCAACAGAGTGGCTCCCGTGAACATCCTTTCCTCCACCGCCCGCAGGTACTTCCCGCCCAGGAGGAGTGTGCAAAGGATGTAAGATAACTTTGTGAAATAATGTACCATAGGCTCACACCAACTGTATATACCTGTACAGAGCAGTAACAGGAATAAACTGGCCCATGTGGCATCTCTGTCCCCAGCCTGGTACTGGGCAGCAGCAATCCTGTCTTCGGCTGGGCAGTCGTGCCCTGTCGCTGGGGCCCGGGAGGCCGATGAGGTGGCCACAGATGCTGGGGAGGACTCCAGAATTCACTTGGGGGTCTGGCTGTGAGTTTACTGAAAGATTTCTCTTCACGGGCCCTCGGGCAGGGGAGGAGAGTTCCGGGCAGGCCTCATGAGCAGACAGGACGAGGTGCTGGGATCCCGCGGGCCTGGTTGTGGGAGGCGAGTCTTGCTAAGTAGGTGAGCCTGGCATGACGTACAAATGTCGTGGCATTCCGAAAAAAATCCAAGGAAGCCTCTGTTGACTCTGGCTGAGGTTAGGACCCACTGCTCCATGGGATAAGACTCAGCATGGTCCTCAACCTCAGCCCCGCCCTCACTGGCCAGGGGGTAGAGGGTGGGGGGACCTGACAGCTCCCACCACTTCCCCTCCCGCCACTTCCCCTCCGCCCCGAGTTAATCACAAGCCCTATTGATCTACCACCTCAATGGCCTGCAAGTCCGTACCCCTCTCCCAGGAGCCCTGCAGCCGCTCTCAGCCTGGCCCTCACCTCTTCCTCCTCCTGCATGGCTAGAAGCACCTCCCACCTGGTCTCTGCTTTCCCTCCAGGCCCTTCTCCACTCGGCAGTCACCACTCTGATTGTTCCCCCCACCTATTTAGACCTCTTTGGTGACTTGAACTTCAAAACTCTTAGACATAGCTGCACAATCTGGTCCCAGGCTTCCTCTCCAGCCACCAGGAACGTCAGAAACTCTTTATGGGCTCAGACCCTTTGCACACGCTGTTCCATCTGCCTGGAACACTCCTCACTCATCCTGGCCGTCATCCATCCGCCCTCAGCTCAAAGGTCCCTTCTCCAGAGAAGCTCCGTGGGACCCCGTCATGTCTTCCCACGGCACCTTGCCCTCCTCCCACCACACGCGGCACGTGGCAGGGGGCTTGACTATTTTGTTCATCCTTTTTTCCTAAATGTTTGGCCTAATGGAAGATGCTGGAGAAGTGGTTGTTGGCCCAGCACATGGGGTGAATGAATGAGCTCTGGGCTCGAGGGCCAGGCACTGGGTGTCCTGTCTGAATCTCTCCCTCACTCCCTGGGCTTCCAGCTTATTTAATGGAGCCTGTTTTCTCCTCTGCAAATGCAGGTGTTGATGCTGCCTGTAGAGATTTTGAAAGAATAGGTCTGTTAACATATGTGAGACCGCACTTGCTGATTCCTGGCATGTAGCAGGTCCTCCATAAAAACCCATTTTCTTTTCCTTTTTCGCCTTCCCTTCCCTCTGCTGAATCTTTGCTCCTTTCTAAGCATCAGTGTCCTTCACTTATAAAATGGAAGGCTGTCTCCCAGGGTGGTTGGAGGATCTAAAGACAGATGTATATGAAAGAGCTGACTTACCAGCAGGCAGTACACAAATGCAGGCTGCCCACCCTCATGTCCCCAGGCCGGGAGTCTTCATGTGCTTCCGAGCCAGCTTCCTGAGTCATTGTGTGGACACGGCAGCCGCTGGCCCATTCAGATCAGGTCACCCACCGCCATACCTGTGATCCTTGGTGTCCTGCGTGTAAGGCCAGCAATCGCCCCTACTTTCTGCCCTCTTCCCTCTTCCAAAAGTGACCCGGGAGAAGGCTCAGAGAATGATTTGGTGGGAGAAGGGGCAGCTGACAAGTTAGAATCCCGAGTCACCCATACTTGGGAGCTGGGCGTGAAACATGTGCCCTCGAACTGCTCCCCCCGCATCCCTCCTCCCGCTGCTCCACACCTCCTTCCACCCACTTGTCCAAGACCGAGCCTGGGAGTCAAACTCAGTCCTCCTCCATCAGACTCCCACCTGTCCCTCAGGCCCGCCCACCACCTCCCTCCCTTCCTGCTGCCCAGGTGCGGAGCCCGGCCTTTGGGGAGGGCACGGTTTGATTAGACTCGGAGGACAGGTGCGGATCGCAAGGCCACCACCGGGTGTAAGGATGTGATAGCCATTAGTTGGTGGAAAGAGAAGAGCAGTGGGCTTGGGCCCAAGAGGACCTGGCTTTAAATTCCAGCCCTGCCATCTCTTAGCTGTGAGAACCAGGGATGGTTCTGTCTCTTGAGGCTGTTTCCTCGCCTTAGGGATGGTGTGGCCTCAGCTTCCTCCCCAGCCCCCACCCGGACACACAAACCTGTGAGCACGCCTCTGAGTGTTTCTCTTTTTCTGTGCTTGCGACACTGTCATTATTTGCTGACCCGTTTCAGCTCACTTGCTGGGACTTTCTTCTGGCACATTCTTCATCTAATGAGAGAAGAATGAGTTGGTGAGATCAAGGGAGCTGGTGCACACTGCAGGGCCCCTCACGGGGTCCAGCATGTAGGAGGGACACAAGAACTGTGAGAAACACCTTGAAGGGATCCCCGGTCTGGCTTCCTAAATTGACTCCTGGAAGGCACTCATTCGTGTTGAGAATTGACGCCATTGAGTCCCCAACACATGCATGACATGCCTTGGGTCACCCCACTGCGGGTGGAGATGAGGCTGGTCCCATAAGGCAAGAGCCCCAGAGCAGGAGGTTCTTGGACATCTGGTCCAACCTCTTCATTTTCTCCCAGATAAGACAGTGACCTGCCCCAGGCTCAGGGTGGGACCAGCAGGAGGACCCAGGACCTCCGGCTCCCGGCCTAGTACCTTTCTAGGCACCGGATCCAGATTCCAGCAGAGCCACTTGCCAGCATGTGACCCTGAGTGAGTTACTGCGCCTCTCAGAGCCCTGGTTTTCTCATCTGAAAAATGAGACAATAATACCCTCGTGGGGTTGTGAAAATTGCCCGAGAGAATTCGCATAAAGAGCTAAGACGGTGCCTGGAAGGTTGTGAGCCCTTCCTAAACATGAGCTGTTATGCCGATGGTGATGACTGCCTGGGACTCTGTGAACCCCAGGGGATTAGAGATGGGAATGACCACAGAGGGCAGGAATGGACGAGGCAGTCTTTAAAGAGGAAGGAGCCTTGGGCCTTGTAGGATGTGTAGGAGTCGGTGTGGTCAAGAGGCTGCACTCCTCTAACAGCTGTGGCTGTTCTGCCTTATCTGGGTCCCAGGAACTTCTGCTGGGAAGTTTCCTCTGTTGGCAGAGGTGCCACGTTGCTAAGAGCAGGAAGAAGGGCCTCCTGGCTCCTGCCCACTGGGAACGGGGTTGTGGCCCGAGGCTGGCAGCTCTGGAGACATTTCTCAGTTCTGTGGTTGTGCTGGGGGCAGGTGGATGCACACGGGCCCCTGTACACCTGGGGCGGCGCCAGTCAGCCTCCTGGACGTAGAAATGAGTCTGGGGTGAGGAACCACACATGTGTGGGATGCAGAAAACATGATGGGGAAAGAAACACATCCCTTTACCGAAGGAACGAGAAATCAGCCAAAGGGGCTTCAAAGCAGAAGGAGCTGCGTTAGTCCCGCCCATGATTCCTCAAGCCTCCTGTGCCTAAGAGCTGCTTAAATCACAGATGCTACAGCCTACCCCAGAGATTCTGATTCAAGGGGTCTGGACTCCGCGCTGTAAACAGATGCTCGAGTGACTCCGGTCTTGGTGGTCCATTTGAGAAACCCTGCTGCAGACCCCTTCTCTGGGATTCTTCCCTCTTACTTTACACGCAGGCCTAACCAGCCTGGAAATCTGGTTCTCAGACCAAAGCGGAGCAGAGGTCGCCACACACCGGAAGGCAGAGAACTCAAGAGCAGGGTGAAACGACAAGTGACAGCACGATGGCAGCAGGGGTGGACAGAGAACCTCCCAGGGCACGGGACCCCTACAGGCACGGGACCCCCAAACGATGGGCCAACACTGCCAAATTCTATGTTGGAGAGGCACGGAAGCCCATCTCCCATTTGTAGGAAGAGACCCATCAAAACAAAATAGAAACTTCAGGTATTACGAGGAACAAGTACACAATACACACTTGAGACACCACGAGGTTTTGCTAAAGTGGAAAGAGTGGGAGAGAAGACTGAATAGTTTCAGATGCATGAAATAAAAATGGTTGCCCCATTTCTCGAGCGTTCCCTGCGTTCTGGGCAGTGTAGCATACTTTACATGCCTTTCCATCTTGTAATCTTTGGCGGAGTCACACCAGATGTGGGGTAGGAGCCCCAGGTGGCGGAGCCTCAGGCCACAGAGCCGACAGCGGCTGGAATCAGGTCTGTGGGGCCCCAGAACCCAGCTCTGCCCACTGTGCTGTCCTCCTCCCCTCCGGCTGCAGCTGGGACAGTGAGGTGTCGCCCTCTGCTCCGTCCTGGGGGGCCCTCTCTCCCTTTTGGCTGACTATGCTCCGTGTGTGGTGTGGCCCTGCTGGGGTGCAGGTGTGGGCACGGCCTCAAGGCTCTGGTAGGAAGGGGGCGGGGTCTTTCCTCTCCCCCCAGGCTCCTCCCCTCTGGCCCCTGACTTCAGCCTGCAAGTGCTTCAGGCAGCTCCTGGCCTTCACACTGGCCCCAAGCCTGGCCTGGAATGTGTGGGTACCATGAACTCAGTCACACCAGCCTTTAAATTTGACATCCACCCACTTCTCTGGCTGCAGCAAGATCCATCTGTTTCTCAGGGAATCACGACACTGTCCTTCCAAGAAGGTGCCCTCTTCCCACACGAGGGTGAGGGGAGGCCCCTTGCTCTCTGAGTGCTGTCTCCCTTGGCAGTGAGTCTGGGTGAAACCTGGGAGCCCACAAGATTCCAGACTTCCCCTTCTCAACTGACGGGAAGCTGAGTTCCCAGAGGGCTGGCGTCCCTGTCGATCCTTCGGCAGCTTGTGGCGGCCGTGACTGGAATGGAGTCTCACGTACCAGGTTGCTTATCCAGGCTCCATTCCTGTCCCCCTGCCCCCCATCCCTGTTCATCCTCAAATGTCTCTTAAGCAGCAGAAAATCTTATTTTTAAGCCTGTGGCATCCCAGGAGAGAAACGTTTCCCTAGTGCCTTTGATGTTCATCCAACCCTAGTGGTTCACATCCTGGGTCCTCCTCCTACCCAGGATGAGAGCTCTGGGAGGCGTGATCAGCTGCTGTCTTGGGGAAGGGGCCCCTTTTCAAGGTCACGTCCTGCCTTTCCTCAAGCCCTGTGTCCTCAGAACCTGAGCTGACACAAGCTCAAGGGGGCGGGCAGGGCTCTGCCAGAGGCAAGCCCGAGAAACATTTGTCCAGCCCCTGGCTACAGCGCTGGAGGAGAATCAGGAGAGGCCACGGCCTCTCAGCTGGGGGCAATTTTGACCCCCAAGGGACATGTGGGGACAGTTGGTTGTCACACTGCGGGAGGTGCTACCTGCATCCAGTGGCTGCTTCTGGACACCGTATGGTGCACGGGACAGCTCCTGCCACAAAGAATTATTCAGTCCCAAATGTCAGTAGTGTTGATGTTGAGAAGCCCTGAACTAGATTCTGATGGGGAAAGCGGTCCAGATGGGGGGCCCCTCCCTCCTTGGAGGAAGAGGGCCCGCCACTTGCCCCTGATGGTGGAGATCTGAATCCTTTCTTGATGGCATCCCCATCCCCAATGTCCTGTAGCAATTTCTCTTGCTGGGTTCCAAGACCAGAGTGGCTAAGAGACCTGCTTAGAGGCACATAGCAGGTTATTGACAGAACCAGGGTCAGAATCCTGGTCGTATTTAGCGCCCACGTGCTACGATGCGGCTCTTGTGTTTCCCTTCCCTTGTACACGTGGCTTGCCTCTCCAGCTGTATCTAAGCTCCCCAAGAGCAGAGAGCACATCTTGCTCATCTTGCACCACATCTTGCACCACAAAGGTGCTCATTTAGAATCGGTTGAATTCATTTTTTCAGCCCAACATTTATGCAAAGCCGAACCAAGGTGGCCCTGCTTTCTTGGTGGAGGGCAGCAGACATGTAAAGCACTACAGAAATAGAGGAGGGGGCTTAATTCTGCACAGGGGGGCTGGGGGAGACTAGAGAAAGGGGCATTGAGGCCGTCCAAACGTTCTGATTTGAATGTGTCTGGAGGTCCACTGAGAGCCTGGTACACCACCAGCCGGTTGGAAGCTTGAGAAGGGAGGGAAAGAAAACAGAAGAAAAGTAACATTGGACCCCAAGCTAGTGTGCATCCATTGTCCTAGTGCTGGAGACTGAGGACAGTTCCCCCGCTTCTCAGGGAAGTGGAGGGACTTACCCTGGGTTACTGAGCACACACATGGCAGAGGAAGGATTGGGCTCAGGGATTCTCCACCTCACAGCTCTTCCCTTAGAGAGAGAAGGGGGGGATGTGGGAGAAAGCAGCCCACCGACAGTGGCTTTCAGGGTGGGGCAGCCACGTCCTGGAAGTAGGGAGGACAGGGCTTGTGGCCTAGACTCCCTGCACAGTGATGAGGGCCGTGTCTGGCCTCCCCAGGGCCTGACCACTGCACTAGCCACCGTTGGTTGTTGGTGCTTGGAGGATGGGAGCACTCCAGGGTGGTCTGACACACGGGATGTGTCTCACCTCAAAGCAGAAGTGAAATGGGGCACACTTCCCCTTGCAAGACAGGAGGCAAGTCCGACCACCCCCTCACCACCACCTCCTGCAGGAGCCTGGCTGCCACCGCTGGGATCTGAGACTGGGGGATGACAAAGAGAAGCCGGCCTGGTCTGGGTAACCACACAGGGAGCTGGGGTCTACTTCCCACCGTGCACGCCTCCTTGGGCAGCATCCCTGTGATTGCAACATACTGTTTCCAGTTTTTATGATTTAGGCTCTAAGGGAGACGGTCTCCCGGCAGAGCCACAGCCAGCCCATTGCTGCACGAGGGAGGTTCATTTGTGGTTTGTTTGCTCATTCATTGTTCACACACTCAACCTCCACTCTCCCATCAACCAATATATTAAGAACCATCTGTGTGCCAGGCATTGTGTGGATACAGGAGGGAGAAGGGCATGAACAAAACCCACACAAATAACTATGGTTATGGCTGTGGAATAAGAGTAGTTGTGAAAAGTGCTCCAAAGACCACGGAGAGACCACTGTGGGAGGTCTGACGGGCCCCCGACCACATATGGGGCTCAGGGGAGGCTCTGGGGCATTTCTGTGGAGACCTGTTGGATGCCAGGGCTTGCAAAGGGCAGAGACGACAGAGAGGGGGAAGACCTGGCTGGAAGAGGCTGAGACCCTGTGATGGAAAGAAGCTTGGGGGGCAGGAGGGAGAGGGACAGGGGACTGGTGTCACTGCAGAGACCGGATCACGGAAGATCTTGCAAGCTATGTAAGGGTTCCGCCTGTTGGACGCATCCTCAAGAGGAGTGTTGAAGGCTGGGGGACCTTGGGCAAGCCTTTCTCCTCCTCCCTCTGCCTCGGTTTCCTCATCTTTTCAGTAGGAACATGTTTGCAGTCTTTGCAGGGGTGTTGATGAGCCTTTATGGAAAGCACTGGCGCAGCGTCTGGCACAGTGGAGGTGCCCTGTAAGTGCAGCCATTAGTCTAATTGTGACCGAGGCAGGCCAGGAATCCAGGCTCCAGCCCAACCCCCCCTCCAATGGCTGTGCCTGCAGTTCCTGCCCCCCCCCCCCCCCCCCCCCCCCCCCCCCCACCCCCCGCCCAGGGCTGCTTCTAAGAGACACGGAGCCAGGAGCTGTCATCGGGGCTGAACACATTGGCCTGAGTTCCAACTGGTTCTCTGATAAAGCATTTCCCTGCTGTCATTTCACTGCCCTTTGCCAGCCACGCAAATGCAACCTGGGAAGAGGCTCTGGTCCACAGCCATGGCCAGCCCAGGAGCCGATGTCCTCTCCCACCTCCCAGCCCCCGCGGCGCCCCAGGTTCCGGCAGATGACTGATCAGCTAGTCTCTGTGATGGCAGCCACGTGCCTGCAGGCGAGGGGCGGGGGTGACGCAGAGCTGGCAGCCCCGGGGTTGACCGGCAGCAGGACTGCATTATTCTGCAACAGTAGAGCCACCCTGGAATCCCTCTCTTCTCATTCAGGGAAGGAATCTCCCTAGAGGGGAAAGGACCTGACCCGGGGCACACGTGCCTGGAGCCATGCAGGTGCTCTGCTTGCTACCTGGCTTTGTTCTAGCAACAACCCCTCATGCTGGGTATTACTGGCCACTTTTACAGATAAGGAACTGAGGATTGGGGTCACCCAGCTGACAAGTGGCAGAGTCTGGATTCTACTCCAGGTCGCCGTGACCTTGCCCTGCCCCCTGCCCCTTGGTAGTGGCCCTTTGGGCTGGGTTTTGCTGTATTTTTGTATTTCATCCGGTGTGAGGGTATTGTAGGAGGCCTGGAAACAAGGTGGGCAAGGCTGAGCTTTGGTTTCTTCATTCGGCAAGGGGCTGCGGGAATGTCACACAAGCTAGAGACACCTCAGTGATGGGTGGGGCCCCTCTTCTGGTTTACAGAGAGGAAGCTGAGGTCTGGAGGTGGAGAGCAGCTTGCCTGAGGTTACAGGGTTGGTTGGCGCAGAGCCGGTGGGCTTTCCTTGTGCCTCCTTCATGACCTCCCTTGCTGGCCTCTGGGCCTCTGTCCAGTCTCCGCACGTTGGAGGATCCCAGCCCGGAGCCCCTGGACCTCCTTTCTGCATCTCATTCCCTGGGCAACCTGGTCCTGTAATTCTAATTATCATCTACATGCCTGTGGGTCTCCATGTGAGACCTCTAGCCTTGAACTCTGAACTCCAACCCATTTGTCCAGCTGCCTTCTTGGCCGGTCTCTAGAGACCTGAGAGCATAACAAACTGGTTGTGTCTAAAACACAGCTCTTGGGAATTCCCTGGCAGTCTAGTGGTTAGGACTCCATGCTTTCACTGCCGAGGGCCTGGGGTTCAATTCCTGATCAGGGAACTAAGATCCCACAAGCCGTGCCACAGGGCCAAAAAAAAAAAGCAAGAACAACAACAACAAAAAACATACACAGCTCTTGATTTAGCTGCGTCCTCCCAGCTCCCAGCCAAACCTGCTCTACCTACAGTCTTCCCAGTTTTAGTCACTGTACTATCATCTACCCAGTTTTTCAGGCTGAAAGCCTTGGAGTTATTCTGTATTTCCTTCTCTCAACCCCCAGGTCTAATCCATCAGCAAAAATATATTGTAATCTGACCCTTCTTCCCATCTCCACCTTTATCTGGTGCAGCAGCCACCAAACTGGTCTTCCTGCATCCTCCTTTGCCTTGAAGAATTTATTCTTCTCACAGCAACCAACATACTGTCTTTCAAACACATAACAGGTTGCATCCCTCCCCTGCTTGAAAACTCTCCAGTGACTTCCCAACAATTTGGGATGAAACCCCAACTCCTTGCCCTATGGGGCCTGGGCTTCTGGAAGCCTCCACCTCTGTTTTCACCTCCTCTTGTTCATTCTGAACCATGCAGTGTCTCCTCTTTCTGTTCTGTGGACGTCCCAAGGTTGCCCCTGCCTCGGGGGCTTTGCATGACTCTCCCCTCTTCTTGGAATCCTCCTCCCAAAATCATGGCTCCGTTGCTTCCTCATTGTTGGTGTTGCTTGTCGCCCTGCCTGACTCCCATGTTTAGAGAAGCACCACCCCTCTGCCCGCCACTGCCCATCACACTGCCTTGTTATCTCCCCCGCACAGCCCTTGTCATCACCCAAAACCACCTGCATCACTGGCACACTTGTGCACTGTCTTCTCTCGTCACTGGAATGCAGGTTCCAGGACTGTTTTTCATCCCCTCCACGTCCTCAGTACTTACTACAGTGTGCCTGTCATGCAGTAGGCGCTCAATGAGTGATTGTTCACAGAACCAACCACAAGGGCCTAAGCTACAAATCAGGTTCATCCCGGGTTGCTGTCCCCGGACTCTCTTGTAGGACAGCAGTTCCCTGTCCTTTGACTTCTTGAAGACAGTAATTTCTTTAAGTGCTCAGGGGTTGCTCATTTACCTGCCCGCTCTACCACCTACAAACTATGTGACCTTGGGCAAATTACTTATTCTCTCTGTGCCTCGGTTTTGTCGGCTGTAAAGTGGGGATAGTAACAATGCCCGCCTCATAGGGCGAATGTGAGCATTACATTAATGCAAGAAGAGGCTTAATTGCAGTGCATGGGACCCAGCGTTCAGTACCATTAGCTCTACTGCTGTGATCACCACCGTCATCACCAGTTTGACTTGTGTTTCCTCTCTGCCTTCAAGTAATAACACTTACCTGGCCACTTTGCCTGCTCAGCACCCTTCAGTGGCTTCCTAATCCACTTGGGAAGAGACCAAGCCCCTGGAAGTAGCCTGGCAGCCCCACCTCCCTCTCCAGCCTCACCTTGCATGACGTTCCCCCTTGCTCCATTCCCTGCAGTCACATGGACCTCATGTCAGTTCTTCGCGTGATTTATGCTCGTCCCATGCCAGGCACTCTGCCTGGAATGACCTTTCCCTCCTCCTGCCCCTGGTTGATGCCTCCTCAGTGTGGCCATGGCCTCTCAGCCTCCCTGCACGCCCCCAGGCACTGTGAACTTGCGCTGCAGCCCTTTTCATAGCTGTGAGCGGGCACTCATTCCTTCCCTGGATCGATCCGTGCCTTTCCTACGAGACCCTAAGCTCCACGAGAGCAAAGACCCAGTCATCCTTTGCCCACCTTTGTACTCACGGTGTTTGCACATGGTAAGTGTTCAGTAAATATTAAGTGAAGGAGTGGGGAGAAAGCCTTTGGGCTGGGCACACAACGCCCCAAGAGAAAATCTGCTGCCTTTGCAGAACCAACCAGCCTTTCTCACCGGCCTCTGGCCACAGAGCTGGAACAGCCCTCCTGACTTCCAGTAGGGTCCACTTGCTTGCAACGTGGCCTGGGGCAGCCGCTGCTTGCGTGCTGCTTTCTTTCACACAGTGCCCACAGAGTTACAGAAGTTGGGAGAGCCTTTGCTCGGTGAAGCCAAGATAGAAACTGGATGTGAAGCAGCGACGCAATGGGGAAGTCTGTCTGGCTTCCTGAGCTCTGCTGGCTCACGGCCAGACATCCAGCTCTTCCTTCCCTCTCAAAACAGGGTAACTCTGGGGTCCTGAAGGCCGAGTGCTCTGCTCTGGTTTTTCTGGCTGACGGTATTTCCTTTGATTGCTTGGAACAGAGGTCCTCGCAGGCTTCAGTCCTGGGCCAGTCCCCCTGCCTCGAGTCTGAGACAGGACATGGCAAAATGAGAAAAATAGGGACACTATAGGGTGTTCTCATAAGGCCAAATTAATTCTCAGATTGTCCTCCTTTTTTGTGTGTCAGGATGCCCTTTCGTTTATGAAATAAGGTTGATGGAGGTAGTGATAAGATTCTCTCTCTCTCTCTTTTTTTTTTTCCTGCACGGCATGTGGGATCTTAGTTCCTGGACCAGGGATCGAACCTGTGCCCCCTGAAGTGGAAGCATGGAGTCCTAACCACTGGACCGCCAGGGAAGTCCCAGTGATAGGTTTTCCTTCCTCCCTTCCTGCTTTTCTTTTTTCTTTCTTTCTTTTTCTTTCTTTCTTTCCTTTCTTTTCTTTTTTCTTTCTCCCTTCCTTCCTCCCTTCCTCCCTCCCTCCCTTCCTTCCTTTCTTTCTCTCTCTCTCTCTTTCTTCCTTTTTAATGTCCTGGCTTGTCAAATCACCTACTTAATTTCTTTTGAAATTTCCTGGTCCGTGGACAGCGGCTGAGCAGGGATGAGAACCTGGGTTGCTGGTTCCAGTTTAACTGCCTCTCCACTCTGCAGCCCCTCCCTGGAGAAGATAAGATGCAGGAGAGACATGAGAGCTGGCTGCAAATTACCAAAGGGTTGCCATGTGGAAGAGGGGACACGCTTGTTCTGCCTGCACCCCTGGGGTCTCTGGGGAGCAGTTTCAAGTGGGCACGTTCATGGCTTAGAATAGTTTCTGACAGGCAAGTATTCAACAACAGACAAGGCTGCCCCACCCGGCAGTGTTCAGGCACAGGTGGGGCAGCTCCATTGGGGCCTGGTGGAGAAAATATTCAGGCCTGGGGGTTACCAATTAAGGGTCTTGGTCTTAGATTCAACCTGCTTTCAGCACCGGTTTCACCACTTACTATCCGTGTGACCCTGGGCAATTCTGTTTCCTCTTATTTAAAATGGGGGTAAGTATTGCCACCCTCAGGGTCCCGTGAGGATTAAAAAAGGGAGTGAGGCCTTTAGGAGATGTGAATCCTGCCCCCAGGGAGCTTACTTAGAGTCTGGTAGAGAGCAGCAGACTCACAGAGAAAGGATAATGTGAAGCAACTTACGAGCAAGGACCGGCAAGAGTGGCCCAGACGTCTGTGCTGGGACCTGAGTATGGGCGATCAGGGAAGTAGGTAACACTTAAACTGAGCCTTGAGACGCTGCCTGGGTCTGGATAAGTAGAGAGGAAGGAGTGGGGGCTTCCAGGGAGGAGAGCATGTAGTGGTCTAATAAGTACGGGTCTAGTAAGTAGCTAGTTTTTTAAAATATAAATTTGTTTATTTTTAATTTTGGCTGCGTCGGGTTTTCGCTGCTGCGCGTGGGCTTTCTCTAGCTGCGGCGAGCAGGGGCTACTCTTCGTTGTGGTGCACGGGCTTCTCACTGCGGTGGCTTCTCTTGCTGCGGAGCACGGGCTCTAGGGACGTGGCCTTCAGTAGTTGTGGCTCACGGGCTTAGTTCCTCCGCGGTATGTGGGATCTTCCCGGACCAGGGCTTGAAGCTGTGTCCCCTGCATTGGCAGGCGGATTCTTAACCACTGCACCTCCAGGGAAGTTCAGTAGCTATTATTATTACCTAAATTTCAAGGGCATGGCAATCTCTTTCCTTGGGCTCCCATGGCTCTGTGGGCACATTCCTGGCTCATGAGAGATGCTTGGTGCATGTTGTATGAGCAGGACTGGCTGCCACAGAATAGAGGGAGATGTGATTAGATTCTAAGTGACCTGGGGAAACTAAGAGCATCCTTCCATATAGCCATACACCTGTCCATCATCCAATAGCACGCACATACATACATACACATCCGTCCATCCACCCATCTATCCATCCATCCATATGTTTCAGGCAGAGAACAAGACAAAGCCACTTGAAGCTTACATCAAGGGGGGCAGGGCTTACAGATATGAATCAAATAATGACATGAATAAGTGTAAAACTGCAACTGTGGTAAGTGCTACAGGTCAAAGGAGTTCATGGTGCCAGGAGAGTCCAAAACAGAGCAATTCAACCTATACAGGGAGGTCAGGAAAGTCTCCCCAAGGAAGTGACCACTGAACTGAGAACTCACGGGCAAGTTGGAGTAACTAGAATTGGAAGTGTATTGGGGGTGGGGAATGTTTCAGGCAGAGAGGGCAGAGCACATGCCACGGCAAGATGAAGTTGGGGGGCGTCAGCCCGATGATGCAGGACCTCCTGGGCATGTTCAGGATTTCGATTTTTATCCCTAGAGGTTCTAAGCAAGCATCAGGTGACATGATCAGATTTGTATTTTTTAAAGACCGTCTGGCTATGGTTATAGAAAATGGAAGTGGGGGGATGGGACGGGCAGGTGTAAAACAGGAGACCTGTGAGAAGCCAATGTAGTTGTCCAGGAAATCCATGATGGAACCTCGGACTGGGAAGGGGTTGGGGAGGGGAGGAGTGCGTGAGGCCATTTAAGAGATAAATGGACATGATGGGGAGATGTGTGTGGTGGGAAGAATGAGGGTGAGGGAGTTGCCTAGGATGATACCCAGGTTTCTGGATGGAACTGTTGCCAGGCAACAGAGTGAAAGCCAGGAGAGCGCAGGGAAGGGGTGGGACACACTTTCCCTTGCTGTTGTTAAGTCTGTGTTTGCAAAATAACGGTGTCAGGAGTGTGGGTGTGCACCGCTCCCTGAACGCCTGCTCAGGGGTGAGAAGGCTGGTTTAAGGAGGCTGCACGTTGCAGGCTGAAGAGCTGGGCCGGGGAGCTAGCCTTCCAGTCTTGGCTCTGCATCCAGGTAGCTGTGTGACCTTGAGGGGGCAGCTTCACCCCTGTGGGCTTCAGCTCTACAACTGACAGCCCTGCTGGTCAGGCATTTTAAGGGCATAAAGCAATCTGAGTCTTATTCGTGTCCACTGGCATTATTTACAGGGCTCCCCCTTGGAAAGTTATTCCTTGTAGATCCCCTTTATCCAGAGCCTGAAGGTTAAAATAGCGTTGAGTCTAGAATGTGAGCTCTGAAAGGACTCACAGAGCCCGCTTGCCCCATCCTCTGATTTTACAGAGGTGCAGCACCTGTGTCTGATCCTCCTCTCTCTCTTCCTGCCCGACCCTGCACGTAGCAGAAGAGGAGGAACAGTTTGTGTAGAGCCACAAAGCTACAGGGAATAAGAGCACCCTTTGGGGTGAGCCCCATGGTCCTCTGCTTACTTTGGGGGTGGGGATTTTTCTGCAGCCTACCTCCATGTCTTAGGACAGATGGGGCTAGGCAGAGCTGTGGGGATGGGCTAAGATCATAGACACAGGTGATGCTGAGCATCTGGGAGAAGAGTGATGAAGGGACATCTGAAGATGTGTCCTGCTGAGCTGGGGTCCTTTCTGACTTATTGAAGATGCCTCTGGTCATGCACCCCTGCTGTGACTCCTGGGTGTCCTCCAAGGGCTGCAAGATGCTCTTTGCAAAAAAGGAATGTAGAAAACCCAGCCCACCCCCTGCAAATAAGGCATGGAGACAAAAACCCGGTTGGAATCTCGCGGCTGAGATTTCCACGGTGGCTCCACTCTGCTGCCCTTCCCATTGGCTGGGCGTCCTGCTCCGGCTTTAGCAACAGAGGCTCAGATACACATCTCCTTCCTGATTGGCCAGGCTGTGCTGCAGCGCCATAGCAACAGGGGCAGAGGGACCAGTCTCTGCAGAACAACTTGAGTCACTATCTACCTGGGGTGGAGCTGAGATCCAGAGGGCTGCTTGCAGGGGATGCAAACTGGAACAGGTAGCCCCCACCTCAGCTCAAATTCAGGTGGGGAACCCTTCTCCCTGGTTGTCCAGGGTGTTGGGAGGCTGCTGGGCTTCTCTGCCTCATCTCATCTATCCTGTATCTTGCAGCATCTTCCCAGTCCTTCTCTTGCTCCAGGGCTACTGTCTCTGCAGAAGGAAAACCAAACCTCTGGCAGTGCCAGCGGTTAACTCATTTGCCCAAAGTCACGCAAGTTACAAGCTAGAACCTGAACCCGCATTATATTGCCTGACTTAAAGGCTTTAGAGGGTTTTTGGTGGAAAATCTAGGGTTCCTTTTTTTTTTTAAATGGACTTTGTTTTTTAGAGCACTTTTAGGTTCATAGCAAAGGCACAGAGCTGAAGGTACAGAGATTTCCTGTAGTCCTTTCAGTTTTAGTAACAATCTTCCTTTAATTCATCAAACAGCTAATGCTTTCTAAAACACTCTCCTATCTGATCCTCTCAACAATTCTGTGAGTTTGGTAAGTAAGGGAGGAATGACCCATTTTATAGATGAGGACACCAGAGCCCAGAGAGGGCAAGTGATTTGTTGCATGTCACACAGCATATTTGTGCCAGAGCTGGGACTCCAGCCCAGGCCTCCTGAATCCTTGTCAGGGCTCTACCCACAAACCATTGACTTATCCATACCAGGGGGCCTCCAGGAGGGTTGGAGGGATGCCCTGAGGGGTCCTCTCATCTGTTTAGAGAACAGTGGCTGAATAGAATCAAGCATTCCAATGTCTCCAACATGGACCAAGGGTTTCACATCATAACCCCAGTCCCTGCAAGGCAACTCCTAAATTTGGCTCTAGTCCCCAGGAAGGGTCCTTGTTTCATTGCAAACCTCGCTGTCCATCCCCCTACATGGACAGGAGAAGAAACACTAGTAAGTTAACTACAATCAGTTTAACATTGCTCTGTGCTTGAAGCTGTGCTGAGGGCCTGCCTGACTCTTCATTGCAGCCTTGGGTCTTCACTGTCCACTGTTTACAGATGCAGAGGTTGGTGCTGAGGAAGGTCAGGCTGCGTGCCAAGGTCACACAGTCAACAGTGCGGCCACAATTCAGACAGGAGGCCCCCTGACTCGAAAGCAGGCTGGCTTGAACAGTGTGATGGGCTCTCTGATGCAGAACAGTAGCTCCAAGAGGCATTGCAGAGCAGAGTTTTTGCTCTTGGGTGTGCATTTTTCCCTCAGTGGAGGCAGTGGCTGGACCTATTTTTTGTTGCTGGAAAAGACAAGCTCAGAGGATCTGCTTTGTGTTAGGGATTTAGAAATCCTTGGCTGCCAAGGAGTGTCTCAGTACCCCCAACACTGTCTGCCATTGCCTAGTGTCCCAGGTTTGCGACCCTTCAGGAGGACGTGGCTGGGCAGCTGGTACTTGGCAATCAACACAGAGAAGAGAAAACCCAATGACTTCCTTGCTCTGAATCTGAGCCCCCGCCGAAAATGAATGTTTTGGCAGATTTCTTTCCTTCCTGCTCAGCTTGTGCTCCCAGAAGCTCTTGCCCCTGAAACAGAGGCCAGCCACCTGGCCTGCCCTCCTGCCCTCCCAAGGGTACTGATTTTGGAGGACACGGAAGGTGGGAGCTCATGCCCGCCACTCTGCTCCCCTAAGGCCCACATCAGCAAGGAACAGGCCCACGAGTTCACCACGAGCCATGGTCTGCATGGTCTTCCCTGGGCTAGACACCCCACAGATGCTAGGGAGACGGCAAGGAACGAGCCATTATGGCCCCTGCCCTTGTGGAAGCTGCTGCCCAGTGGAGGAGAGGGACGGTGGGTCCATAAGTGAATAAATCATGATTCCCGAGAGCAGTAAAAGCCGTGGACAGGATGAGACAGGGTAACGGGACAGGGAGTGACTGGTGGGGTCGGGGCAGGGTGGGGCGGGACAGCAGGTGTGTGTGTCCTGTTTCAGCCAGGATGGTCAGGAAAGGCCTCTCTGAGGAGAGGTGACATCTGAGCACATAGGACTTGGATGAAAGAGGGGAAACTTTTGCTAGGGGAAGCGCGAGGGGCTGTGGAATTTAGCAAATGCAACAAATGTCTGCTGGATCCCTACTCTGCATCAAGGGACCAGAACAGACAGAGGACCTGCCCAAGGCACGGTGGCAACCCAGAAGAGGTACTACCCAGGCCTGGAGAGCCAGGAAGGCTTCCAGGAGGAAGCAGCAACCCTTCGGAGGCCTGAAGGATGTCAGGTCAAGCACGGTGGGGCAGCAGGAGGCGTGGAGGCACTGAGATGGTTCCAGTGGAAGAAAACATCTGCAAAGGCCAGAGGAGAGGGAGAGCTCGGGATTCTCAAATAAGGGCAAAGAGCCGGAGGGAAAGGATGAGCTTGGGGCCCAAATGGGCCTCGGAGGCCAGTTAAACACTCCAACATTTTCCTGAATGCAGTTTGCGTAGGATTGCCAGGTTTAGCAAATAAAAATACAGGTTGTCCTGTTAACTCTGAATTTCAGATAAACAACAAGTATTTTTTTTTAAAGTAGTTATGTATTCAGTATTTTATTTATTTATTTTTGGCTTCGTTTGGGTCTTCGTTTCTGTGTGAGGGCTTTCTCTAGTTGCAGCAAGCGGGGGCCACTCTTCATCGCAGTGCGCGGGCCTCTCACTGTCGCGGCCTCTCTTGTTGCAGAGCACAGGCTCCAGACGCGCAGGCTCAGTAGTTGTGGCTCATGGGCCTAGTTGCTCTGCGGCACGTGGGATCTTCCCAGACCAGGGTTCGAACCCGTGTCCCCTGCATTGGCAGGCAGATTCTCAACCACTGCGCCACCAGGGAAGCCCACAACAAATAATTTTTAAGTATAATTATGTGCATGCAGTATTTGGAACATTCTTATACTAAAAAACCATTGTTTATCTGAAATTCAGTTTTAATGGGGCCTCCTGTATTTTCTCTGGCAACCCTGAGTTTGGGCCCACAGAAGCGTTTTAAGCAGGGAATGACGTGGTCGGATTTACATTTTGTGAAGCTCCCGGGATTTGTGGGGAAACACGCTGGAGGGAGACCAGGACGCAGGTGGGGAGGATGAGGCTCCTGCCTTGTCCAGGCCAAAGAAGCAGAGGCCAGGGAACAGAGCATCTCATCATGTCACCTGCCTCCTCCACTGAGAGGGTGGCCTTGGGTAAATCCCTCAGTGGATGCAGTCTCAGGCCGGTGACTGCAGACCAGGTCAGATCCCGGCTCTGCAGCATGAGCCTCTGGGCTGGTCTGCTCCCTCTGGGGCCCTCAGCATCCTCCTCTGTCAAATGAGGGGTTCAATCAGAAGAGATGGTCCAAAAGGGCCCTTCTGTTCCTGCCGTCTTGGGCTCTCTGTCCATCCTCTGTCTGATGCCTCTCTGGGGTGGTGCCCCACCATGGTGACAAGTCCAAACCTTGCTCCTTCTTCCCTTCCAACATCACTTCAGCCGATGAATGCAAGAAACACCCACACACCTGGTTTGGGAGAAGGCACTCCAGAATCTGCTGAGGTCCCACTGTGTGATGAGCTGGGTCCTTTACATCATTCATTCATGTTAATTCTCACAAAAGCGTCTCAGGGAGGGTATCATTATGCCCATTGTACAGATCAGAGAACTGAGAGCTCAGTGGTGCACCTGCTGCCCAGGTCACAGAGCTGCGTAGTGCAAACCTGGGGTGGAGTCCAGGTCTGGCTGGCGCCAGGGCTCTGTCCTCCACTGTCTCCAGGAAACGTCCCCGGGAGTCCCTAATCCCCCACATAGTTATCACCAGGGCTCAGTCAGCAGTCTCCTTGTTCCATGGCAGGCACGTGCTGCCCTGGCTCTTTCTGAGTTAAGCCAGGGGCTGAAACGCATTGGCGTAATGCTCATCTGCTGGGGGCTTTCCGGTTTAGGAAGCCCTTTCCCCTCTGTGCCCTCCTCACGACCCTTTGGGGACTCTGCAGGCCCCTCAGCCCTTCTAGCCTGCCGCTCTGCCGCAGTGGAGTCTGCATTAAATATTAACAGGGCAGCTCCTGGCACCGCTGTGACGTCAATTACCGGCCTGCTTGATGAGGGCTGTGGCTGCCTTTCCAAAGTGAAGCAGTGCCTGGAATTCAGCTGGCTCAAATGGCGTCCCAGGGGGCTGGCTGTCGGACTCAGAGAAGATGCCGCTAATGTAAGGCGTGGCAGGAGTCCAGGAGTTTTCCTTCCATCTCCCCTGCTCCCTCGGGGCCCGGCTGGCATCCCGATGCTGGCACGATGCCTTTAGTCATTCGGCAAATATTTATTGAGCACCTGCTGTATGCCAAGCACAGTTCTAGGCTCTGGGGATACAGTCATGAGCGTGATAAGGTCCCTGCATCATGGGATTCCCCGTCTGGTGGAGGAGAGGGAGAAACAGTCTCAACGCAGAGGGGCAGACCCAGCACTGTGCGCCAGAGCAGGTGCCCGACCCAGCTTGTGGCCGAGGGATCCTTCCAGAGGAAGCTACGACTATGCTGAACCCAAAGGAGGAGCCTGAGTTAGGTCTGGAAAGAGGAGGGGTGAGTGTTTCAGGAAGAGGGAACAGGATTGGAGCTCAGACCCTGGTTCTACCCCTTCCCAGCCATTTATCTACAAGCTGGGTTTCCGCTGTACAGGGGTGTTATGAGGACCAAACCAAGCCATGGCGAGTGATGGCACAGGGCTTGATTCAGGACAAGAGCTCAGTGGTAGCTGTTATGAAAATAGCTCTGTGCCTTCACAGAATTCCTCACCGTGCCATGGAGGCTTACTTTGATTTGGCGAGATGAGAAACTGAGGCTCAGAGGGGTGACATCACAAAGCCCTGGGTAATGTTGTGGATCAGACCCCAGGCTGGACACACGATCCCAGGCTCTGACGCGGGCTTTTTGACATTCTCTGGCCATAGGCAACCCAAGCAGTGGCCTCAGCTCAGCGAGACATAGAATATCACAAGAGATCTCAGTGTGAATTCCTCAGCCTTCAACATTCCCCATCTCAGCCTTCTTTGAGGTAAGGCTGCAGCTGTCCAAGGACAAGCCCAGGCCTTGGCTTTGCGGTGGAGCCTGGGCATAGACCTTGTTCTGCCGCTAATCTACTGTGTGACTGTGAGTGAATTTTCTTCCTTCTCTGAGCCTCAGTTCCCCATAGTTAACACTAAAACCAGCTCTCATTGCCTGGGTCTCTGATCCTCCCAAAGAGCTGTGGCAGAGGAATTATTTTTAATTCCATATTGAAGATGAGGAACCAGGCCACATACAAGTGGGGGCTGGATTTGAAGCCAGGCCCATCTGCTGCCAGAGCTGACTAACGGCCCATCATGCAGTGCTGTCTCTCAGAGAAAGAAAGCCAGCCTGAGCTGTCTCCAAGATCCTTAGTATGAGTCTGTGATTCTGTGAGTTCCATGCTGTCCCCAGGCCTTCAGGGCCCAGTGGTTTCACAGGGAGGGCATTTCAGCTTGGGTTGATTCTCCAACTGTCCCATATAAAGGAGGTAACAGGGGACTTCCCTGGTGGCACAGTGGTTAAGAATCCGCCTGCCAATGCAGGGCACATGGGTTTGAGCCCTGGTCCCGGAAGATCCCACATGCCACAGAGCAACTAAGCCCGTGCGCCAGAACTACTGAGCCTGCGCTCTCAAGCCACAACTACTGAACCCACGTGCCACAACTACTGAAGCCTGCGCGCCTAGAGCTCGTGCTCCACAACAAAGACAAGCCACTGCAATAAGAAGCCCGCACACCGCAACGAAGAGTAGCCCCCGCTCGCTGCAGCTAGAGAAAGCCCGTGCGCAGCAACGAAGACCCAACGCAGCCAAAAATGAATGAATGAATGAATAAATAATTAATTAAATAAAGGCGGTAACAGCACTGTCACAGGCTTCTGGCAGGCAGCACCCACTCTCTCCCTCATCCACAACCTCGTTCCTCCTGGCATCAGCCCCGGGGGTGGGAGGTTCAACATGAGCGACAGGCCCACTTTACGGATGAGGAAACTGAAGCTCAGAGAGGTGCAGCGACTTGCCCAGGCTATCCCAGCTACTGCAGAAGAGCTGGGATTTGAGGCCGCGTCTGGCAACTCCAGATCTTATACTCCAAGTAACTGCAAGGTGGCCAAATTCATCCGGGAGACTTCCTCCTCCTCCTCCTCTCAGCCCCCTCCTAGCCCCTGCAATCTTGCCTCCCTCCCCCTGGCTCTCTCCCCGGTCTTATCTTCCACGAGGCTGCCAGTCAGTTAGCTATCAGCCAATTTAAAGCGTTTCCCTCCTGGAAGGCCTTGGCCACTCACAAAGAGGGCTCTTGTGGTGGCATTTCTGCAATAGGCACAAGGTGTGATCAGATTCGATTCAGCACTCATGAAGAGGGGCACCCCAGGGCCTCAAATGATGAATGAAACACAGGCCCTGTCCTCCAGTGTTTACATTTTACGAGGGAAATGCCAACTTCCTTATGAAGTGGGAAGCAGGTGGTATAAGTGACAAAGAGTGAATCTGCCCCTATTAGCTCCAAGACCTTGGGTAAGAGAGCTTCCTTTTCGCCATCTGCTTAAATGGGTACAAGAGGAATTCCCCACCTCACAATTGTCATGAGGATTAAATGAGATCATGGATTAGATGAAATTGCATAGCACAGGGCTTGATGCCTAGTAGCTGGCCAGGAAACACCAATCCTACCAAAAGAAGTCCATGCAGGTGGTGGATTCCAGAGTCACAGTGGGAGTGAGCAGAAGGAGACAGTGCTTCTTGGTGGAGACCTGGGAAAGCTCCTTAGAGGAGGTAAGATTTCAGCTGGGTATTAAAGACTTAGAGGAAGAGGTAGAAGAATGGGAAAGTTGGTAGAAACTTGTGGGCAGGCTCTGTGAGCTCGGTGGTCCTAGGATGTTCAAGAAGTAGGTGCTTACCTCGGAAAGGTGGGCCAGGGCCAGGTCATGAAGGGCCAGGTGGAGGAGTTTGTATCTTTTAAGGGGAAAAGGGTGTCCTTCCTACCTATGACCCCAGCGGCAGCTCAGGGCTATCTGCAGAGACCAGCCCCCTGGAGTCAGCCTTCTCCTCTGGCTTTGGTGCTGATCCCTTTGTCTCCTGAGTCAGGGCTAGCCCACCACTGTTGTCTGGAAGAAGACAGAAGGCTGTAGAAACCTGCTTGCCTCCTACTAACATACTGGGGAGGAAAAGCTGTTTTGTAGCACAGTTGCCTGGCAGGGAACCTTGGTGGAAACTCAGCAAACCTCACCCTCACTTCCAAGGTTATGATTTAAGCAGCAGTTGGTGACAGCAGTTGATGTGTGCAGCTCAAAGACTGAAAGAACGTTTTCAGGTGCTCAGAAGGTCAGGGGCGGGCACGGAAAGAATGGTGATGGTGGAGTGGGTCTGGATCCGGGTTCCTGCTCCCTGCTCTCTGCACTGCAGTTGGGCAAGATACTTAACCTCCCTGGGCCTCAGCTTCCACATCTGTAAAGTCGGAATGATAATACCGACATTTCCTTGACCAAGTGGGAGTGTGCTGGCCACCCGCTGCCCGTGGCCTGCTGTGGAGTAGGTCCTGCTACTTTCCTCCACTCCTTGTATGGATGTGGTCCAGACACTGGGCCTGTGAGGCATCCCTGCTTCACCCTCTTGAGCTGCCATGTCATTTGCTGAACTTCCAGTGGTGACATACCCTAGACCTTCAGAGCTGGAAAAAAGACAGAACTCTGCCATCCAAGCCGGTGTAGCCTCCCATTTCACAGACAGGAAATCCAAGGCTCAGAGACTGGAAGTCACCGCACTCCAGGCTCTGACCTCCAGCTTTCCCTGGACCACCACAGCCCCTCCCACTTGGGCCGACCTAGTGAGAACCACACAGAAGCTTGAGGCAATTATCCAGATGGTTCCAGCCAAATGATCTGGAAAATTCTGGCTAAGAAACACAAGTTCCTTGACCATCTGCCGAACTGAAGCAAAAGCCTTTTTCACCCTCATTTTAACTGCGATTCCATAGGCAACAGCTTCACTTTCTCCCCCAGAGCTGAGCTCCTTTGAACAAACTTGTGTGTGTGTGTGGTGGGGGGGTGGTGCTGAGAACGGGGCTCTGAGCTCTGCCAGCTCACAGATTGCAGCTACCAGGACATTTTCACACTTCTTAATGCCAAAAGCTGCCATGGAAGCCAATCTGCTCCCAAAGCGGGCTTTCAAAGAGTGGCGGGAGGCTCTGGCTGATCCTAAAATCTGTGCACTCAGGCTGATCTTAGACACAGGGGGTGGAAGTTGGTATCAGTGAAAGGACACTGGGGCCCAGGCAGTTGGCAGAGAGTGGCCATGAGTGGGAGGCTGCGGGTGACCGCCTTGACCACTGAGTAAGCACCTGACTGTTCTAGGTCTCCCTTTCGATATGATGGGGTTAACAGCCTCTTTCCCAGAGTTGTGAGGATTTGGGGAGCTGGTACAGGCGGGTCGAGTGTTTACCCCCAAGCCAGTCAGACAGCCAGCAATTAACAGCAAGGGCTGCTGCTCCTGGTGGTGGTGCTATCATCACCGGCTTGGGATCAGCCGGCTCACCAGGGCAGCAGGAGGCCTGCATTGGGGCGGGGAGGGGAAAGAAAGTTCTATCTGGGTGACACGAACCTGTGGGTGGGCGGCCCTCCGGCCTCAAGCCGGTAACCATGCTGACAGTGTGAATGCCGTCTCTCCAGAACAATACCAGGGCTTCTTTGTAACACGTCCCTTGGCGTCCAGACTTCGCAGGGAGCTCAGAGTGTCCCAGGACACCCGAGGAAAAAAGCAGGACGTGCCTTTTCTGGGTCACCTATTCACGGGGCTCTGGCAGAGGGCTCTGGCAACGCTTTGGAAATCCAGTCCTGCGTGAGAAGCAGTCATTACCACTGGCTCAGGGTGGGGTGCAGCAAGGAATTTTCTACAGTTGTGATGGCTGGTGCAGGCAGGGTGTGAATGTGCTCTTGCCGAACCCCAACCCTAAGAAACAGGATGGTCAGTCCCATTTAGAAGGGGCTTCCTGGGGGTGGGGTGCGATGAATTGGGCGATTGGGACTGACATGTATACACTGATGTGTATAAAATTGATGACTAATAAGAACCTGCTAAGGACTTCCCTGATGGCACAGTGGTTAAGAATCCACCTGCCAATGCAGGGCACACAGGTTCGAGACCTGGTCAGGGAAGATCCCACATGCTGTGGAGCAACTAGGCCTGTGCACCACAACTACTGAGCCCGCGTGCCTAGAGCCTCTGCTCCACAACAAGAGAAGCCACCACAATGAGCAGCCTGCGCACCGCAAAAAAGACCCAACACAGCCAAAAATAAATAAATAAAATTAAAAAAAAAAAAAAGAACCTGCTGTATAAAAAAAAAATTAAATTCAAAAATAAAAGGGGCTTTTCCCCAAGGGTACTCAGCTAGTAACTGGCAGAGCAGGATTTAGACCTGAGTTCAGATCCTCTTCCCCATCACATCACACACATGTCCTTGGATAGCTGGGGGGAGAGTGTTGCTCTGTTCCCTGAGTGAGACCCTGCCAGGTAAAGATGCAGCGGACTTGGCCCCTGCTCTGGGTACCTGCTCGGAGCTCTGGGGGCCACACAGTGTGTCTGACCTTGATCATCAGCCCCCTTCCCCTGGTTCAGAGGCCCTCTTGGAAATTGTTCAAAAGCTACATTGCTTGATAGGACTTAGAGCCCTGGGAGTAGGTGATAGAGCCCTGGGAGTAGGTGACCTAACCAAGGTGGTCATCCTGCCTTTATTTACAAGACTTTGGGGAGTGGGCAGCTCTCTCCCAAGGGTGAAGGAGATGGATGCTGATAAGTGTATAAGCTACAAGAGGGAGACTTGTGTGTGCTTTTTACAATCTGAATGATCCCCAAAGGGGAGTCACACCTTGACCCCTTGTCAGCTCACACCTCACGACATCGTGGGGCCATCAGGCCTAGGAGTCTGACAGAACTGAGCTTGAATCCTGGCTCTGCTGATTACCAGCTGTGTGATTTTACTCAAGACATGGAACATCTTCAAGCCAGTTTCCTCATCTGTAAGATGGGAATGGAAATCCTACCTACCTTACAGGGGTATCTTGAAGGAAAAAATATGCCCATCTCTGCAAAGCACCTGGCCCAGTGCTGGCAACGTGGTAGATGTCCCCTTCCGTTCAAGAGTGGGCGTGGATAAGGTCGCCCAGGATAAGGCAGAGGGCCTGGGCAGAGCTCTGAGGAACCCCCGAATTTCCAGGTAGGCTGAGAAGACAAGCTCACACAGGAGACAGAAGAGGAGTGGCTGGAGCAGCAGAGGGGAGCCAGGCGAGTGCAAGGTCATGAAAGCTAAGAGGAGAGCCTGTCAAGGAGGGGCGAGCAGTTGTGCCAAGTGCAGCCAAGAGGGCCAGGAAAGTGAGGACTGTGCAGTGACCTTGGATTGGTGGCCACAGCAAGGGCCACCTAGATGGAGTGGGGGTAGAGCCAGAGTACACTGGGCTGAGGTGGGGGTGGTGGGTGGGTGGTGAGGAGGTGGAGACAGTGAAGTTTGGTGAGAAAGAAAGCAAAGCTTTATGGGCGAACCAAAGTTGTCCCCCATTTGACATTTATGAATGTCAAAATCAGTTATTTAGAATGCTCCAGTCTATCTGATTTTTACTGTTTTGAAATCAATCTCAGTCCAACATGATCAGAAGTTAGAAGGGCTCTAATCCCTCTAAGGGCTGGAAGGAACTGTGGAGGTCCCCCCAGTGCTGGCCCTCCTCCACCTCTCACGGGAATCTGTCCTCATCAGGCCCACGGTGGATGATAAGTTATTATCTACCACACTCTTTAACGATATTCACTAGGGGAAAGATCAGCCTGGTTTGTTAACCTCGATTCCATTTGTAGTTAGCAAAGGTGAATCCTCAAAGCATGGAGAAGCCTGGGGTGGGGGTTTCCTCCCAAACGCTGTGTCATGGGTACTGAGGTCCTCACTGTAGCATCACAGCAGGTAGAAGGTGGCCCAGGAGGCAGGTGACCTAGTATGGAGGTTCCAGCTCTGCTGGCTGTGCAAACTGGGGTCAGCCTCTCCTCCCCCTGATACCTCACTCTCCTCTTATGTAGGATAAGGGGTTGGACAGTGGTGAGTCTAAGGGTCCTGCCAGCTCTGACATTCCAGGATTTCTCCTATTCTACAGTGATTTAAACAGTCCTTCAAGTCCAGTTCTCCAGATGGTGAAACTGAGGTCCAGAAAAGGTCCACTCTCCAGTCCCTCCCTCTCCCTTCTAATGCATCTAACTCTGTGGAGCAAGATTCTGGGCCTGAAATATGGCTTCCATGCCTCTGGCTCCTGATTACTTAAGGATAAAGCCTTAAATCTTCAGCCTGGCACTGAAAACATTCCATGATCTTGTTCTACCCCACCTCATGTCCCACTGCCAGGCCTCTCTCCTCCCCATTTTGTTTCTATCCTCACTACCAAGCCCTCACCCTTGCTGGACCCCCCTCCCTAATACCTTTTCGCTGACTCTCACCTCCTTCAAGGTCCAGCTTACCTGCTCTTCGGTTTTTAGACCTCCACTTCTCAGAGGCAGGGGCTTATCTTACTTATTCTGTGGCTACTCCTTCCCCCAGTGCTGACCATGCAGTAGGTGCTCAATAAAATGCTCAGAGAACATGAGGCCCCTTCACCTGCACTCTTCTTGGCATGTTGTACTAAGTCTGGCCATGCTTTAGTGATTGGGATTTTCCTCCCTTGTCCGGGACCCAGACCAGCGCCTGGCACCAGGGGTCCTCAGCATGGAACGCCAGGACTGGGCTCAGTGACCAGCTGGTCCACTCTCCTCTTTTCCACAGGAGGAACCTGCCACCACTTGCAGGCTGTGTAACCTTGAGCAAGTCACTAGTCTGGTTTTGACAGATGGGGAAGCCAGCAGGGCCCACCAGGGGTGGAGGGTTGTGAGCATCAAATAGGATCATACCTGGAAAGGCCTAGCACCGGCCCATCTCCTAGCAAGTGTGTGGTGACTCTTACCCGTCCCAGCGGGGCCACTCAGTCTCTCCTCCCGTGGAGGGCACAGTCTGCACAAGGCCACTTCCCAGGACGGGGACGCAGTGAGTGAATGTACATGGGGCTGTCCCCCAAGGCCGGACCTGATCCTGCCCGGCCAGTGTTGACCGAAGTTCAGGGGGTGGCCCCCAGAAACCCATCGGCCAGGCTGGGCGGGGGCGGGTCCGGGGCACGTCCGTCCCTCCGGCACGCGGCCTCCTGGCTTCCCCAAGCACTAGGTTTATTTGCTTTGGGGGCTCTTCTCAAGCCAGACCTCTAACCTGGACTCAGAGACGCCTTTCCGGGTGGGGTCGTGACAGTGCGCAGACTGCACGGCTGCCATCACCGAGGCCCCCACCCCCACCTCCGCTCCGCCGTCCCAACCCCAGCCCCCCCCTCTCCCACCTCCACCTCTGCGACGGTAAAATGCAGCACTCGCTAGGCGCCTGCGCGGCTCTGGGGCGGGCGGTGGCCTCAGCTATTTATAGAAGGTGACGTCACCTTGAAATAGACCGTTAGGGCTGGCCCGCCCTTCCCCCCCCCCACTCGCGCAGCACCGCGCCGCCCGGCCCGGCCGCTCCCACTGCGCAGGCGTCCTCTCGTCCTCCCATCCCCCCGCGCGGCCGCCTGTCCTCCCTAGGCGGCGTCCGCAGCGCGAGCCACAGCGCGCTGGGCGAGCCAGCGAGAGGGCGAGCGGCGCTACCTGCTGCCTGCAGCCTCGGCCGGCCGGCGAGCCAGTGCGCGTGCGCGGCGGCGGCCTCCCCTGCAACCGGAGAAGACGAGCGGGCGAGCTAGCGGAGCGGGGCGCGAGGCGAGGCAGGGCTCAGCGACATGGGGGACCGCGAGCAGCTCCTTCAGCGGGCGCGGCTGGCCGAGCAGGCGGAGCGCTACGACGACATGGCCTCCGCCATGAAGGCGGTGAGCGCGTCGGGAGCCCGGGCGGCCGGCCGGGGGCCCGGCGCAGGGGAGGGGTGGGCAGCCGGGCGGCGGCCCCCTCTGGGCCAGGGGCAACCCCGCCGCCCCACTGGGCGCGGCCGCCCGCTCTCAGCCTGCTCTTCCCGCGCCCGCCGCGCGCCCCGCCATTTCCTGCGGCCGGGCCTGGGGGGTGTCCAGGGAGGGGGCGCGGCGGGGACCCCGCGGGTGGGCGGGGGTCGCGGCGTCCCAGCTCGGAGCCGCGGGTGGGGGAGGGTGCTCGAGGGAGGGTGAGGGAGCCGCATTTCTCCTCCTGGACCGTTCTGCCAGGCTGGGTCACCCCTTCTCGCCTTCCTCCACACACCCCAACTTGTAATAAAGAATCACCTAGTGAGTGGCGCCCTGTCTCTCCTGGTTTCCTCTGCCACGACCTGAACTCGGTGTAATGTCGATCCGCTTTTGCTCTGATCGCCGGCATCGTTCTGGTTCCATTCTCCCGCGCCCGGGGTCCGCTTTGTGTGCGGAGACCCCCCCATCCTGAAGTCCGACGAGGACGCGGGCGGGAGCGCGGCGGGCCTGGGGCCCCCTCCCAGGTTGGATGTTGCGCCCATCTGCCCGGAGACTAAAACGGGTCCTGACGCCTGGGGGAGGCGAGCCCTTGTGCCTTTGCCTTCCCGAGACCCCTGGAGACTCGTCTGCAGCTCCATTTCCGGGGAAGGAGTCGCGGCCGGCCACACCCTGGCCAATGCGGTGGATTAGATACCACCTGCGTGTCTGAGACCTAGAGTTCTGGTGACCCTCCCACTGTCCCTGTCTCCTCACAGTAGTTCACGTTTTCTCTTAATAAACATTACTTATCTCTGCGTCAAGGTCACAGAGGGGTAGAGCCACAGCTGCGGCCGCCAACGTGCCATGTTCACCCAGTGCACAACCTCCTGAGACGTGGGAGGATCCGCCGGGGCCCCACCCTAGACCTACAGACTCAGAAACTCGCAGGGGTGGGACTCAGATCTGCACTTGAACCAGCCCTCATGGCAAGTGCTATTGGGTTTAAGTTGAAGAATTACTGCCCTGGGTTATATAGCTCATTTGCCCTTCTTAGGGCCTTGGGAGGGGATTTCCTAAAGAAAAAACTACAAATATCGAGGCTCCGTAAAATTTCAGAGTCATGTGAAAAATTCCTTTTAAAGCTTTTGATATTAATATATGAAACATGTTGTTGAGGTCCGTGTTTAGGATTATCCAGGTAAGAAGTGTTATCTTTTCCATGTCGTTCACGTCACACGTTGAACCAGGTGTTTGGAAACCACCACCACCCATTTGTTGATTCATTGGTGATGCGGAGTTGATCATGGTGTTGTGGGCCAGGTAGGAGCTTTTCATCCAGACCAGGGACGATTTAGGTTTGGGACCTGAAGTCTGTGTAATTCTGGGGGTCTTATAAGAAAAAAAAAGTAGGGTATATGAGTTTAGCAAATTTCACAGAAACAGGACTGACTGAGTGCATTTCCTTGGAAGGGGTCCTAAGCTTAATCTTCTTTGGGATAAAGCCACTTCTGTCCACACAGCAAGTGACACTTAAGTGCGCCTCTTCTCCCCAGTCACCGAGTGGAACTGGGATTATGCGGTTGAGGCCGCTTTCTGGACATTTTAGCGAGGCCCTCGCCTATCCTGCAAGTGGCACTTTGAAGGCCGCAGTTTTAGGAGCCTTTTGGGGAATAAAGAAGGGATGGCGCTGGAAGCAAAGTGAATTGAGGCTAAGGGAAAATGACTAGAATGTAGTTCTGGAGCTATAGGAAACCCGAGGCAACTTGAAATTGGAAGTAAGGAAAGAATGCAGAGATGTAGCCGAATGGAATACAGTTTGTGGAGAGAAAATAATTGGTTTTCTGGTCTTCGAAAGCAGGCTTGAAAGATGCTTTCCTGCAGCTACCTACTTGTGTACACAGATTTTCTCTGAGACATTAAGGTAGGATTTTGCAAACTAATGGACCCTTTCATGTATTGGGAATATGTAATATCTGTATCTGAGATGATTGATGGGTTGGATAGGCCATTGAAAATTCAGTGCATACTCTAATTATGTCATTTCAGAATTGTGATAAACATTCCCTCAAGGTAACTCCTATTAAAAAATAAGAACTTTTTTGGTCAGTATGCCTGTTTCTTCTATTAAATAATTTTTTTTTTGGTCATCTAAATTAATGGAATATATTTATTGGAAAGGACTTGGCAAGGCTCAGTGGAAAACTGTTTCTCATGTTTTACCTGTTAAGTTGATGGTTTGTATGTTAAATTCTTAATGTTATTGAGAAGACTCAGTCTCATTTCATTAATATCATAGACCTAAAATATAGCTTTTGGAAAGAGTTGGAATTCTGATAACCCTCTGGGCTTGTGTGGGTTTTCTTCAGGGCAGGTAAGTAGGCTTCTCTACCGCACCTGAGTGAGGGGATGTTCTGATGCCACCACTCTGTGACCTTGAAGCTCACATCTCTTGTCTTCTGGTCCTCTGAAGTGTGTAAGTTGTAATATTGGTGTTACTATCAAGTGGGCTTTCAGCTTTCATTCTTCTAACTTGTTTTCTGTTTCCTTTATAATTTAAATGGTAGCTAATAATATTGCCTGCCTGTAATGATTGATGTCCCGTATGCTACCAGCGTCACCTGGAGGATGCTGTCAGTAAGGCTTTAAGAAATCACGCATGTTGGAAACAAAGGTGTTGGCTCACATCAGTTGAGAACTGCAGTTCCCTGCCTTTCGTCCTAATTTGAAGAGGCAAGAAATGTTTTTGAAGTGAAGTAAAGACGTTTCTTCCAGCTCTCCCCCATCTCGTACCTTGTCCCTTAACTAGAAAGAAACACTGTGAAAGATTCTCGAACCCAAGTCCTTTCTAGACCAGGCTTGGAATGCCCTTATACAATTCATAACCTCTATAAAATGAGTACAGTACCATCTTATGAGAACTACGAGATAAACCCATAAAGTGGCATAAAAATACTTGTGCATAATACTAAGTGATTCTAAGGAAAGAGGGTAACTAACCAGATAGATTTCTAGTGAATATTCATGGACAGACATAATTTAGTCATGTCACTTATTGCCCTTGGTCATCTTTTATATTAAAACATAGGGGCAATCATGAAGTTTTAAAATGTCAAAATTGTTTGGGATGGCATGGTGTGTTTTAACATTGATTACAAAGTTGACAAAGGACGGGGAGAAATATGTCTGAAGGACTTGAAGAATATCTGTAGCAATCTTAAGTGCAGGCAACAAAGCTGCAGCTTAAGGAAATGGGTCGGAGGGGAAGAGGTCCAACCAGTGGCCAGAGGCTGTTATTCCAACAGCTGTGAGATCCTGGGAAGTGGAGAAGTGAGCAGGTGGTATGTAAAAGAAGAGCACAGCTGAGTGGCCCAGGGTGAGACCTAACCCGTGTTGCAGTTATTGAAACTAGGGATGATTTTGAGGTGTACCAGAATTGTGGTTAGTGTGACATCTTAACGCCACATTGGTAGGACCGTTTGAAATCTATGTAAAATAGCAAGCCGTGTTTCCCATGTAAGTATCGCTTTGTCACGTATTGACTGAGGAAGGAAGAAGTCTCTGCATTATTCTTGCAATATCCTCAGTTGAAAGACACTTCAGTTGGTGAACAGTTCACATAGCTTTGCTGCACTGACGTGGGAGTTGTCCCCATCTGAATTTGGGGTTGCTGCATTATCCCCGGAAGAGCTCCCACAGTCAAGGACCTCACTACTCCCTTAAGGAAACCAAAAATGTATTTTCTCATCACTGTCTGGAATTTAATATTAGTGGTAGACTGCAGTGTCACACTTTTCCAGAAAAACGGTTTGGGAGGGGATACCCCAGATGTGTTTTCCATGTTACAATTCATCAAGTTTATGAAATTTATCATCTTACCTATTAGGCAGTTAGTAAATGGTAGCTTTTATTCCATGTGTACATTTTCATTTAATCTTGTGAACAACTCTGGATGGATCCTGTTATTAACTCCATTTTACAAATGAGATTTGAAGAGATTAATTTTCTCAAGGTTGAGCTGTAAAGGGAAGATTTGAACTCTCAAATTTAGAGCTATCACTTTAACCACTGTGACAATGCCCCATGAGGCTAAGGAATCATATTTCTTTCTAGTATACTTTCTGGTCTATTAGCCATTGTCATCATTGGTGACTAAGTTCCAAGCCGTTAACATAAGTGGGCTTACTGAACAAATAATTCCCTCTATTAGATGTAAGTCATTTTTGCCAAGTTTGATTAAAAACAGAATCTACCACTTACGGTTCTTAGCTGTAGCAGGGGAGCATGAAAGGCAGACTCATCTGGATTGTGCTGTTCTCTTGAAGACCAGTTTTTTTGCTTAAGAAGCAAAGTATTAATTGAATTTGAGTTCCTGCTATGAATTGAGAAGTGCAAGACTATGTTACATTATAGTTGCGGTGTTTTAGGAAATTGTTTTTCCATATTGCTTTTAGTATATTTTGTAAGCCTAGAGGCCCCCAAATTTCAGTGTCTAGGTTGTTGGTGAGATGCTCCCAAGTGTCCAGGTTGAGGCTGCCCCTCCCACTCCTCGCCGCAGTGGCATCCCCTCCTTGGTGGTGGGTGTTGGCACTTCCCTGTGATCAGAACTGGCACAGCTTCTGAAGCCTTCGGTCCTGGTGCCTCAGGGGCAGTAGGGTAGAGTGACGCTGTTCAGATGGGGCTATGTATAATGCCTGCCAAGACCTGTGAAAATGTTTACTTATGTTCAGAGCAAGACAAAGGTGGTCTCTTAACAGTGCAAAGCGAGCTATTTTGACCAATGTTAAGCTTAGAGTGAATATTCATAACCTGAACTCACCTGCTCTGAGCTTGGAGCTGGCCCCTCTCCCAGCCTTGCAGAACTGCAGCCTCGCCCTGGTTTAGACAGAGGGCAGTCTTTCCAGGCTTGGGCAAGTGGTGACCAATGGCAGGTGCTTTGCCAGCTGAGGTACAGGCAGAATCCTCACTTTCGGGGCATTAACTTGGGAAACAATCAGCCAAAAAAGCTTTCATCCCTCAAGCTCACTTTTCTTTTTTTTTTTTTTAATATATACAGGGTTCTGCCAAAGAAGCTTAAAGATTTTATGATGTGGTTATGTTTACATAATCATGAGGATTGTTTTTTTCTGTTATAAGCTCTTATATCAAAAGCAAGCTTGCTGGTAGCATGTGGGTGTGGGTAGCTATAAAGTTCGGGGTGGTGGCTGTGCTGTGTGTGTGTAGCTGTGAAGGATGAGAGTGCTGTTCAGGAGGAGTCGCATCAACCCCAACTTGAGCAGTGTGGCTTGGCAGCTCGGGGTGATGTTTTTTTGTTTGCTCAGTGTTCCTTCTGAGGTTGGATGTTTCCCAGATTGAGAACTTTAAGTTTTCCCAAATAGTCCGTGGGCTGTTTTTGGCAGCGGGTCTATTTTTACTCACAAACACATAGTTTATTGCCTTGTGAGTTAGTGGGAGGAGGCCCTTAGGGATTTTTGAGTAAGCCAGTGGTGTCATAGGAAGATAAATGAATTCGTAGCTGACCAGGTTGTTCGTGACTTTCAGAAATGCTGTGTAGTCCAGAGCAGAGAAAATGGGTGAAAGGAGTTGGTGCAGCCAAAGGCTGCGTGGTGAGGACGTACATGAGCAGAATGGCTGGCAGGGAGTCCAGTCCCCAAAGGAGATGAGAGGAGAGCCTTCCTGAATGGGAAGGGTCCATCAATTTAAGGTTTTCAGGAAGCCTGTAAGTAGGATTACCTGGGGTGGGGAGGTGGACAGGAGAACAAGACAGCAGGGTGGCTGCAAGCAGAGGTGGTGGAACCCCTTGCAGCTGGTATAGCCACGTGAAGATATAATGTCTGGGGTGGCCGCACTGGGCGCACCTGGTGTGCGACGGAAACGAGAGTGTTGAAACTGGAGTTGGAGCAGGAAGAAGGTTGAGAACCTTTGTCTGGGTCTCTTCTATCTCGAGAAATCCGTGTCTAGTCTTTGTTCCTTATTAGAAACCATTTAGAAACTTGTGATTGTTGAGATGCAGTAAATCATCTCCGTAGACTCCGCAGATGGCCATCCCGCTGGTTTAGTCTTAGGGTGGTTGGGACCCGTTCCTGCTTTCCTTTCCCTACACCGTTTGCTTCCCAGTGTCTGCGCCTCTCAGTGGGTGACGAGACTTCTCTTGAAGTCTCCTGGCTCCCGTATTTTGGAATTTGAAGTGTTGGGAACTCATGCTAACTAACATTAGCGAAGGTTATTTGCAGTAAGTATCACCAGCCAAGACTGGCTGTAAATCTTGTTTTAATAGGCCATCTGATTTTACTTCAGTCCGTAATTTTCCAATCTGGGGAAAACTCCCAATTTTCTTTAGTTATCCGATCAAGTAATAAAACTGTCTTCCTCCCATAAGTTTCCTTTTGTTAACCGAGCTGTAATCCAGGAGTATTATATTTAAACGTATCCAGTTATTTCCTAGTTAGGGCCTGGCTGGGGTTCTGAGAACAATGCCTGTGTAGCCGTTAGTCACACTCAGCTGATGCCGATAGTGATTCATTCAGACTGGCAGGCCACCAGGTGATCGTTGCATAAACACTGACACTCCTAGTCACTGATTTGTCTTGTGAAGGTGTCATACATATTGTCCAGGAGCCTTTTTTGGCATTTTATTCCTGATGGAGCAGGGATCCTCGGATTCCTGGAACCCACAGATACACCCACATTTATGTTGCTATTCAATAGTATTGACCTCAGGCCTTACCACACCTGTTATAGTTGCTCAGGAAAAATGGAATCCTAGGATTTCAGAGCTGAAGAAGTCCTTGGAGACTGTTTGGGCTAGTCCCCCTTATTTGACTTTTGATGCCCAGAAAAGCTGTGTTCTGTTGAATGTCACACAGCTAGCTCAGGCTAAACTCTAGATGTCTTAAGATTTTTTTTTTTTTTTTTTTTGCGGTGTGCGGGCCTCTCACTGTTGTGGCTTCTCCCATTGCGGAGCACAGGCTCCGGACGGACGCGCAGGCTCAGCGGCCATGGCTCACGGGCCCAGCCGCTCCGCGGCATGTGGGATCTTCCCGGACCGGGGCACGAACCCGTGTCCCCTGCATCAGCAGGCGGACTCTCAACCACTGTGCCACCAGGGAAGCCCTTAAGATTTTTTTTGAGTAATGATACCACCCCTTGTGCAAACACTGTGTGATATATAAATATTTCAGATATGCACTCAATTTTAATGATGTGCTCTGGGGACATACTTTGAGGTGTCTTTGCAGTAGTCCAACAAAAGCAGCTTTACTGGTCGCAGGATGAAGTATATAGTGGCTCCTTATGGATGTCATTTGCATTTTAACATCAAGTGGCCTTAGTTGGATTTACTTATTGGAAGATCTGAGGAGCTTTTCAAATTCTTTTCTTGCCTCATGTTTTGTCTTACTGAATATTGGCCTAGAAAAGTGTCATGCTAAAGGATTCAAGCATTCTGAGATTTGTCTTAGTATTTGAGATGGAATTTTGATTTATAAGGGTTGCTTCCTTAAAAGGCCAAATTATCAGAAAAATATCTACAATGTCTCTTTATACTTTTAGTAAGCAAGTGTGTTTAAAGGCACTCCCTGAAGGAGAAAACTAGTGGGGTTACAGGTCTTGAGGGGAGCATGGGTTGTGGATTAGTAGAGAGGAGGGGATTGCCCCAGACCAGCGTGGAGACCATTCCTGTCTTTGTGGGGAGGAATGAGGAGCCGGGCTTGCAGGCAGCCCTCCTGGGGAATGTCAGGGGCGGCTTGTAGCTGAAGACCACACTGAAGGAGGAAGTGGGTTGGGTTGATTGACTAGGCAAAGAGGGAGAGGCCATCCCTGGCTAACGATTTGCAGCAGAAGAGTAGGGGTTCTGGGGACAGGGAAATGGGGAAGTTAGAAGAGGGAGCTGGTATTTTTATTTTGTCTGGGATTTGTTGAGGAGGGAGGTGGTGGTAGACAGTTGCGTGTTTCACTTTTAAGAACTTGGCACAAGTTTTCTAATTTTACACGTTTAATGATTACATTTGTTGCTTATGTTCTTGAACTACTAATTTTTCAAATAGACCTATCATCCTTTTTAATTCATTTTTTTTAAACTTCTGATTCTCTACTGCTCAGTCTTCTTAATCCATGGTAAGCATGTCTGTTTTATTATGTTGTTAATAAGTTTCTCCATCAGACTTGGCTTTTCCCTTCCATTGGAGCAAGTTCTGTCCTTATAGTTTGATTTAAGTAATGCCTTTTTGTTGAGTTTTGTGGTTTTCTAAGTGCTCTTCTTTTTTCTTTTTCTGTTTTTAAAATTAAAGACCTTTCCCAGTAGGTAACATAGTTGAGGAATCCCCCCACTTTATAGAAGATACAGGCCAATTTAGTGTGTTAGTGGCTTTGCTGCGGCCCAGAGTTTTCTGATTCTAAGTCTGTATTAATTTCCTAGGACCACCAAACAAAGCCACTACAAACTGGATGGCTTACAACAAGAGAAATGTATTTTATCACAGTTTGGAAGGCTAGAGTCTGAGATTGAGGTGTTGGCAGGGCTGTGCTCCCTCTGAAGGCTCTAGGGGAAAATCCTCCCTTGCCCCTCCTCGTTTCTGGTAGCTCCTGGTAATCCTTGTAATCCTTGGCCTTTGTAGACACATCACTCCAGTCTCTGCCTCCATCATCACATGGCAATGGCTTTCGTCTTCAGATCTCCCTTTTTCTTATAAGGACACCAGTCATTGGATTTAGGATCCACCTTATGCAGTATGACCTCATCTTGACTTGATGACACCTGCAATGATCCTGTTTCCAGATAAGGTCACGCTGATGGGTACCAGGGGTTATGACTTCAACATGACTTTTTGGTGGCACAGCTCAGCACAGCAAAGTCCAGTGTTCCTTCTACTGATGACACAGCTGGCTCGCTTGCCGTTGGCATCATGAAGAATTTGAAATTTAACGTTTCCACTTAAAATAATTGGTGCTTCCATCCTTGATGGGCAGTCAGGGTTTCCTGTCAGGTAGGTCAGAGTAAAGCTTGCTGCTGAGTAGTTATGCCTCCTTTCAGCAGAGGCTGGGGACACCTTATTGTCACTAATGCATCTGTTTTGGGTTGGGGGAGGGCTGGGTTTACCAGTGGGTTCCACGTGTAACCAGGGTGAAACTCTGGCCACTAGATCTGTGTGGTGTTTGAGCTCATCTGGGAAACTCTTCTTTGTTAATAAGTGTTTGAGGGAGGTGTGATTGGTTCTTTCTAGAATAGAAAGCTGGAAGTAGACTTCCAGTCTGTGATAACCTTTGGACATTTGACAAAGGAATTGTATGATTTTACTGTGAGAATATCTTACGCAGAATAGCTGAGCCTCAGGGCTTTTCCCCACCACCTCCTTGTGCACCAGCACCTCACAACCTTCCATCAACATCTTTATCCCCACACCTCCACCAAGGTGAAGGCGGCATCTTAGAAGGCCTAAATTATTATGACTTTTTCAGAGTCCTTATCACTAATATTTTGAGTTATTATCTATCTCTTCTGTTAGACTGCAGTCTCCCTTCAGATAGGATCCTTGTCCAGTTGGTTTTTCTTGAGTGGCTTGTCCGTAATCCTGTTTTTGAGGAGGGTTGTTGACTGGGTTGAAGGGAAGATCTCTCTCCAGGGTTTTCAGACTCGGGTCTCAGTGTTTATCTTTTGGGGATGTTGCAGGTGACCGAGCTCAACGAACCTCTCTCCAATGAAGACCGAAACCTCCTCTCCGTGGCCTACAAGAATGTGGTCGGTGCCCGGCGGTCTTCCTGGAGGGTCATCAGCAGCATCGAGCAGAAAACCACGGCTGACGGGAATGAGAAGAAGCTGGAGAAGGTTAAGGCTTACCGGGAGAAGATCGAGAAGGAGCTGGAAACAGTGTGCAATGACGTGCTGGCCCTGCTGGACAAGTTCCTCATCAAGAACTGCAATGACTTCCAGTATGAGAGCAAGGTCTTCTACCTGAAGATGAAGGGCGACTACTACCGCTACCTGGCAGAGGTGGCTTCTGGCGAGAAGAAAAACAGTGTGGTCGAAGCTTCAGAGGCAGCCTACAAGGAAGCCTTCGAAATCAGCAAGGAGCACATGCAGCCAACACACCCCATCCGGCTGGGCCTGGCCCTCAACTTCTCCGTGTTCTACTACGAGATCCAGAATGCGCCCGAGCAGGCCTGCCTCTTAGCCAAACAAGCCTTCGATGACGCCATAGCTGAGCTGGACACACTAAACGAGGATTCCTATAAGGACTCCACGCTCATCATGCAGCTGCTGCGAGACAACCTCACCCTCTGGACGAGCGACCAGCAGGACGAGGAAGCCGGAGAAGGCAACTGAGCGCCTCGGCCCACTCCCGCCCCGACCCCATCACCACCGGTCCTTCCTCACCACAGTCACTAAGTATCTAGTGCTAAACCTATCTGTATGGCAGCACAGCTACTCAGATCTGCTCTCTGCCCCCGGGAACAGTTCCAGATAAATTTATGGGCATTGCTGGACTGATGGTTGCTTTGAGCCCACAGGGGCTCCCTTTCTGAATTGTGCAGACAGGTGCATTCTGAAGGAGGCATTTTCCTATGCCTGCTGATCTAGGTGAAGTGCAGGCGAAAGCCTCGGGGAAGTTAGGAGAATTAACCACACAGGCTACAGTTGGTATTTAAATGGTCCACTTAAAACCAGCTGCTAGTGTTTTGTTAAAGCAGTACATCTGTGCATGCAAAAGTGAATTCACCCCTCCCACCTCTTTCTTAGCTAATGGAAAACTGTTAAGGGAAGCTGATATGAGAGACCACTTGCTCCTTTCCATCAGCTTAATAATAAACTTTAACGTGAGGTTTCAGTAGCGCCTTGTTTGCCTCTTTAAATTATGATGTGCACAAACCTTCTTTTCAATGCAATGCATCTAAAGTTTTGATACCTGTACCTTTTTTTTTTTTTTTGGTTGTGACTGTTTAAGAATCATGGATTTATTTTTTTGTAACTATTTGGCTATTGTCCTTGTGTATCCTGACAGCGCCATGTGTGTCAGCCCATGTCGATCAAGATGGGTAATTATGAAATGCCAGACTTCTAAATTAAATGTTTTGGAATTCAGTGGGTAAATAAATGCTGCTTTGGGGATATTATCTCTGTGTGTATGGTCTTTGTTTTTCCTGCTCTCAAGGAGCCCTATCACGGCTCACCGCTTTGAATCCTGGTTTGATCTCTCAAACCCTGAAGCATTTCTGGAATAGCGAGTCTTGGTGCCCCCTGATTCCATCACACATTTTGCAGTGTACACAAAAGACTCATGAATTTTAAATAGTTTGTGTGAACCCAGCTAACAGCCTCTCTGATCCCCTCTTCCTGTTGCTGGTGCCTGTATGGGAGGAGCCGAGCAGACCCCAATGCCGTGTTCCATGGCACAGCCCCTCTGGATCTGACTTTGAGGGTGTAGCTCCACTCAGCCTACTGGAACATTGGTTGCTATGTATCACTCAAAGTGGGTACATGTTCTCAGTTTTTCTTAATATTCTTTTGCACTAGATGGAATAAAATGTTAATTAGGGATCCCTGAAATAAACTTTAGTGATCATTATTAAGAAAGCTTTGAGTATTCTTTAAAAAATAAGACAGCAGACCTCCCTCTGAGTTTAAGAAAGAGAATGGCCTGGCCTCTAGTGCACTTTCCCCATCTGCCTGCACCTCAGGCCGCTCCTGAGGCCCTGCATCACCAAGTGGACTCTTCCTTCCCCGGGTGATGTGGACTCCAGCCACTCACGATTTTTGTCACCTCCAGTGTGGTGCCTGGGACTGGACATGCTTGTCGAGTGGATTGGTTCAGGTACACAGAGGCCCTAAACACCTTATTCTTGACTGAAGCTTGACACTAGACTGGTGGAGGTGGCCACGCCCAGTCTCTGTCCTTGAACCTACACTGTGGTGGAGCATGGACATTTAACCTATTTTCTCATCCTGAAGTAGAGGGATGACCCACATGCTAATAAGTAGTTCTTAGGAAGCCTATTTCAAGTTGACCTAATTGCCAGCAAAAATCGTTATGGGTTTTGCTTCAATTAGCAGGTCAGGTATTTTAAAGCCATGAGCTTTATGTGTCTAAGGCACTTGCCTTTGATAAAAATTCGTAGACGTTGGAACTTCGTACATTTGGAGTGCACTTCACAGAAAGGGCTTTAGAAAAAGCACTTAACGTTTTCATTTCACAACCATCTTGTGAAAAGTTTTGTCCCCACCTTACAGAGGAGGAAACTGAGGTGCAGAGGTGGTGGACCTCTGGAATCAGCTGGTGCCACAGGACGGCCTCTGCCCACGACCTTTAAATTCAGAGTCCTAACTGCCCTCTGGTAGGCTCTAGGCAGCCGACAACCTTTGAGGCTCAGGCCCCTCGTTTTTTAAGAGTAGGATTTGGAATATAAGATTTAATTCAACCCAAAGTACCATGTGCAAGGCATCCTCTTGGGTCTTGGAATGGGGTGTGGGGAAGTATGGGCACACAATTCCAATCAGCCCTACAAGTGGTAAATGGGGTTCTTTGAGAGGACTTGAAATTACACGTGGCGTAAAGCTGAAGCCTTCCCTATTGTGTGATCTCAAAGGCTTCCTTCCAGTTCTGCACACTGATGTTTTAAAACTTGTCAGTATCAAAGTAAAAAGACAAAAAAAGCTTGTCAAGATAAATTTATGAAATGAGATGGGGTCATCTCAGTGTTACTGCAAGGGAAACAAGACCAGAGAAATGAATGGCTTTCCCAGAGTCTCACTGCAAAGTTAGTGACAGAACCTAAACTAGCACTCAGGTCCCCTAAATCCTTGTTTATGGTTCTTTTCACCAGGCCACAGTCTTGGGGTTGAGAAGAAAAAATGGATGTGACACACATCCTATTATGGGGACACTTTCAGTGCTTTTAATATTTTCACTTAGAGTTGAATGAATTATACTTGGAAAGGAACATTTAAATATATTGATGCTAACTAATGCTCAGATTTTCAATTACTCCTCAAACCCTGCTCAAAGGTCCATTTGTTTGAGTTGGAGGAAAGGGTAGGATTCTTGATAATGGAGCTATTGTCGGGTAAATACTTGGCCATCTTAAGTCACTTGGGATTGGGAAGCTCAGGATGCCTCTTGGTTCTGTAAAATAGGCTATGTTCAGCAGTCAGGACCTGCCGTTCAGAGGCTGAGGGGGTCCTCAGTTCTCAGGAGACCTCCAAACTATGGGGCAGGCACAGGCAATGAGTCACAGCTGAGTGGGACTGAACAGATCATCTTCTGTTACAAAGAACAGCCGTTGGGCTGATGGAAACAACCATTTCAAACACCTTGTGTGTTCTGGGCACCTTAAGTGCATGGTCTCTGAGTCTTTACAGCAACCCTGGACGGTAGGAATGACACAAGGGCCTCGCGGCTTTCAGGATCTTAGTTCCCCGATCAGGGATCAAACCCATGCCCCCTGCAATGGAAGCACAGAGTCGTAACTACTGGACTGCCAGGGAAGTCCCAGAATGATACTATTTTTAACAGATGAGGAGATGAGGTATCAGGTGGTATACGTAGCTGGTAAGAGGTAACACTGAGATAAAACCGGGTCAGTCCTACCTCAAGGCTTTTCCCACCACACCATGGGTTTTTTGATCCCCACCTGGAGAAAAGGAGTTCTAGAAAAGTCATAACAATAGCTAACCCCTCTGCCTCTCTAGTCTCTGTCTTTTCTTCTCCAGCCTCTGTGACATCCTACCCAAATCAAATCCTTCCTTCAGGGCCTAATGAAATGGCGTCTCTTATGAAACCTCTGATTTGGTTGAGGCCTCCCTGCCGGGCACCTCTCCCCTCCACCTCCCCTGGACCGTGGGCCCCTGTGTTGCCAAGCAAAGGAAGGGCTCCAAAAGGCTGGGGAGCTAAAGACGAAGGAATCCACTGTCAAGTTCATCTTCCCAAAGTACAGCTCCCATGTTGGTCTGAAGGGCAGAGGCTGTACCAGGAGGGAGAGGGAAAGGACATTTGCTGACTGCCTTCTGCGGGTGACTCAGCGATCACCTGCAAAGTGGGGCCTTACATGCATTTTAATTCAGAGCTAACATTCTTGTGAACTGGGCTGTAGCTCCAGTCAGGAGGCTCCGAGAGGAAAAGTGACTTTCATGCGGTCACGCAATTGGGAAGGGGCAGAGCATCTGTGTGGGGCTCCAAGGCCCTTGCTCTTGTCTTGAATGTGTCACCTTCAGGCAGAGCCTGGAAGCCTGACAGTCCAGGTCTCCATTGATGGGACCTCTTCCTCCCTCCAGCCCACTTCTCTGTTACCTTCTTTACATTTGCCTCTTCAGCCGGATCAGCCTTTTTTTTTTTTTTTTGCTGCCCCACCCCCACCCCCAGGCATATCCAGGGACATGGACCTTGATGCTTGTCTTCCTCCGATCCTCGGGGCTCCTTCTACCAGAAGGGAGGTACCTGTAGGGGCTACAGCTACAGGATGACTGAAGAGGTGGACCACAGCATGCCCAGCTGGACCCACCTGTTCAGCCTGCTCTCACTTTGGCTCAGGTCTTTACTCTGCCGTCCTGAATGGCTTTCTGATCTTGGCCTCTTCAAACTCTACCTAGGAAATCCCACCTCCCTGCCAGCTACTGTGAGCCCCTCTCTGGGCTCCTGTACTGTGGGTATGCACCACATGATGGCATTCATCACCTGTCTTGTTAACAAACATGTTGAGCTCCTATGTGGTAGGCATTGGGCAGGATGCTGGGGGTGGATACCTTGGTGAATTACCTGTCCTTGTGGGGCTAACACTAGTGGGGGATACAATAAAAATATAAAATAATACAGTAACTATGAAAATGCCACTCAGGTTCTTCTCAGCATCTAGCACACAGCTCACAATAAGAATTTGTTGACTTCATTAGTAAATGACTGATCTGAGGCCGGAATTTTGACAAAAGAAATGACCAAAAGGAATCCTTCATTTTTGTGCCCAAATCTACCAATGAGCCATGTAAGAAACCGAGGGCCATGAGCCCTTGAGCTTGGTTCTAACATAACCTATAAACTGGTGGTGTGACCTTGAGTGTGTCCTCACCTCTCAGTGGCCTCTAAAAACGAGGCAGGTGCTTGGGGTGGTCTCTGGGCACTTTTGCATTTTGGAGATTCTGTGATTCTCTGTTATTTTCAACTGCTCTGGGATGGTCCCCATCCTCTTCCTGGCCTTTTTCCTGCTCTCCCCCCTCCCTTTTCCTTCCTTCTTTCACATCTGTCCCTTTTGCATCCGCCCTCCACCCCTCCTTCACTTTCCTGGCCACCCCCTAGTTCCAAGAGGGTTTCCATGGCAGTCATCTCCTGGAAGTGACATCACTCATCTCCTAGGCAACTGTTTCCAGGGCAGTGACATCATTCGGTCACCATGGCAACCCTCCAGGAGGACAGTTCTGCAGTAAAATGGACAAATAGAATTCTTATTTATTTCTGGGGGCTTGGGGACAATGTAGGGAGATTATTAACAGAAGAAAAAAATCTCAAGAACAAGAAGTAAAAGCTTTGGGCTTGTAGGGAAAAAATGGGAAGCCAGGGTGGGGGCTGGGAAGGAGCAGAAGCTCTGGGGTGAAGCCCTTCTCCTTTCTAATAACTAGGCTGACCATTTAATATGTCACCTGATTGGGACACTTGAGAGTGAATAAGGGCACCATAATTATTATACTGGATGACAGATGAAAACTGGGCCTCCCCCAGCAAACCAGGGCATGTGTCACCTGCCCAGGTCAGGCAGGTGCCTTGCCTCACTCCCTCACCTATGGCTCATCCTATAAGCGTGGATTCTGCTCTTCTGTGTGCGGGCACCAGGGATACCACAGTGATCAAACCGGCCTAAGCAAGCTCACAGTCTTGTGTGTGTGTGTGTGTGTGTGTGTGTGTGTGTGTGTGGTGGGGCCAAGGTAACGACGCAGTCACCCGGTGAGTGTTGCTGTGCAGCCCGAGTTTAGCGCTCAGAAGGGAAGGCAGAGAGCACCAGGGGCGTGTTCAACACAAGTGCCCAAAGCAGCCAGGGCGGGAGGGGAGTTAGTAAGGGGGTTGGAATGGCGTGGGGAGAAGCCTGTTTGGCAGAGGGAACAGCATCTGCAGAGGGAGTGTGCAGAGCAGCAGGAACCGAAAGGAGGCTGGTGGCCGATTGCAGGGCAGGAGGGAGCGGGCAGGTGTAAAACGAGGGTGGAGAGGTGGTAGGGACCAGGCCTCACAGGGCGTTGGAGGCCAGAGCCCTGGGCAGCCCCATGGACATGTTTTGAGCAGGAGGAGAAACAATCCTGTTTGCATCTTCAAAATCTGTGTGGGGCAGAGTGGAGAGCAGTTTGCCCAGGAGGGAAATTGGGGGGTGGGGAGCTGAGTGGCGACAGTGAGATGGAGGGATGAAGTGCATATATTTGGGAGGTTGAGCTGACAGGATTTGATGGGGCACTGGATAGGGAGTGAGGGTCAGGTAGGGGTGACACCTGGAAGGCATGAGGGCCTTGGGGTGGAGAGTGACTCTGCTAAGGTGGGCAAGAGAAGAGTCCAGGGTGTGACATTTAAGGAGGCATGAGGGGCAAGCGTAGGGGCGGCCTCTAAAAGGAGTGCCTCCTTAATGCCGTGACCTCGGAGGAGCAGGCTTTGGTTTGGTTTTAGGGGGTGCGGGACCAAGTCTCTGGAGCAGTAATAATGACCACCTCTTGTGTTTATGACAAGGGCCTTCACTTCCACCAGTCCCCTAATAAAAGTGGGGAGAACAGCCTGGAGGCCTGAAGCCTGAGTGCCGATGAGTGCCAGCTGCTTCACAGTCCCCACAGGAACCCAGGGCAGGAGCTCCTCACTGGTCCATCTCACAGATAGGGAAACTGAGGCTCAGACAGGTTTCAGAACTTACTGAAGGACTCATGTTTGCAGGTGGCTGCACCAGGCCTCAGACTCAGGTCTGCTGACCCCGGAGTCCACCCCCTGGCCCCCAGACCATGTTCCACAGCCTCCCCAGTTTCCTGGTGGAAGAAGGAAGGAAGGGAAGCCAAGCACCTTCAGGCCTGCCACCTTCTTCATCTTCATCTGTGCTGAGGCACGAACAGAGGGCCTGAGAAGGGACAAGACCCCTCAGCTCTGCAGAGCTTCATGATCGGAGCCCCTTTCTCTCTACCACAGGTGTTCTCAGTGGATCTTCAGGGCCCTTCCTGGGGGCTGGTCTCCCCAGGAGGAGCCACCTCTGTGCCTCAGCTTCCCCCTCTTAAAATGGGGATAATGACAGTAGGAGTTCCCACCCCATCAGTTTGTGCTGAGGCTGAATGAGGTGAGCAAAGCACTCAGCATGGTGCTCCAGTGTAGACTGGATGGATGGATGTCAGCAGCTGTTGGAATTAGGGCAGGAGGGTGGGAATGTGGGTGTGCGTGTGACACACGGCCTGTGCTACAGAGGTGGGAGAGACAGGGTCGGGGACACGAGGACTGGCTGGTGACAGAGGGAGAAGCCTCCTCACCAGCTGGCTCCTGGGGAGACAGCACGGTTTATACCTTTCCTTCCAATCCTACGCCGGCTGCAGGGGGAGGAGGATGAGCCTGGCCTCCCTTGGGAAAAGAGGATCTTAGAAAAAGACTGGAAACAAGCAGGTCGCACCCTTGAGGCCAAAGCCTGGGGGCAGGGGTGATGCAAGGGAGTTAGAGGCCTGTACCTGGGCCCTCTGCTCCATCCACCTCCTGGCCCGCCCCCCAGCCCTGCCTTTAAACAGCCATGGTTTTGCTTTAGCCTCCAACTACAGACCCCTAAAGCACAGGCTAACTTGACCTTAAAAAGGAGTGAATAAACATGAGGATTGGGCCCTGTGATTCCAGCACACACACATACACACACACACACACACACACACACACACACACACACACACACACCCTTGCTTCCTCTGTGTATTAGTCAGGGTTCAACCAGAGAAATGGTACCAATAGGAGGTGCAAATTAAGAGATTTATTGCAAAGAGTTGACTTATGTTAGTATGGGACTGGTGAGGCAAGTTTGAAATTGTGAGGCTCAGGCTGGAACTCTTTCTTTTTTTTTCCAATCCCACAATCCATTATTTATTTATTTATTTAAACATCTTTATTGGAATATAATTGCTTTACAATGGTGTGTTAGTTTCTGCTTTATAACAAAGTGAATCAGCTATACATATATCCCCATACCTCCTCCCTCTTGTGTCTCCCTCCCACCCTCCCTATCCTACCCCTCTAGGTGGTCGTAAAGCCAGGCTGGAACTCTTGCCAAGGGTGGAAGCTGCTGTCCACAGGCAGAATTTCTTCTTCCTCAGGGAAGCCTCGGCTCTAAATATTTATTTATTTATTTGGCTGCACCGGATCTTTTTTGCAGCACGTGGGATCCAGTTCCTTGACCAGGGATCGAACCTACACCCCCTGCACTGGGAGTGCGGAGTCTTAACCGCTGGACCACAGGGAAGTCCCCTCAGATTTGTTCTTAAGGCCTTCCAGATGGGACTGTATCAGGCCCATCCAGATTATCCAGGATAATCTCCGTTAAAGTCAATTGATTAAATTGACTACCTTCATCACAATACCAAGATTAGTGTTCGATTGCATAATTGGGGACTGTAACCTGGCCAAGCTGACACATTAAGCAAAACCATCACACTCAGGTAGCAGCTAGGTATGGTCTTGGAGGCCTATGGGAAGCTGCTTTACGTTTATTAATGTGACTATTTGCTGAGCACTTACCATGTGTCAGGCACTGTGCCAAGTGATTTCTCTGCAGCATATCACTTAATCTTCAAAACATCCTGTGAAGCAGGTGCCCTTCTTGTCCCTAATTCTACAGGTAAGGAAACTGAGCCTCAGACAGGTGAGGACACCCCTTGGGTCACATGGTTGGGATGGCAGGTCTCTGGCCCCTCCTTGTCCTCTTCTCCTGTGTCTCTTCTCCTGGGACACAAGTCACAGTTCAAATCGCTGCGTGCTATGAGCACGGTCCTGCCGCTCTGGACTTCAGTTCTCCTCTGCGAGGTGGCTCCATTCTACCCTGCCTTTCTGGGTTTAGGGCGGAAGGGAAGGTCCGTTCTGGGAGCACTTTCTCGGGCCTTTGCTGCCACCTAGGGGGCTTGCCGGTGTTCGCCACGCTCCAGACAGGCCCTTGAAAGGCAGGTGAGGGGGCAGGTGAGCTGCTGAGAGGCAGCGGGATGGTGGTAGGGAGCAACTCGGGGTGAGGACTGGGCCCAGTAACAGAAACAAGGCAAATTCAACCGGTTCTTGTCCCCACCTGCTCACTCAGGTCCCCCAGGCCCCTCAAGAGTCTTCTGGGGCCCCGCGTGTGTAGAGGTTTCACCCCTGCGGAGCTCTGCGTCGGCCCGGCCCCCGAAGGGTCCCGCCGTCCCCTGCCGCAGCCGGGAGGCCCAGGCTGCTGGCTGGAGCGGGTCTAAGGAAGCCGGGAACTTCGCTCCCCCATCACGTCGCCTGACAGACCTGCCGCGCGGCTCAGGCTCCAGAGGGGACCCGCGCGCTCTGTCGGGGAGGACAAGAAGACCCAGGGGCAGAGCGAAGGTCCCGCCCCTCCACTCTCCAGCCGTAGCCCCGCCTCTATCCCCGCCCACCTACACTGCTCACCATAATCACGCCCTGCCGTTATCCCCGCCCACCACAGCCCTTACCCCGCCCCATCGCCCCGCCCATCACAACCCTTTACCGCCACCCCCCGACCCCTCCCCTCCATTCCGGGCGCGGCCACCAGGTGATGCCGCGGGCTGCCTAAGGGCTCCGCCTCGGCCTCTGAAAGACGTCGGGGCCGCCCACCTCGGCGCCTTTTGGTTCAGGAACCCGCTGGTGGTGGGTGAGTTGGCGTGAAGTGAGCGGGAGGCGGAGGCCGAGGCTGAGAGGCCACGGCAACACCCGCAGCTGCCAACCTGCCAGTCAATCTAGTCAGCCGTCCAGTCACTCGGCCTGTCAATCCTGTCGGCCAGCCTGTCAGTCAACCTGTCAGTCCCGTCCATCAGCCTGTCAGTCAGCCTGTCAGCTAACCTGTCAGTCTCGTCAGTCAGCCTGTCAGTCAATCCAGTCAGCCTGTCAATCCCATCAGAAATCCTGTCAGTCAGTTTGTCAATCTGTCGGTCCAGTCAGCCAGTCAGTCAGCCCGTCAGTAGGTCAGTTGGTCAAGTCACACGGCTAGTGGGCCCCGAAGTTTCTCGTCAGCCACTGGGCCTCTCGGGCCACCTCGGGGCTCTGTCGCTGTGTCGAGGCCGGGGGGGCGGGAGGAGCCGGGCGGCGGCACCCTGACGGGGCGGCGGGGCCTCTGGGGGCCGGCGGCGGGAGCTCCGCGCCGTGGGTGGGAGCGGGCGCGGAGGCCCGGGGGCGAGCGGGTCACCACCTGGCTTCGGTGGCCTCCCTGGGGCGACGGAGGGACGCGGAGGAGGAGGAGGAGGCGGAGGCGGCCTGACTTGGGCTGCAGGGGATACCGTCGCCTTTGAAGGTCGCCCGGGGCCGACGGCGTGACCGGGGCCGCGTCCCTGCCCCTGCCCGGGCTTCGGTGACGGGGCAGCCGACCGCGAAGCCCGCGGCCCGAGACTGAGGGGAAGGAGAATCGCCCCGGGACGCGGGGTCGCTCCGAGCAGCCACGGCGCGGGGCCGGGGACGGGCCTGCAGCTTTGACCCGGTGGCGGAGGTTCGGCCAGGCGGGGCGGGGACTCCAGGGCGGAAGGCGCCCGCAGCGCGGCCCGCGGGCCTTCCGAGACCTTCTCAGGGAGGAGGCTCTGCCGGCGCGGGGAGGAAGGGGGGCGAGGGGGTCTCAGCCTCGGCCCCGCTCCGGAGACTGGTGTCTGCTCCATCTGCCCCGGCCCGTCCCCTTTCTTCCAAGCTGGGGGCCCTGCTCCCGTCAGGCGCGGGGCCTGTGGTCCACGAGGTGGGAGCCGCAGCTCCTGGAGCTGGAGGAGGGCGGGGCCGGCAGGACACCCCCGGGTGGGGGCTGGGAGGTGCCAGGAGGCTGTCTGTCCAACAAGCATTTGTGGGCCGTCCGCAAGTGCACCTTTGAGCTAGGCGGTGAGAGACGGGAGCGAACGGTACAGATGCTGCCCTGTTTCTGGGGTGCAGAGTATAGAGTGGTCGTAAGAGCGGTCAGAGAAGACAAAAAAGGAAGTAAACAAGTTGACTGTGGTCAAAATCGTGCTATGAGAGTAGCAAAGGGGTTGCTGAGATAGAAAATAAAGCAGGGCAGTTTGGGAAGGCTCCCTGGGCAGGTGACACTTAACCTAAGACCTGAAGGAGAAGGAACCAACCATGCAGTGGAGAGAGTGTTCCAGATGGAGGGAATAACATTCACTCACTCACACTCTCATTCCTAGGTTACTATGTGCCAGCTACTGTTCTAGTTGCTAGAACAGAAGTGGACAACAGAAGGGAAATTCTTTCTCTCGTGGAGCTTATGTGCTAGTGGAAAGAGACAGAAGGCAACTTCAGGGAGTGATGAATGCTATAAAGAAAATAAAAATACGGTTATGGGATAGAAAATGACTAAGGATGAGGACACTTTGGCAGATAGGATGGTGAGGGAAGGCCGCTCAGAGACCCGAATGATGAGCAGGAGCCAGCCATGCAAAGGTCTGGAGGAAGAACATTCCAGACAGAGGGAAGTGGGAATGAGTTTGGCATGTTTGCAGTGTAAGTCTGGTGGGAGAGTGATGGGCAGCGAGGTGCAGGGACCAGTTAATGAAGGGTGTGGCAAAGCAAAGAGAGTTTAGATTTTATTAGAAGGCACTGGGAAGCTGATGGAGAGATGTGAGCAGTCTGAGGGATGTGAGAGGTCTGATCCCTTTATGCGCCTTGTGGGTGTGGAGTGAGGGGGTGGAAGGGTAGGAATGGATACAGTTTAGAGGTGAGTGCAATAGTCCAGGCAAGATGATGTTGGCCTGGACGAGGGTGGTCGTAGTGGAGATGGAGGCAAGTAATCGGATGTATTTATGGGCTGAACCGATAAGACTTGATGACTGCTTGGATGTGGGGTGGGGGTGAAGAAAAAGAATAACTCTTTGGATTTTAATTTCAGCAACAAATGGATGGTGATGTCATTGAGTTGAGTGGGCTGTGGAGATAGGTTTGGAGGTGGAAAATGAGAATGCAGTTTTGGAGAACTTACAGAGATTTGTTAGGCAAGTGGAGGGGCTGAGAGGGCAGCTAGCTCTCTGAGCCTGGAGCTTAGGGGAGAGGATTGGTCTAGAGTTACCAGTGGCTTGGGACACGAGACAGTGTTGGTTAGGCCAGCAGGGACAGTGCTGGTCAAGGCACTAGAGCTGAGCTGTCCAGCACAGTAGCCCTAGCTATGTGTGGCTGTTGGGCACTTAACATAAATGGTTTGTCTGGGGACTTCCCTGACGGTACGGTGGTTAAGACTTCGCCTTCCAATGCAGGGTGTGAGGGTTCGATCCCTGGTCGGGGAGCTAAGATCCCACATGCCTCGGGGCCAAAAACCCAAAAAACATAAGACAGAAGCAATATTGTAACAAATTCAATAAAGACTTTAAAATGGTCCACATCAAAAAAAGAAAAGGAAAAGAAAAAGGCTTGTCTGGGGCTTCCCTGGTGGCGCAGTGGTTGAGAGTCCACCTGCCGATGCTAGGGGACACGGGTTCATGCCCTGGTCTGGGAAGATCCCACATGCCGCGGAGTGGCTGGGCCTGTGAGCCATGGCCGCTAAGCCTGTGCGTCCAGAGCCTGTGCTCCGCAATGGGAGAGGCCACAACAGTGAGAGGCCTGCGTACAACAAAAAAAAAATAAAAGAAGAAAAAAAGAAAAAGCCTTGTCTGAATTGAGGTGTCCTGCAAGTGTAAAATACACATCAGATTGTTTTTTTAAATAAATATATTTATTTTATTTATTTATTTTTGGCTGCTTTGGGTCTTCATTGCTGTGCGTGGGCTTTCTCTACTTGCAGTGAGCAGGGGCTACTCTTCGTTGCAGTGCGCGGGCTTCTCATTGCGGTGGCTTCTCTTGTTGCAGAGCACAGGCTCTAGGTGCACGGGCTTCAGTAGTTGTGGCTCGTGGGCTCTAGAGCGCAGGCTCAGTAGTTGTGGCTCACGGGCTTAGTTGCTCCGTGGCATGTGGGATCTTCCCAGACCAGGGCTCAAACCTGTGTCCTCTGCATTGGCAGGCGGATTCCCAACCACTGTTCCACCAGGGAAGCCCACAGCAGATTCTGAAGATTTAAAGTGGAAAAAAGAATGTAGACTATCTCATTACTAATTTTTTATATTGATTACATGTTGAAGTGCTAATATTCTCGATATACTGGGTTATATAAAATATATTATTAAACTTAATTTCACCTGTTTCTTCTTACCTTTTAAAATGTGGCTATTAGAAAATTAAACATTACATTGTGGCTTGCATTGTATTTCTGTTGGGCAGTGCTGCATTGGAGGTTTGGGCGGGTGGGACATTGTTGGATGTGGCCAGTCAGGGCACAAGGGGGCAGTGGTGGTTAGGAAATTGCAGGGCACCTCCGCTGAGGGCAGCCCTACATTACACCCAAAGTGGGGGTTGTTGGCTTGGCTCTCCCTTCCTGGGACCTTGTCAGAGCAGAATTGCAGCACACCCTTTGGGTTTCCCAACTCCTTGGCTGTCTCAGTTGGAGCTGAGGAAGAGGCAGGAGGGATCCCAGCGAGCTCAGGAAGATACTGATACCTCAGATGTTGATTTCTCATCCCCTTTGTATCACCCCTGGCTGACATCACCTGGCAGGGGAATACTTCCACTCCTTGAGTTGAGCAGGGTATGCCACCAACAGTTGTGTAGTCAAGGCAACCAAGGCCATAAAACTCACAGCGATTAATTTATATGAAATAGACATGGCTGAAAGCCATTTTCATCCATTAGTATTCTAAATACCTTCTTCAAATTGCCTGTAGCATTTCTAATTGGCAGGAAAACTGCCATTAGGGGAAAAAGGGAAGTGAGGTGATTGGGAGTGAGACTGAATTCACTTCAGTTAGTTGAGCTTTTGTGAGTACCACTGTGTGCCAGACACTGGGCTGGGTGCTCTGGGTTGTTTATTGTGCTGTTTTCAAGGAACATATGTCCAAATACCTTAACACAGGGACAAATGCATAGAAGTGTAAATAGAGACCCGTGAGAACTAGAGGAAGAATTAATGCCAGTATGTGTGTGTGTGTGTGTGTGTGTGTGTGTGTAAAATTTTGAACTCAAAGAAGCTACCAGGTGGTGTCAGAGCAGAGGGACAGGATTTGGCTGTACTGTAGAGGGGTGGAGAGAGGGTTTTCTAGGCACATGGGACATCAGGAAAGGACATGATTCAGGGAAGGGCAGAAAGAATTGTTTGGCTAGAATGTTGGGGGTGTGGAGCAGAGTACTAGAAAAAGAAAGCTGGTGCTAGATCTTGAGAGGCCTTGATTTCCAGGGTGAGGAGATTTGGCTTTAGATTGTAGGCAATTGGGAAAAATTGAAGAGGGACTGCTTAGAAAGAAGAAACCACTTAGAAAGAAGAAACCGCTTGCCTGGAGCTTTTGGTGTTCAGAGGGCAGGACAAGGTAGGGAGTGAAAAAGGAGCTTGTATGGGGAAAGGAGGGAGATAAAGAGCTCTTCAGGGACTAGTCAGCCTGCAAATAAAGCTGGGTCATGTCATGTTTAAAAGTATTTATTTGGGAATGGGAAGACCTGGACTTGAACTGTAGTCTTGTAATTTTTTTTTTTTTTGGCTGTGTTGCATGGCTTGAGGGGATCTTAGTTCCCTGACCAGGGATTGAACCCTGGCCCCTGGTAGTGGAAACATGGAGTCCTAACCACTGGACTGCCAGGGACAGTAATTTTTTTGGTAACAGCTTTATTGAGATATAATTCACATACCACACAATTCACTCATTTAAAGTGTACATTTTGATAGTGTGTAGCATATTCACAGTTATACAACCATAACCACAATCACTTTTTTCTTTTAAAAAAACTGAGATTAATTCATATACCTGCCATAAATTTGGCCATTTTGAAATACACATTTCATTGTTTTTTAGTATATTCACAAAGTTGGGCAAACATAACCACTATCTAATTCCAGAACACTTCCATCACTCCAAAAAGAAACTGTTAGCAGTCACTCCCCATTCTCCTCTCCCCTCAGTCCCAGACACCACTAATCTGCTTTCTGTCTCTATGGATTTGCCTATTCTGGACATCTCATATAACATGGAATCATACAATATGTGGCCTTTTGTATCTGGCTTCTCTCATTCTGCATAATGTTTCCAAGTTGCATCCATGTTGTAGTATGTATCAATAATTCATTCCTTTTTATGGTTGAATAACATTCCATTGAGTAGATAGAATATATTTTGTTTATCCATTCATCACTTGATGGACATTTGGGTTGTTTCCACTCTTTGGCTATTATGAATAATGCTGCTCTGAACATTTGTGTTCAAGTGTGTGAATATATATTTTAATTGCTTTTGGGATATATTTAAGAGTAGAATTTCTGGATCATACTCTATGTTTAACTTTTTGAGGAACTGCCAAACTATTTTTCCAAAGAGGTTGCACCATTTTACATTCCCACCAGGAACATATGAGGGCTCTGACTTCTCCATATCCTCACCAACACTTGTTACTTCCTTTAAAAAAAAAGCCATCCTAGTGAGTGTGAAATTGTATCTCATGGTTTTAATCTGCATTTCTCTAGTGGCTAATGACACTGAACATCAGTTCACATGTTTGTTGGCCATTCCCATATCTCTGGAGAAATTTCTATTTCCTTCGTCCATTTTTAAATTGGGGTTTTTAATTGTTGTGAAAGTTTTTAAAATGTTCTTATCAGGGACTTCCCTGGTGGTCCAGTGGTTAAGAATTGCCTTCCAATGCAGGGGACACAGGTTCGATACCTGTTCGGGGAACTAGGATCCCACATGCTGTGGGGCAACTAAGCCCACGTGAGGCAACTACAGAGCCCATGCACTCTGGAGCCCGCGCACCACAACTAGAGAGAAGCCCGTGTGCCACAAAGAAGAGCCCGCGCGCTGCAACTAAGACCCGAAGCAGCCAAAAAAAAAAAAAAGAAAAAAGAGTTCTTAATAGATAAGTGATTTGCAAATATTTCCTCCCATTCTGTGGATTATCTTTTTACTTTATTGATAGTGTTCTTTGAAGCACAAATGTTTTAAAAATTTTTGATGAAGTCCAATTTGTCTATTTTTTCTTTGGTTGCTTGTGTTTTAGGTGTCATATCTAAGAAACCATAATATTATGAAGATTTATATCTATGTTTTCTTCTAAGAGTTTTAAGTTTTAGCTTTTACAGTTAGGTTTTTGATCCATTTTGAGTTAATGTTTGTATATTGTGTGAGGTAGAGGTCCGACTTCATTCCTTCGTATGTGGACATCCAGTTGTCCCAAGCACCATTTGTCGAAGATGCTATTCTTTTCCCATTGAACTGTTTTGGCACCTTTGTCAAAAATTAACCAACCATACACCTATTCCTACCACTTTTTAGCTCTGTAATTTAAGCCTCAGTTTTCTCATCTGTGAAATGGTGGCAGTAATATCCAGGACTGAATTTATCCATCAGGCACAGAAAGTACAACATCTAGGACCCATGATATTTTTAGGGGCTCATGGAAATGTTTTAGTTTCTTTTCAAATTAGAAAAAGATAAACTTTTAGGTAAAAGAAAATGTCTTAATATACAACATTAAGACAATGTTAATATATTTATACCAATGCAGTCATTAAATACAATTTTTAACATTTTTTTGTCCAGGAAGGGATCCCTGAGGGCAACAGTGCCTAGGATCCATGAAAGTCCTACTGTGGCCCTGATAATATCTACTTTATAGGCTTATTGTGAGGTTTATTATGATAATCAAGTCAAATAACATGTGCTGTGCTGGCCCATAGTAGGCCATCAGTAAATGGTCATTATCTGTTGGGAAGCAGAGAAAGTCTCCCTCACCAGCCTGGGCCCCTTTAACAGGACCAGTGCTTTGGGCAGCTGGTGAATTATTGGCTGTGGGAACTGTGAAGGAGCCACACAGTGAGCTCAGAGGAAGGTCAGTGCTCAGGAGCTCCCTTCTGCCCTGATTTTCTGCTTTGATACCTCTGAGGGCTCTGGGGGCACCCGTGGCCTCATTAGGCAGAGAGAGAGAATTGCTGAGGTGGAGACAGAGTGAGGAAGGGGAGCCCTGCCTCACTGCCTGGCTGGGTAGAGAAGGTTCCTAGCTGTGACTCCCTGACTTTGTTAAGCAGAGGCACGGTGTCCACTTTGGTGAGAAGGCAGTGCCTACGCAGTGATTTAAATGATCTTGGTAGCCCAGGTCTTTTTTTTTAATTGAGGTGAAATTCACACAACATAAAATTAACTATTTTAAGGTGTATAATTCAGTGGCATTTAGTACATTTACAATGTTGTGCAGTTATCACCTCTATCTAGTTCCAAAGCATTTTTTATCACCCCAAAGCGAAACATATACAGTCACGCCCTATTTCTGCTTTCCCTCAGTCCCCGGCAACCATTAATCTACTTTCTTCTCTATGGATTTACCTATTTTGGATATTTCATATACATGGAAATATGTGACCTTTTGTGCCTGGCTTCTTTCATTCAAGATAATGTTTCCAAGGTACATCCATGTTGTAGCATGCATCAATATTCCTTTTTCTGCTGAATAACATATGCCACATTTAGTTTATCCTTTCATCAATCGATGGATATTTGGCTTGTTTTCACATTTTGGCTATTATGAATAGTGCTGCTATACACATTCATGTACAGATTTTTGTGTGGACATATGTTTTCAACTCTTTGGGGTATATACCTAGCAGTGGAATTGCTGGATCACATACTAACTCTACATTTAACTTTTTGAGGAACAACCACCCTGGTTTTCACACCAGCCGCAACTTTACATTCCCACAAGCAATGTATGTGGGTTCTGATACTCTCCAATGCTTGTTATCTTTTGTTATTTATTTGGATTATAGCCTAGTGGGTGTGCAGTGGTGTCTCATTGTGGTTTTGATTTGCATTTCCCTGATGATGAGTCATGCTGAGCTTCTTTTCATGTGCTTGTTGTCATCTTTTTTTGAGCTGAATCAAGCCCTGTTTGGATAGAATGAAGCCCTGATGGATAGAACTGTATCATCCAGAGGAGTTTCTTAGACATGCCTGTGGCACAGTCTGAGATTCTTTTGATCTAAGCCTGGTGAATTCGCCCCCAGGTTCCATAAGAAAAACCTTGGAAGTTCCCTAAAGGGCTCTGGGAAAAACTGTGGGAGTTCCCTAAAGGGCTCTGGGAAACAGCTAGACTTAGATGTTAAACATGCAGTCTAAGAGCCTTTTTTGCCTCACACATCCTGGTGACCCCTTCTCTACCTGGCCGCATCCCAGTCCTTGCCTCAGGCTTTTGGCTTTTTCTGCTGGCTGTGCCATTCCCAAGGGGTAACAATTGTGTCTCTGGGAGCTCTTATCCTCTGCCCTGACAGGTTCCTTATTGTTTATTTATCTGGAGCTTACCCGCTGTAGCCTCTGTCCGTTTTGGCCTCTCTGAATTCTTCTGTCCACAGTCTACTCATTCCCAGTTATCTAGATTTCTTGGCCTCCAAGGTTTCCTAGACTCTCCCTCTTAGTCCTGGGCATATTGGGTTGGTAAACTTTCCAACTGGGGGGCCCCTCCTGTTTGCACAGCTAGAGGAAGGGTGGGAGACTGGCTGGCCGATCTCCCCAACGTGAAGGGTATTAGAGTGGCAGGTGATTCATACTTCAGCTTTCACCAGAAACGGTAGGGAGGTTTCTGGAGGACCCTGGCTGTGGAGAATAAGGAGGTTGCCATCCCAATCCTCATAGTAGGAGCCCATGACAGTGATGACAACCTACACGTCATTTGTGGGGTACCAACTCCTGGTCCGGTTTGGGCTCAGGGGTTCCCTTATTTCCACAAGATGGCCCTCACTTTCTCTGATCTCTCACTCACTGACTCACTCCCAACATATGTGCATTGAGTGCCATCTCTGCAAGGCGTTGTGCTAGGCCCTGAGACTATAAAGCCCAGCATTTGAGGACTGCAGTCTAGAGAGACAGACAAACAAATACAACATGATGTGATGTGTGTTATAATCGAGGTGTGTGTGAAGTTCAGTGGGAACACAGCTGAAGGAGGAATAATTCTGCCTCGAGAGAAAGAATGGGTAGATGAACTTCAGGCAAAAGGTGACGTTTGAGTTGGATCTTGAAGGAGGAGAGGCTGACATGGGAGAGAAGGGCATTCTACGTACTCAGGGATTGGGCAAAGGTCAGAAGCTCACTGCATTTCCTTTCTTGTCTCTCCCTCCCCAGCTATGCTGGGGAAACCTAGAAGTCAAGAGTTCCTGTCTTCTGGTGAAGTGGCCCAGACCCCAGACTGTCTCCTTGTTCTCTCTCTTCATTTGTCCTACATCTCACCCATTCCAGATGCAGCCAATTAATGTGATAAACTCACCTATTCTAAGTGTTACTGGGAATGGATGGGTTAGTTAATTAATTAAATGAATAATTCACTTATTTAGCATTTATTTTGGTTTACGTATACAAGACATATGAAAGATTATAGTGTGCTTAATAGGACATGCCTAAAATCAAAATGACCTGGGTTTGAATTCTACTCATAGCTGAGAGACCTCACTTGAGGTATTGAGGTAATCTGTTTTCTCTTTGATATGATAGGAATAATAGTGCTCTATAGTGCTGTGGAGATGAAATAAGATAGTATGAACTCTGAGCATGGTCCTTGGTATGGTAAACATTAATTAAATGGTGGTAGATACATTATATATGTAAACATACACAAACACATATATATAGTATATACATAGAAAGTATATTATATATACATCCACAGTAAATGTAAAATATGTACACAGTGTGTACCTGTATATACATAAAAATACATCCATATACATACATACTCTTAAGGAGTTTAAAGACTTCAAATGGGAAAGCAAAATACTCAAATAAACTATAAAATAATACTGTATTTTTCCCAGGTTATGTATTAGCATTTGAAACCTTCTGGAGACATTAATCAAAGGACAGTTACTCCTAGGAAGACTATTTTTTTGAAAGGGAAAGTAGGACCAATGAATGAAAGTTGCTAGGAGGTAGATTTTTGTCCCAGTATAAAAGAGAAATTTTCAAGAGAGCATCTTGGAGGTCGTGAGCTTCTGTGTCTTGAGAGGTGACCACGCAGAGGCCGGCTGACATGTTGATAGAGGGACTTCCTGCATCCATTTGAAGGCTGCAGAGGGGACACTGGGCTCCTGAGGTGCACTTTGTAAGGGCTCTCTTTTCCACCCCTGTCCCCAGAAGCCCTTGCTCTCTCCTGTTTGGGTGGCTCCCTCCTTTGGTAGGGCCTGGAACACTGCAGGTATTGTGGTGCCAGAGGTGACTGCTGGGGTGGGTGCCTCTTGCAGGTGACCTGGCACCTTATCTCCCCTGCCTCCATCTCTCCCCTGCCTTTTCCAGCTTACCTCCTAGAGTAGAAATAACCCAGGGCCAAACATAACTATGAAACCATAAAACCACGTGAAGCTCAGGTGGTTTCCAGCAGCCTGGACTCTCGGTGCCCTGTTATCAAGAAATGTTGCCTCACCTTCCTATGGGTGGGGAGGGTGGCATGGCTGGAATGTTGAGGGGGAGCCAACACTTCAGACTTCTTCCTTGGTAGAGCAGTGGGCAGAGGATGCCTCTCTTGCCCAAGGCTCAGGTGAGGGCTGTTTAGATCTGATCCCTGGGGCTCGGGGAGAGAGCATAGCAGCATCTTGCAGCATTGACAGAAGAAGCACCCTCACTTATGCAATCCTAGCTTGCTGTAGGCCCTAATGTACACATACATATGTGCAGTGATTTCATAGACATCTACATAGTACTGAAAAACACACCTACCACTCATGTACTCTGGTGTGTACCTATCCATCTACTGTGTCTTATTCATCCCAGAGCCTCACACAGTGCCAGAAACACCAATACATCTGTGTTGAACTGATGGGTGAATTGTGATTTCTGCCCACCCACATACTCATCTACATGTGTATGCATTTTCAGGAGGGTACCTGCAGATGTTATCCATGGATGTCCACATTATACCTACACAACGCACCCCCCTCACCCCCCCCACACTAGCATAAATGCACCTGTCTATAAACACTGGCACCTAAGAGTCCTATGCATATGAATATGTACATCTATTTACAGATTCCTAAATGACCCTGCTAAACTGCAAAGGTGGTGGCTGTGAGGAGAAAGTATTTTTCCATGGCCACTGGACAGGGCAAAGATATTTTGACTGGGAAGCCCAGCTCCCAGTTGTGTGCTTGGATGCTTGCCCACACTCTAAAGCTTTTATGCCTCTCTTCTCCCTGCTAAGCAATTGGTGCACAGGGAGGGGCTGAGGAGACCATGCCAGAGCAAGTGGGACCAAGTTCAGTGTCTCCTGGCCCTTTGTAATCTCTTTGAAAAGTACATTGATCTGGCTGGGAACTGTGCTGGACTGTTAAATAGTGATGATGAAAGTGGGGAGAGAAACAGCCCGAGATTCTAAAGAGGTGAAGCCCTGAGCAGCCTGGAGCCAGTGTGAAGGTATTTATAAAGTGTGTGCGTGTCCACATGTTGGTATGGAGGCTGCAACTGGCTGCAGTTTCTTAAAAAGAGGGTGAGGCTATGGTTTTGCTGCATGCCACGCACCCCAAAGCCCAGAACTCGTAGGCAAGAACTCTGGCATATGCTTGTGCTCTACCACCAACTTGCCACGTGGCCTTAAGGAGATTGCTTCACCTCCATGTTAAGTGCTTCACACTCCAGTTAAGTGGTTGGCTGGTTTCACAGGGTTCCCATGAGGATCCAAGGAGCTAAGAAAGCTTACAAGTACTCTGAAGAGTTAAGAACATTTCCTTGTTGTCAGACCTTGTTTCTCAGCTCAGTGAAAGGCATTTCAAGTGTTCCAGCATCCTCAACAATGAACCCGTGCATAGGATAAAAGATTGAACACAGCACAGTTTCTACCCCCAAGGGGAGTAGCCAAGTAGGAAGAAGTGGCTATAGGAGAGGTCACTACAACCCCAGGTAGTCTGTGCTAAGCACCTTCCCCTGGGATATAGCACAGTATATAGAGTTGAACAGAGGGCTGTGGTCACAGGGTCTTGGGAAGTCAGAAAAGATTTGGGGGGAGAGAGGATTGGCATAATTTAGTTAGGGGGAGGGGGAATTGAGGGGGCAGGGACTGGCGCACCCTGGGTAGGTGGTTGCAGGATGGCGTCTGGACCATGCAGGCAGGAAAGGAACGATGCCTCACCAGAGTGTGGATGGTAAAGATTAAAGGGGAAAACAGGAGTAACCAGGTTAATTTTTGAGTCCTTTCTGGAAGTGACCCAGCCCAATGGTTAATCGTTTGACCCTTGAGGAATTCTTTGGACCCTGTCCCAGGCCTACACACACAACTGGAGGATCCAGAGTAGCCCAGAGCGGAGCTGAGGGAAAACTTGGAAGTCACCCCGTCCAAGCCTGGCCCTTTACCAGAGGCAAAACTGAGGCCAGGAGAGGAAAAATAGAGGGACTGCTGTTTCCCAGGGAGTTAGTGGCAGAGCAGGAACTTGAACTCATGTCTCCTGAGTCTAGGTCATCATCAACTGGGTCTTAAAAGTGGGCTGGATTTCAGAGGCTTTCTGTCTAGTGTTGCATAAGCCTCAAGATTGGATCCTGCCTTGTAAGTGTAGCTGTATGTATTTGTTGATTGTTCTGGAAGCAGAGGCTAAGTTTGCACCCTGGCTAGGCTCCTGCATATAACCAAGGTGGGCAGTTCCCTGTGTCCAGGGATTTCAGGGGTGACCAGAAGGCCCTCCGTGTTCCTACCTGGCTACTGATAGTTACCATTCCACTGGTAGAGCTTCATGCCCGCAGCTCTAGGCAACACTGTTCTGCCCTGAGAGGAAGAACATACGTAGTCACCTGTGAGTCAGTTGACAATAGCTCAGTGTAAATGGGGCAAGCAGAGCCTTTCCTGAGAGTCAGTACTGATGGGGAAAGAAAGCATGAAGGTATTCAGAGCTACAAAAAGATAAGGGCAGACCAGGAGGCCCAGCCTTTACAATCTGGTATAGAGGTTAGGAGCTTGGCTTTAGAATCAGGCACATTTTTTGTCTTATGGAAAAAGCAGTATCTCCTTATTACAGAAGAATCAGAAAATACTGAAGGCAATAGTATCAGCAGAAATAAACTCCACCGTCCCATTCTCCCCTCCCCCATTAGAGGGCTATCATTAATACCTAGGTGGGCCAAAAGGTTCGTTTGTTTTTTTTCCATAAGATGGCTCTAGTAGCACTTAGTTGTCTTTAACTTCATTCGAAACAATTTTGTTAGATTGTATGTGACAGCTGTCATGTCAGTGTGCATTTAAAAAAAGACATCAAAATTGGTGAATTTTTGTGTTGCCATTTTAATATTGAAAATGGAAGAAAAAAGCAACATTTTCGGCATATTATGCTTTATTATTTCAAGAAAGGTAAAAACGCAACTGAAATGCACAAAAAGATTTGTGCAGTGTATGGAGAAGGTGCACGTGACTGATTGAACCCGTCAAAAGTCCTCGGTGAGGCTTCGTGCAGGAGATTTCTCGCTGGACGATGCTCCACGGTTGGGTAGACCAGTTGAAGTTGATAGCGATCAAATCGAAACAATAATTGAGAACAATCAACGTTATACCACACGGGAGATAGTCGACGTACTCAAAATATCCAGATAAGTGCTGAAAATCATTTGCACCACCTTGGTCATGTGAATCGCTTTGATGTTTGGATTCCACGTAAGTTAAACGAAAGAAACCTTCTTGACCATATTTCCTCATGCGATTCTCTACTGAAACGTAACGAAAACGTTCCGTTTTTAAAACAAATTGTGACGGGCAATGAAAAGTGGATACTGTACAACAATGTGAAACAGAAAATATCGTGGGGCAAGGGAAATGAACCGCCATCAACCACACTAAAGGCTGGTTTTCATCCAAAAAAGGTGATATTGTTGTGTTTATGGTAGGATTGGAAGGGAGTCCTCTATTATGAGCTCCTTCTGGAAAATCAAACGATTAATTCCAACAAGTACTGCTCCCAGTTAGACCAACTGAAAGTGGCACTCGATGAAAAGCGTCCAGAATTAGTCAACAGAAAGTGCATAATCTTCGATCAGGATAATGCAAGACCGCATGTTTCTTTGATGACCAGGCAAAAACTGTTACAGCTTGGCTGGGAAGTTCTGATTCATCTGCCATATTCACCAGATATTGCACCTTCGGATTTCCATTTATTTTGGTCTTTACAAAATTCTCTTAATGGAAAAAATTTCAATTCCCTGGAAGACTGTAAAAGGCACCTGGAACAGTTCTTTGCTCAAAAAGATAAAAAGTTTTGGGAAGATGGAATTATGAAGTTGCCTGAAAAATGGCAGAAGGTAGTGGAACCAAAGGGTAAATATGTTGTTCAATAAAGTTCTTGGTGAAAATGAAAAATGTATCTTTTATTTTTACTTAAAAAACTGAAGGCACTTTTTTGGCCCACACAATATATGTTCCTCCAGTCCCTTCTCTAAGCATATTCTGTGTGTATGTGACTGTGTATAATGTACATGTGTGAGTGTATATATGTGGCTATTATTTATATGTATACTATATGCATATAAATAAAAGATAATATGTAATCTCCTTGATTTTACTCTGGTCTGGGAAGTATATACCGATGGACATCTCAAAGCGAGTCTCTCAGTGCTCAACATCATGCCAATTTGTTCCAATATCCTCTCCTGACACTCTTCATTATCCTCTAGAGCAGCATAAACTTGCTCTAGAAAAAAGTAGGGCAAATGTTTTCTGAAAAAGACCAGATAGTAGATATTTTGTTTTATGGGCCATATGATCTCTGTCACAACTACTCAACTCAGCTGTTGTAGCACAAAAACAGTCATAGTATGTAAATGAATGGGTGTGGCTGTATTCCAATAACATTTTACATATAGACACTGAAATTTGAACTTCATACAATTTTTACATGTCACCAAATATTATTATTCTTTTAATTTTCCAACCATTTAAAAATGTAAAAACCATTCTAAGCTTGTGGGCCATAGCAAAACAAGTGGTGCGCTGGATTTAGCCCATGGGCCACTAAGGCAGTGGCATCCAATAGAACTTTCAGTTCTGATGGAAATGTTCTATATTTGTGCTGTCACATACAGTAGCCACAAGTCACATGTGGCTATTGAGCACTTGAAATGTGGCCAGTGCAGCTGAGGAACTGAGTTTTTGATTTTATTTCATTTTAACTAACTTAAATTTAAATAGCTGCATGTGGCTTGTCACTCTTGTATTGAATATGAAATTATTTTCTGAGGGCTGTTATAACAAATTACCACAAACTGGATGGCTTAAGACAACAGAAACTTATTCTCTTACAGTTCTGGAGAGTTGAAGTCTGAGATCAAGGTGTTAGCAGGGATGGAAGGCTCTAGGGAGGAATCCTTCCTTGCTTCTCTCCTAGCTTCTGGTGACTCCTGGTAATTCTTGGCATTCCTTGGCTTGTAGACACATCATTCCAATCTTGCCTCTGTTGTCACATGGTGTTCTCCCTCTGTGTCTGTGTCTCTGTTTTCTCTGTTAGTCATTGGGTTTAGGGCCCACACTAATCCAGTATGACCACATCTTAACTAATTGCATCTGCAAAGACCCTAGTTCCAAATAAGGTGACATTCTGAGGGTCTTGGTGGACATGAATTTTGGGGGGACATTAGTCATCCCAGCATAGATAGAGTAGCTCTTAAGCATGGTTCTCAAGTTTGGTGTGCATCAGAAGTCACCTGGAGGGCTTATTGAAACATAGTTTGCTAGGTCCCCATCTTAGAGTTTCTGGTTGGTAGCTCTTGCCTGTCTAACAAATGCCAGGTGATGCTGATTCTACTTTTCCCTTGTTTCCCACTGGGAGACTGCACTTTGAGAACCACTGCTCTAGAGGGCTTCTGTCAATTTGTTACTGCTGCCATAACAAAGTGTAGTTGTCCCTTCATATCCATGGGGGACTGGTTACAGGGCCGCCCCTGCCCCCACCACGGATACCAAAATCCCGTGGTGCTCAAGTCTTGTATATAAAATGGCCGTCTTCATGTTTTCACAGCGTTCTCCCTGTATATGTGTCTGTGTCCACACATCCCCTTTTTATAAGGGCACCAGTCATATTGGATTAGGACCCACCCTAATGACCTCATTTTTTCATTTTAACTTGATTACCTCTGTAAAGACCCTATCTCCAAATAAGGTCACATTCTGAGCTACTGGAGGTTAGGACTTCCACATATGAATTTTGGTGGGACACAGTTCACGCAACAGCAGAGCTTGACTGTACATTTGGCACCTTGAGCTAGGGATACATTCTTGGAGACCCTGTGCACACGATGACATTGCTTCCCTTGTCTTTGTGTTGTTTTTTAAAAAATGTTTATTTATTTATTTATTTTTGGCTGCGTTGGCTTAGTTGTGGCACGCGGAATCTTCCTTGAGGTATGCAGGATCTTTCGTTGTGGCGTGTGGGCTCCAGATTGCATGTGCTCAGTAGTTGAGGTGCACAGGCTTAGTTGCCCCGTGCATGTGGGATCTTAGTTCCCCAATCAGGGATCAAACTCTTGTCCCCTGCACTGGAAGGTGAATTCTTAACCACTGGACCGCCAGGGGAGTCCCTGCCCTTGTCTTTGAATTGTGGATGGAGGTTGGCTTGGATGGGCCCTTCCAACACTGGGAGGCAGGAGCCTTGGCTTCTAGTTCTGCTCTCTTGACACCTGACTGGGGGAACTTGGATAAATCATTAGTCTTGAGGCCTTAGTATCTCCCTGGTCTTTTTGGTTAGTCCTGACAATCTGTGATTCCCAGGTGGCAAGACAAATTTAGCTTTGGCTACTTCTCAGGCTTCAGGCTTTCTTGTAGACTTTTGATTTGAGCTAATGAGACCAAGTTTGGAAATTTGGTTCTTAAGGGACTCATTGATTTTTTTTTTCTGTGCTCTATCATTTTTTAATTCACTCTTTCACCAAATACTCACTGAGCATCTGTTGTGTACTAGGCATTGCGCTCAACAGGGCAGTATCCCAGCCCTTCTGAGTTCAGTCTGGTGGGGAGATAGATATATAACCAGATAATCAGGAACATGTTTGATGAATGCTATAGCTGTCTTATAAATATCATGTGCTATGGGTCCTGGGAGAGTGAGGTGGATAGTTCTGCCTGGAGGCAATCAGGGAAGGTTGTAACGAGGAGATGAGCTGTATCTGAAAGGTTGAATAGTAGTTCTTCAGGAAGAGAGGAACAGAAGAGGAATTCTAAGCAGAGGGAACAGAGTGTGCTGTTCCTGGTGGTATGAAAAAGTAATTAGATATGGCTGGTGCTCTGAGACATATGGCTGACTAGTGGGAGATAAGGATGGAAATGTGGCTTCAGACCTCATTATGAAGGGTGTTATCTGCCAGGCCAAGGAGCTTAGACTTCATCCTGAGACTACAAAGGAACCATGAGGGTTTTTACACTGGGGGAGTTATATGTTCACGTTTGTTTTTGGAAGATCTCTGGCAGCAGCCTGAGGGAGCTGTTGGAAGTGAAGAGGCAGTTAAGGGCCAGTCTCACAGCTTAGGTGAGTGATGATGAGGGCTGGACCAAGGCAGGATCATGGCGACTGAGAAAGGACAAATTCAAGAGATGTTTAACAGGTCTTTAATTTGGGCCACTGGATGTTTAGTTGTGCAGTGGCTGCTCAGGGAAGAGGAGGGGGATTTGGCTGGAAAAAGTAATGACTTCTGTTTTGGACATATTGTATTCAGGGGCTCTGGGAACCACCAGGGAGGTGTGTGCCATCAGCTTGTGAACTGGAGTCCAGGGAGGGGCAGGAGCCATCTCCTCCCGCTCACTCCTCCAGCCCCTCTGCCCTTCTGATTCTTCTTAGCTCATCCCAGTCATGCTCATTCCCACTTTAGGGCCTCTGGTTTTCTGCATGACTGGCTCCTCTCATTCTTCAGTTCCCAGCTCCCTAAGGGCAGGGACCTTGACTGTTTTGTTCAGTGCTGTATCCTCAGGGCCAAGCACAGTGCCTGGCCCATAGTAGCTGCTCAGTGAATGTCTGCTGAGTGAATAAATGAGTGGTAGCTAAAATCTGGAAATGAAGCAGGAAGAAAGGATGAACATTAACATTAACATAAAAGGGATCTGCGGGGAATCTGAGGGAAGGGCAATTCCCTCCACATTTGGCACTAGAATCCTTTCGGTGTTATTATTTTTGCTGATAATGATAATATTGAAAATGACAGTGTAAGAGTTAGAGTACTTGGGCTCAGGTTTCCCTCTTATTACTTGTGTGACCTTGGTCCAGTGCCTCAGTTTCCTCATCTGTAAAATGGGGATATTAATAATGTTATCTACCACTCTGGGTTGTTGTGAAGGTTAAATGAGGTGATGCCTGTGTAGACAGGCCCAGAGCAAATGTTCAATAAATATTAGCTATAATTATTAAATGAACATCACCTTATGTCAGGCACTTTGCTAAGGATTTTCCCTTCATGTTCTTAAATAATTTCCCCGATAACCTGGTGGGTTTTATTTTTTTTTAAATCTATGTTTCATCGTTTAGGAAATGGAGGCTCAGAAAGAGGAAATCACTGAGTTACCACCTGGGAGATGGAGGCATTGAGAGTTAAACCCAAGTTTGTCTGGCTTTAACGCTGGTGCACCAAACGATTGCATCATACTGTGACCCCTCTGCAGGAGTGACCTTGGAGTCCCGGCATGGTCAAGGGAGTTGTTTACAGAGGCTGATCAGAACTCAGGGGTCCTGCCTTCTAGACTTTAGCCTTCCTGAGCTTGAGTGGGCCCCTGTGGAAGGGCAGCAGAAAGGGTATCCCAAGACAAGGGATACCTGAAGATCAGTCTTCTTACCTCTGACTGGGAAGGCTGGGCAGGGGACCTGGGAGACCTTGTGACATTTATAGTCTGGTGACCCACACCAACCTATAGACCAGAATGTTTATAACCAGTCATCACATTTATCTCCAATATCTAGGAGATATTTGGGTAGAATAAGAGGTTTCAATCAGAACAAGAGCTGCCCCTTTCAGCAATCAATCTTTAATTATCTTGCCACTCACTAACATTGGCTGATATCATGATAAGTAAGAGGAAATGACTTTTTAAAAATTTTTTTGAATTTTATTTATTTATTTTTATACAGCAGGTTCTTATTAGTTATCTATTTTATACATATTAGTGTATATATGTCAATCCTGATCTCCCAATTCATCCCACACCCACCCCGTTTTCCCCCCTTGGTGTCCATACATTTGCTTTCTACATCTCTGTCTCTATTTCTTCCTTGCAAACTGGTTCATCTGTACCATTTTTCTAGATTCCACTTATATGTGTTAATATACGATATTTGTTTTTCTCTTTCTGACTTACTTCACTCTGTATGACAGTCTCTAGATCCATCCACGTCTCTACGAATGACCCAATTTCATTCCTTTTTATGACTGAGTAATATTCCATTGTATATATGTACCACATCTTCTTTATCCATTCGTCTGTTGACAGACATTTAGGTTGCTTCCATGTCCTGGCTATTGTAAATAGTGCTGCAATGAATATTGGGGTGCATGTGTCTTTTTGAATTATGGTTTTCTCTGGGTATATGCCCAGTAGTGTGATTGCTGGGTCATATGGTAATTATATTTTTAGTTTTTTAAGGAACCTCCATACTGTTCTCCATAGTGGCTGTATCAATTTACATTCCCACCAACAGTGCAAGAGGGTTCCCTTTTCTCCACACCCTCTCCAGCATTTGTTGTTTGTAGATTTTCTGATGATGCCCATTCTAATCAGTGTGAGGTGATACCTCATTGTAGTTTTGACTTGCATTTCTCTAATAATTAGTGATTTTTAGAGATTTTCATGTGCCTTTTGGCCATCTATATGTCTTCTTTGGAGAAATGTCTATTTAGGTCTTCTGCCCATTTTTGGATTGGGTTGTCTGTTTTTTTAATATTGAGCTGCATGAGCTGTTTATATATTTTGGAGATTAATCCTTTGTCCATTGATTCATTAGCAAATATTTTCTCCCATTCTGAGAGTTTTCTTTTTGTCTTGTTTGTAGTTTCCTTTGCTGTGCAGAAGCTTTTAAGTTTCATTAGGTCCCATTTGTTTATTTTTGTTTTTATTTCCATTACTCTAGAAGGTGGGTCAAAAAAGATCTTGCTGTGATTTATGTCAAAGAGTGTTCTTCCTATGTTTTCCTCTAAGAGTTTTATAGTGTCCAGTCTTACATTTAGGTCTTTAATCCATTTTGAGTTTATTTTTGTGTATGGTGTTAGGGAGTGTTCTAATTTCATTGTTTTACATGTAGCTGTCCACTTTTCCCAGCACCACTTATTGAAGAGACTGTCTTTTCTCCATTGTATATCCTTGCCTCCTTTGTCATAGATTAGTTGACCATAGGTGTGTGGGCTTATCTCTGGGCTTTCTATCCTGTTCCATTGATCTATATTTCTGTTTTTGTGCCAGTACCATATTGTCTTGATTACTGTAGCTTTGTAGTATAGTCTGAAGTCAGGGAGTCTGATTAAGAGGAAATGACTTTTGAATTAGTTCATTGACAACAAAGTCTTCCAAGGAAATCGTGTTTTATATATACACAGATACACATGCACACACTGCTCAGCTGCAAACATGTGAACACGTGCCTCCCAAGGTGTGTGTCTACACTGGTCCACATACTCCTGGAAATAGAAACCATCTTGTGAGGAACTTGCCCTACGTGCAAGGGCTCTTTTCTATCCAATTGTGCACACGTAGCAAAAATCAAAACAAAGCAACCACATACACACACACATTAGCCTTCAGATGACTCAAGTTTCGTAGGACAGAGACTAAATAAAGGAATAATAGGAATATTATTTTCCATTCATTGAGTGCTCACTGAGTGCTGGAGATCGTTATAAGCATCTTACATTATATTGTTTCACCTAATCTTCATGGCAGCCCTCTCACCATTCCCTTGTTTCCCACTGGGAGACTGAGGCTGTGGTGAAGTCTGGATGCCCCAAAGGTTTGTATGCATATCAAAGTCTAGACACCTTGTGGTATAGCTTGCTGGAGGTTACACAACTAGTAAATCACAGAAGCAAACATTGAACTCAGTTGTGTCCTGAATACAAATCTTTGTTCTTAACTACTAAGATCTTACCTGTCTATATGTCCCTGATGGCGACAGAGAGAAGAAACATAGATTTAATTTTTACTGAATAGCAGCATAGGACAATCATCTATAGCCATCATCCTCAGCTTAGAAGGAGCAGCTATTTTCACAACACTTATCATTTTAATGGTAATTTATTTATTACAGCCTTTCCCACTAGGTTGTACCTCCAGCTGGACAGGTACCTAACTGTTTTATCCTTGGCTCTATCCCTAGGCTTAACACAGAACTGGCACATAGTAGGTACTCAATAAATATATGTAAAATCAGCAAATGAGTGGATTCTTAATAAGTAATTGTGTGAATTAATCTAAGGGTCTTTCAATGATTCTGTTTGATATCATTTTTTTAAAATTTAAATTTATTTATTTATTTATTTATTCTTTTTTTGGCTGTGTTGGGTCTTCGTTTCTGTGCGAGAGCTTTCTCTGGTTGCGGCAAGCGGGGACCACTCTTCATCGTGGTGCGCGGGCCTTTCACTGTAGCGGCCTCTCTTGTTGCGGGACACAGGCTCCAGATGCGCAGGCTCAGTAGTTGTGGCTCACGGGCCTAGTTGCTCCATGGCATGTGGGATCTTCCCAGACCAGGGCTCAAACCCATGTCCTCTGCATTGGCAGGCAGATTCTCAACCACTGCACCACCAGGGAAGCCCTGTTTGATATTATTTTATTCCATTCTCTGGCCCTGAAAAAATTGCAGCACCAGTTTCACAGCTAATGATTTAAACTCTTTAGACCCCACCTTAACCAATTTGTTTGGCTTAGTGTTATGATCTAGTTGAGCCCCTAACATTTTTCAGACAATGTGCTTCAGCTCCTTCAGTCGTGTTCAGGTTGAGAAAGGCAACTAGCAACTCTGGCGTCATCAATTCTCTTGCTCATCCAGGAAAGTCAACTGAAATACTTGTATCATCTCATACATATATTCTTAGATCTTTCAAGACCTTTCAAACCCATGGTCTTCTTTTTGTGAAGTAAGCCTAGGAGGCATAATTATCCTCATTTTATAACGAGAAAAACAGACTCAGAAGTTAGAGCTACATAGAGATCTACAGTAACAGAACCTTCCCTAGGAGAGGTGTATTGTTACTCCTCCCTCCTGTATCTGAGACAGATGTTAATTATTAATGACGTTCTTTCCACTGAACTCAAACTCTACCTCAGAATCCTGCTTAACACAATATTCTAACTAGCTACTACCAGTTAACTGAAGTTGACACTTGAGATGAAGACAATTGGCCATCTGTGGCTGGTGATCCTTGCTTCTGCGATCAGGCAGTTTTATAGAGAAAAAGGTTAATTTATTTTTCTTCCTTTTTTTTTTTTTGTTGCACCGCACAGCATGCGGGCAACCAACCAGGGATTGCATCCACACCCCCCACAGTGGAAGTGAGGAGTTTTAACACTGCACCACCAGGGAAGTCCCGAAAGGTTAACTTATTTTTCAAGAAGGCCTGAGGCTCATAGATAATCAATACCAGCTCACATCACCACCTGGGAACATCAGTGGTATTATACTATTCCTCCTGTCTTCCCCCATTTCATTCACCTTCAGGCTTTCTGATCTAGGTGGTCCTGATCTTGCCTGAAGTATGTTAGGAAGAAGGGAGGCCTGCAGGACTTCAACCCCAGAACAGGGCCTCCTGATTCCTGGTCATGTCTGTTGTTTACTCTAGTTCTTAGCTTCCGAGGACCCCCATCCCTCTCCAGTGATTCCACACCCAGACAAGGTACAGCCACTGAATAGTCTTGAGAGGAACCATCTCAGCACAATGCTGGGTCTCACTACAAGGTGGAGCTGTAGCCCTCTTTGCTTTTAGCTTTTATCTTGGTGGAAAATGTCTAAATTTGCACACTGTCATTCAACGAATAGAACTGTGACCAAGGTGTGGCTTCACAATTTAAATAGATAATTTAATTGACTATCCTATTTCAAGTTCTATTACGTTTCAGATAGTTACAAATAATATTGTTTCTTTGCTGTGCTTTTAAGATGATGGCAGTTTTGTGTTTTCCAGAATGTATATATTAGAAAGTATAGGGGCTCTAAACCCTAACCCTCACCTTATACATATGGACTTTCCAGAAATTTCTGCTAGGTTCCTTCTTATAAGGTCTCTGAAAAAGAGGCAACTTGGAGGAAATAATCTGGTCTTTCCTTCTTCCTGCAAAACTCTAGGAGCCCTAGGCCCCTCTTGCCCCTTAGATGACATTGCTTTCATTCTATCTTTTTATTAGCTATTTGGCCTATATAAGATACTAGCATATATGCAGTGGGGCCATGAAAAGGCAGGGCTTAGTCTTCAGGTTGCTCTTAAAGCCTGTGGAGAGTTTTCCAGAAAAAGAGTATGAACGTAAGAAATCTTTAGATATTCTGGGTGTTTATTTTTATGTGTATGTTTATTCCCTGTCCTCACAGACTTCACAGTCAAATGAGAACAGGCAATGAAGTATGATGGGCGCTGTGAGAAGTACCCAGGGCTAAAGACACATGGGGAGGTTATAAGCCAGATTTTAGGAGGAATGGGAGGCTTCCCAGAAGTGACATTTAATCTGAGATCCTGGGGGATGAGGTAGCCATTTGGGGAACTGGGCCATATCTTCTTCCTCTTTTTATCTCCCCAGGAACACTTTTTCCACACAGTACCTTCCACTTGAGCACTATTTAGTGTTTGTGGAAGTAAAAGGGAATTTCAGGCAGAGGAGAGATTTGGGGCAGGTAGGACCTTATAGTATCTCTCAAATTTTACTCAGCTAAAGAGTTTAGGGGAATTCAGCTTCCACTGTGCAGTGCTTGGGAATTCATGAATTTTAGAATTGATCTAGAACTAAGAGGCCATTGATTCTAATCTTTTACCCAGTGCTGGAATCCCCTGTATGAAATCTTAGATAAGTGGTCAATCCACTTCTGTTGTTTAGTCCTTGAGGCTGAGAAGTTCACTCCTTCCACGAAGCATCCCATTCTATTTGCAGATTAACTGGTTGTTGGAAATCTCTTCCTTATATTGGGCTCTGTGCCCTTTCCACACATTGTTTCCTGTCTTCCCACTAGAAACACAAAAACTTCTGTTTTTTCCACCTGATCACCCTTCAAATATCTGAAGACAATAACCTTGTGTTTTGAGTCTCCTTTTCTCCAGATGAAATATTCCTAGTTCAGTCAACCTCCAGTTTCATTCTGAGGCACTCGTGGGTCACTTTTTATGACTCAGTGAGTCTTTGTTAATGACCCACTGGGGTGGGAGGGGCGCCTGGACTTTTCTTGAGAAGCCTGGGAAGAAAAGGTAGCCCTAGGGGATCTATGTACACACATGTGTGGGAAAATCACTGCCTTGGGCTATGGTTCTTAACCTTGATTGCATATTGGAACCACCTGGGGGATTTTTCCTTTATTACACTGTAAAGAAATGGTAGTTTATTAATTCACACTTTATTGGAAATCATAGATCTTTCACTGGTGTTTAGTTCTATGAATTTTGACAAATGCAGAGTGATGTAACTACCGCACAATCAAGATACAGAAAATTTCCATCATTCCCACAAATTCCCTCATGTTGCCAGTTTGTGGTAACCCCTGCCACCCTTAACCCCTGGCAATCAGTTCTCCATTGCTAAAGTTTTGTGTTTTCCAGAATGTATATAAATGAAATAATACAGTATGCAGCCTTTTGACTCTGACTTCTTCCATTTAGCAGAATACATTTGAGATTCATCAGCGTTGTTGCATGAATCAGCAAATTGTTACTTTTTACTGATGAATAATAATCCATTTTATGGTTATTGTATTATTTGTTTATCCGTTCCCCAGTTGAGGGACATCGTTTCCAATTTTTGGCATGTACCGCTTTTTGTGTGAACGTAGGTTTGCATTTTATTTGAGTAAATAGCTATGAATGGGTTTGCTGGGGCACGTGTTAATTATATGTTTAACTTTATAAGAAAATGACAAATTGTTTTCCAGCGTGGCTGTACCATTTTACATTCCCACAAGCAATATATGAGAGTTCCAATTGTTCTATATCCTCTCCAACACTTGGTATTGTGCTTTAGGTGTCAAGTATAAGAACTCTTTGCCTAGCTCTAGATCTTGAAGACTTTCTCCTATGTTTTAAAGTTTTGTAGTTTTACATTTTACAATTACATCTATGATAGTTAATTTTTATATAAGATGTGAGGTTCAGATTGAACTTCATTTTTGTGTGTGTGTAAGGATGTCTAATTTTCCCAGCACCATTTGTTTCATTACTTTAAATTTTAATTAAATTTAATTTTTTTTGTCAAGTAGAAGTAACTTTTATTAGTCTAATGAGCAGGGAACAGCGCCAGTGTCCCAACTGTGCCTTCCTCTAACTCAGTGCTTCCCAGACCTTCAGCTGACCATGTCACCAGGGATTCGTTAATGCAGCTTCTTATTTATTTATTTATTATTATTATTTTTGGCTGGGTCCAGTCTTAGTTGCGGCATGTAGGATCTTTGTTGAGGCATGCAGGATATTTCTTTGTGGTGCGTGGGCTTCTGATCCAACGGGTCTGGGGTGGGGCTGACACCCTGCATTCTTTTTTTTTCAGCACCATTTAAAAAAATGTGCAATTCTCTTATGACATATAATGTTAGACATCTTTTCATATGTTATTTTCCATCTGTACATTTTCTTTGGTGAGGTGTCTGTTTATGTCTTTGGCTTATTTTAAATTGAGTTGTTCATTTTCTTACTGTTGAGTTTTATGAGTTCTTTGCATATTTCAGATAACAGCCCTTCATCAGATGTGTCTTTTGCAGATATTTTCTCCTAGTCTGTGGCTTGTCTCCTCATTCTCTTGACAGTGTCTTTCTCAGAGAAAAAGTTTTTAATTTTAATGAAGTCCAGCTTATCAATTATTTCTTCCATGGATTGTACCTGTATTGTATCTAAAAAGTCATCACAATACTGAAGGTTACCTAGGTTCTTTCCTGTGTTGCCTTCTAGGAGTTTTATTGTTCTGCATTTTACATTTATTTAGTTCTATTATCCATTTTGAGTTAATTTTTGTGAAGGGTGTAAGTTTTGTGTCTAGATTAATTTTTTTTGTATGTGTGTCCAGTTTTCCAGCACCATTTGTTGAAAAGACTGTCTTTCTCTATAGTATTGCCTTTGCTCCTTTGTCAAAGATCAGTTGACTATGTTTTTTTTAAAAAAAAATTTATTTATTTATTTTGGCTCCGGGTCTTAGTTGTGGAATGCGGGATTTTAGTTGCATTGCAGCATGCAGGATCTAGTTCCCCAACCAGGGATTGAACTCAGGGCCCCCTGCATTGGGAGTGCAGAATCTTACCCACTGGACCACCAGGGAAGTCCCCAGTTGACTATGTTTATGTGGGTCTATTTCTGGGCGCTCTATTCCATTCCATTGACCTATTTGTCTATTCTTTTGCCAATATCATGCTGTTTTGATTACTTTATAATCAAATTACTTTATAATTACTTTATAATTAGCTTTATAATAAATCTTGAAGTTGGATAGTGTCAGTCCTCCAACTTTGTTTTTCACTTTTAACACTGTGTTGGCTATTCTGTGTCTTTTGCCTGCATACAAACGTAGACTCAGCCAGCCCAACAGGTTTAAGTTGATATCTCATTGTGGTTTTGATTTTCTTTTCCCTGATGATTAGTGATGCTGAGCATCATTATATACCTGGTTGTAATCTGTATGTCTTCTTTAGAAGAAATGTCTATTTAGGTCCTTTGCCAAAATTTAAAATCAGGTTTGTTTATTATTATTATTATTATTATCTGGCTTTGGGACTCCAGAATAAGGGTAGAATCCTTGCTGGGTGAGGTAAGTTAGGTAAGACTTGAATCATGGTTATGCCAAAGGCACAGACTCAGATTTAAATGCAGATTCCAGCTTTGCCTCTTACGACTTCTGATTTGGGGCCATTTACCTCACTTTCGTGAATCTCAGTTTCTTCATCTGTGGAACGTGGTAATAGATCTCACCTTATATAGGATTCTTGTGAAAATTAAACTAGCCAATATATTAAAAAATGCCTAGCCCAGTGCCTATCACATGGTGAGTAGCTGTCATGATATTAGCATGGCAGTGTCAGTATTATCATTCATATTATTATTAAAGGGCAGGGCATTCCAGGCTGAAGTAAAATTGTTGAGGAAGGAACAGTGAGTTATGTGAGTGACATCTCTCCAGTGAGATGAGGACCGTATCTGATTATCTTTGGACTCCCCAGTGTTGAGCTATGTGTAGAATGTTGTTCAGGGCAGGCTGGTGAGAGTCACCTATGAAGTGGGCAGGGAAAGAGAGCTCTGTCAGATGGGTAGTGTCTAAAACCAAGGGCAGTGGGCTTCATGGGTGGTTTTCAGTTGGTGTTGTGAGGAACCCTAGGAGGAGGAGGGGGCCCTTTGCAGGAGTGAGGGGGCAGCAAAGTTTACCAGGCTCTGAGACTCCCCTCCACGAGTTTCTGCTTTAAATGTATGGTGGGGGTCCATGGGAGAGTTTATTTAAACCACAAACCCATGATATTGGATGGTGGCCAAGAGTTTCAACTCATGTCTTTCCAGAAGAATGTGGGATGTGACTCTAGTCCAGCAACTGGCTTGGCTGCCTCCTCCTCACTGGGCCTGAGTGTGAGACGTGTCTCCTCCTGTCAGCTGCCGGTGGCTTCCCTGTGGCGGGAGGCTGAATAATGGTCCCCCAAAACATTTATGTCTGAATCCCTAGAACCTGTGGATGTTTCCTTATATGGGACTTTGCCGATGTGTTAAAAGAATTTTGAGATGGGGAGATTATCCTGGATTGTCTGTGTGGGCCCAATGTCATCACAGGTGTTCTCGTAAGAGAGAGACTGAGGAAGACTTGACAAAGAAGGCTTTGAAGGTGGAAAAAGGGGCCATGGGCATGTAGTCCTAGAAGCTGGAAAAAGCAAGCAAACAGATTCTCTCCTAGAGCCTATGGAGGCAGGACAGCCCTACTTAATTTCAGCCCAGTGAAACTGATTTCAGACTTCTGACCTTGGAGTTAAAATTGTAAAAACAGGGCCTCCCTGGTGGCGCAGTGGTTGAGAGTCCGCCTGCCGATGCAGGGGACACGGGTTCGTGTCCTGGTCTGGGAAGATCCCACATGCCGCGGAGCGGCTGGGCCCGTGAGCCATGGCCGCTGAGCCTGCGCATCCGGAGCCGGGAGAGGCCACAGCAGTGAGAGGCCCGCGTACCGAAAAAAAAAAAAAAAAAAAAGTAAGAATAGATGTGTGTTTTTCTCCACTTTCAAATAAAATTTAATAACAAGGAAAATCTTCATAAAAAAGTGCTAAGTAACAAAAGTAGCCTACAAAGCCGTATGTACACAATAAATGCTCTCTAAATAATTACGTATGCTTGTGTATGTGTGCGTGAGCGTGCACGTGAGCACACTCATTAGGACGTGTCATATGTGTGTACAATAACATACGTAAAACCTGGAAGGAAAACTGTTAGCAGTGCTTATTTTTGGATCCTGGATGACTTAAAAATACTTTTCAATAGTGATCAATAGCTAGATGGGAATGCTCAGCTACAGTTTGACAGTCAACATAGAAGAAGCAGAGACGAGGCACAAAGTTAGAATGAGGAAGTCTTGACATCATTTGGGTTTCTGGATGCAGTCATGCATAAACCCAGCTCCCCATTGTCCTCACAATTTTGTTGAATATACAAATACGTTACTCACACTTTGATTTTTGCTTGTTGTGTTTTCCCTTACTTAAGCTTAGACTAGATTTCTATCACTTGAATCAAATTTGTGTGTTGTTGTAAGCCACTAAGTTTATGATAATTTGTTAGAGAAGCCATAGGCAACTCGTACACCTGCCCTCTCCCCATCTTCCCTCCCCTCCCTTCTTGGAGCAGCTGGATGTTCAGGTTGCTGCTCTTGAGTTTGTCAATCGTTAATGTGCGCTGTGGTGGAGATCTGGTCTACCACCTCTTCTCTAGGACCATACACAATACTGAGCCAATTAAAAATGCAAAGAATGACCAGATCTTTGGGGTTACATGAGGCAAATAATTCAGATGGATTTTTTTCATCAAACGACTTTTTTGATGAAGTAACTAATTTAATATTGAATTGAACTATAGTTAAAAATACGCTGTTATATGTTTGAAAGTTACTAAGAGAGTAGATCTTAAATGTTCTCACCAAAAAAAGGTCACTGTGTGAGGTGATGGAATTGTTAACTAACCTTATGTGGTTATCATTTTGCAATATATACATGTATCACATCATCACATTGTACACCTTAAATTTACACAATGTTATACCAATTGTATCTCAATAAAATTGGAAGAAAATACTGCATTGAAAAAGTTGACCAGTTTTACATAAATCAGTACTTTTCTATTCAAAAGAATTGTTTTAAAATGTAGTTTGTTTCTTACCAGATTAACAAAAATTATACTCACTGAAGCTGCCTATTTTTGCCTTGAATTCTGTGATTGCCCCCACTCCACCCCAGGTGTCCTGTGGATAGAATCTGAGGCCAGGTAGCTCGCTGGAATTTTGGGCTCCCCACCCCAGCTGTGAAAAGGAAAATTTCCCAGGAAGAGGGTGTGACAATGCTCCTAAAGTGATTAGTGTTTCTTGCTTCAGAGACAGATGTGACCTAAAGAGGGTGGTGCCAGCCTCTTAGGCCAAACTCCTCCTGAATTGAGCAGGTGAAAACATGCCCCTACATGACGCAGCTGGAGGAACAAGGGAGCACCAACCAAAGCTCAGTGTTCCTTCCCAAACCTTGATATCAGGGAATGGATCACCTGAGGATAGTGAGCTTGGGGCAGGGATGAGACTTACCCAAGGTCACATGCCATGACTGTTGGCAGAGAATCCCATGGCTGTGCCCTTCACCCCAGGCTGCCTCTTATTTGACAAATACTTATCAAGCACCAGCTGTGTGCAGGGTGCTGTGGTGCTCCGACTTGCTCTGTGCTCCTATCTCGTGCTCTGCCTTCTGCCCCACTTGCCCATTTTGCCCCTTTCCCCTGGATCATTATCATTGGTCTTTCCAAATACTGCTCACACCACTCTTCCGGGGAGCTTTCCCTGAGCCCCTGCCTCCCAGGGCACAGCCCCAATTCAATGCCCTTTCTGGAAGCTCTAGAGCACCCTATGGGTGTCTTTGTCATAGCACTTCTCACCCTGTATGATATGGAGGTCAGATGTTTCCTTGTTGTCTGCTTCCCCACTAGTCTCTGAGTTTTCAAAGGAATGGGCCTAGTTTTCTTTATGTCTGTATCCCCAGCGTTCTCCACAATTCCAGGCACATAGCAGGAGCTATGTTTATTTTTGTTAGTAGTAGTATTGCCTTATTAATTGAATACTTACTATGTGCCAGGCATTGTGCTATGTCATTGTGCTATGACCATATGTCACCTCATTAGTCATTACAATAACATTGTGATCTAGGTCTTATTATCCTCATTTTGCAGAGGAGAAAACCTGAGGCTCAGAATGGTTAAGTACCTTGCTCAAGATCATACTACTAGCAAGTGATAGAGCTTGGGCTCATGCTCAGGTCTCTTGGACTCCAAAACTCTGTTCAGTAAATTATTAATAAAAACATTAATCAATGAATAAAAAGCACCATACTGGGCCTGTGGGAAACATACAGACAAATCAATATGTATTGTTTTTGAGAAGGTTTGTATCCTGTTAGGAGAGAAAACAGGTACATAAATACCTAAGGTTTAAGGTCCATCCATCGCAGGGTCTTGAGGTGGGAGCAATTATTTCCATTGGGAATGGAGTGTGGGGAGGCTTCTTGGGGTGAGAGCGCATTTGAGCCAAGCCTTGTAGGAATGTAGTTTGGATAGGTGGAGGTGACAGGTGGGCAGTGGGCAGGACGGTCCTGCAAACTCAGTGGAGGAAATAGCATGACCAAATGCAGAAGCAAAAGGGAGATACTGGGAACAGCAACCAGTTGATTTGGGCTAGATTTAGGGTCTGTGGGGAGGGGAGATCGAGGGGGATGGGAAGCTCTTAGCAAGTTGGCATCAGATGGTGATGGACCTTGAACACCAGGTCAAGGCTTTTGGGTTTTCTTTGGCAGGAAGGGGGAGCCCCTGACAATTTTCGGGTTAGAGTGACCTGGCACAACACCCAGGATGGACTGAAGGAAGGGGAGAATTGGAGGAGGGAGACCACAAGAGTCTGTAGCAGCAATCTAGGGAGAGATGATGGTCTGGGAGATTGTGGGGGAAGGGGTGAGGAAAACACTAGAAGAGGCATTTCAAAGGCTGACTCCATGGGTCCAGAAACTAGCTGAGGGGTGAAATGCGGCAAGCATCAAGGAGGCAGCATGGGGGCAGAAGGCCCAAGTTTTGGTTCTAGCTGAGCCACATGGCCTCACTGGGCCTCAGTGTCCCATTTGTGAAAGGTGGAGGATGAGTCATGCCATCTCTAGTGGACTTTCCAGAGCTCACAGTCAAGCCAGATTTTGGAATTTCCAGATCTTTGAAAAAAGCTGAGAGAGTTGCAACCTAGGTGAGCAGATTTGGAAATGCAGACCAGTTATCTTCCTGGAGGTGGTAAGCCAGCTTTGGCAAGACTTCAGCTCTGGGCTCCTAGGTGAGGTAGCTGTGATGGCTTTGTGACACGTGTGTAATCAGGGAGCTGTGATAACAGAATTAGAAACTCTGCTCCCTTAAACATTTTTGCAGTGGGGGTATGTTGGCATGACTGAGGTTATCACCTAAATTGTGTACCTTCTGAGAGGGGAGTATGTGATTTATTGGCCTACGAAAGCACCAAACTCATTATGTGATAAGGTTCAATGTATGGGCCCTGCTAAAAGTCGTAGAGAAAGAGCCAAGTGTCCTGAGCTGAGCAGAACTCCTGGGAATCTCCCATCTGTCCCTCCACCCACAGGCCATCTAGACTTTGGGTCCCAGTTAGAAGCTAAGTCTGGCTCATTTGGAAATATGGGAAGAGGGGGTCAGTAGCAAGATGCCAGAGAGGATGAAGAGAGCCCGTGGACTGAAGGAAAATGTCTATTCAGGTCTTCTGCCCATTTTTAAATCAGGTTGTTTGTTTTTATTGATGTTGAGTTGTATGAGCTGTTTATATATTTTGGATATTAACCCCTTATTGGTCATATTGTTTGAAAATATTTTCTCCCATTCAGTAGGTTTCCTTTGCAGTGCAAAAGCTTTTAAGTTTAATCAGGTCCCATTTGTTTAATTTTGCTTTTATTTTCTTTGCTTAGGAGACAGATCCAAAAAAAAATATTGCTACGATTTATGTCAGAGTGTTTGTCTAAGAGTTCTGTGGTTTCCAGTCTTACATTTAGGTCTTTAATCCATTTTGAGTTTATTTTTGTATATGGTGTTAGAGAATGTTCTAATTTCATTCTTTTACATGTAGCTGTCCAGTTTTCCTAGCACCACTTATTGAAGAGACTGTCTTTTCTCCATTGTATGTTCTTGCTTCCTTTGTCATAGATTAATTGACCATAAGTGCATGGATTTATTTCTGGGCTCTCTATTCTGTTCCACTGATATATGTGTGTGTTTTTGTGCCAGTACCATACTGTTTTGATTACTGTAGCTTTGTAATATAGTCTGAAGTCAGGGAGGGTGATTCCTCCAGCTCTGTTCTTCTTTCTCAAGATTGTTTTGGCTATTTAGTGTCTCTTGTGTTTCCATACAAATTTTTAAATTATTTACTCTAGTTCTGTGAAAAATGGCATTGATAGGACTGCATTGAATTTGTAGATTGCCTTGGGTAGTATAATCATTTTTAACAATATTATTTCTTTCAATCCAAGAACATGGTATATCTTTCCATTTGTTTGTGTTGTCTTCAATTTCTTTCATCAGTGTCTTATGGTTTTCCAAGTACAGGTGTTTTACTTTCTTAGGTAGGTTTATTCCTAGGTATTTTATTCTTTTTGATGTGATGGTAAATGGGACTGTTTCCTTAATTTCTCTTTCTGATAGTTTGTTGTTAGTGCATAGAAATGTAACAGATTTATGTATATTAATTTTGTATCCTGCAACTTTACCAATTCATTGATGAGTTCTAGTAGTTTTCTGGTGGCATCTTTAGGATCTTCTATGTATTGTAGCATGTCATCTGCAAAGAGTGACAGTTTTACTTCTTCCTTTCCAATTTGGATTCCTTTTATTTCTTTTTCTTGTGTGATTGCTGTGGCTAAGACTTCCAATAATATGTTGAATAAAGGTGGTGAGAGTGGGCTTCCTTGTCTTGTTCCTGATCTTAGAGGAAATGCTTTCAGCTTTTCACTGTTGAGTATGACGTTCCTGCTTTAATTTCTTTTGGGTATCCCAGAAGTGGAATTCCTGGATCATATTGTAATTCTATTTTTAATTTTTTGAGGAACCACCATACTATTTTCCATATTGGCTGCACTATTTTACAATACTACCAGAAGTGCACAAGGGTTCTAATTTCTCTACATCCTCACCAATTTTTTTTATAATAGTCATTCTAATGGGTGTGAAGAGGTATATTATTATGGTTATAATTCACATTTCCCTAATGATTAGTGATATTAGCATCTTTTTGTATAATTATTAGAATTATTTTAAAATTTGCCAATCTGGCACTGTCCGTATTTCAGTTTGGGTCAGTTCAATTTACTACAATTAAATTTTTTTTTAAAGGTCAAGTCTTTAATTAATTAATTAATTTATTTATTTATTTTTGGCTGCGTTGGATCTCCGTTGCTGTGTGCGGGCTTTCCCCAGTTGCGGCAAATGGGGGCTATTCTTCTTTGCAATGCGCGGGCTTCTCATCGTGGTGGCTTCTCTTGTTGCGGAGCACGGACTCTAGGCATGCGGGCTTCAGTAGTTGTGGCACGCGGGCTTCAGTAGTTGTGGCACACGGCCTCAGTAGTTGTGGCACGCAGACCCTAGACCATGCAGGCTTCAGTAGTTGTGGCGCATGGACTTAGTTGCTCCGTGGCATGTGGGATCTTCCTGGACCAGGGATCAAACCCGTGTCTCCTGCATTGGCAGGTGGTTTGTTAAACCACAGCACCACAAGGGAAGTCCTGAAATTCCTTAAATAAAAATTTATCGACTTAACATTGTGATTACACCCACATCGCCCTGATATGGGAGGACTGCTTGTGCCTTCTTGGGCACAGGGAGCTGCTGATGTGAGTGGCCTTGAGGGCTAGTTCTTTTAATGTCTGAATCAGGCGTATGTTGGGTTTTCAATTTCCACAATCTATAAGATAATAGACTCTTCAGGCTGAAAGGGGTTAAGAGCTTCACTGGTGGCGCAGTGACTTTGGCTTGACTTTGGCTTGACTTTGGAGAATACCTAAGGAAGCTCTCACAAGGAGTGGAAGTGGGAAACAAGTGGGGAGTGACTCAGGATGAGTCAAAACAAGAGATTAAACTGGGAACTGTGATGATTCCTGGCTGGAGAGCAGAGCAAATGGACTTTGTGGTGGCCCACCATTAAAAATGAGGCCTTATGGTTGGATCCATGGCCTAAGCCCATATAAAAAAAATCTCAGTTTCCTTCTCCACTTTTTTCAAACACAGCCCTGAACCATTTCCTCTCACCTATCAGCAATTTCAGTCTCACCAAGGATCAATTCCTTGTTCTACCCACCTGTCAGAACCAAATTAAAGCTGGAGGGTCGACCAGCAGGTCCTCCTCCAATCACAGAATCACTTGGAAGACAAACAGAGATTTCAGGATTTTGCATTTTGAAACATCACATTGGTTCTTTCTTTAAGTGTAGCCAATTTAGAATAGAAGGTTCTTCATCTCAGGCTTTTATGTTGTGCTTTGGGGTTGATATTTGTGTGTACATCTATGTGGGTATATGTTTGTGGTGATGTTTATATGTGTTTGTGTATATATGGTTTCATTTTTATACCTGTTCTATAATACTTTAATCAAAGTCAGTCTAAAACATTAGGCTAAGCCACAGGTCATTGACTGTTGCACCTTTGTCATTCAATGTAATGAGAATGACGCTCTTCTTTTCTTGCTTCCTGGTAGGATTTCCCAAACTTGGAAAAACCCTATTGAAGGGTTTGCCTAAAATCCTTAGAAAATCCCAGGGATCAGGGATACTTGACTAGGATTAGGTTTTTCCTCTTGCTCAGACAGAAGATCATTCTTTAGGGGAGTCTGTGCCTTAATTACTTTGTCTTAGCATTTTTGGTGTCTCAACCAAAAGGACAAATGAATCATCTTTTGGAAAAGTGTATGTGTGTGTGTATTAACAGTATTTATTTATAATGACTCAAATAATTGTTTGTGTGAATGAAGGATGAAGATAGTATTGGGAGATCTTTCATGGGTTGGGGGTGACTATGACCATTAGAAAGCATGTGTAGAAGAAGAAAGCTCTTTCTGGGAAGCCAGTTTTGTGGTTCACTTATCTTTACACTCGTAAGCATTGCCTGGGTAATCAAGTCCATTTCCCTCACTGTACTTTAATCCCAGGGTAGATAATAAAACCAAGCAGGAGCCTGCAGACCTGGGTTTCAGCCCTAGCTCTTCCACCAACAATCTGGGTGATCCTGACAAGGTCTGTTCATTCTCTGGGACTCGGTTTCTCATTTTATAAAAATGAGGTCTTTCCCCATTAGATTGTGTACTCCTACATCTTTGCATCTTGCTGTCTACAGCACCTGAAACAGTGGCAGGCATATATAGGACACTCAGTATATATTTGTTGATCCAGTGAATATATTATGGAGTCAAGTTTGACGATCCCTGAGGACCCCAAATACTTGAATATTCAGTGATCCTAGTGTAGTGTTCTTCCTTCTTCTCTCTCTCTTTCCCTCCCAGCCTCCCTCCTTCTTACTATCCATTGATCTAATAAATAATACATTCACATGGTTCATATGTAAGCATATATGGAGAAAGTTTCCCAGTCATCCAGATATTTTCCCTGAAGGCAATAAATTTTGCCAGCTTCTTGTGTATCCAAGAGATTTAAAAATTGTACATGTAAGCAAATATATACCTATATTCTTCCCTTACCCCCTGATATTTTATACTAATTTTTGCATACTATATGTTGTTTTGTACACTTTGCTTTTTTAACCTAACAAAATATCTTTGAGATCACTACTACATATCAATATACAAGAGCTTTTTAATTAATTAATTAATTTAATAAATTAATTAATTAATTTATTTTTGGCTGTGTTGGGTCTTCGTCGCTGCGTGCAGGCTTTCTCTAGTTGCAGTAAGCGGGGGCTACTCTTTGTTGCAGTGCACAGGCTTCTCATTGCGGTGGCTTCTCTTGTCGAGCATGGGTTCTAGGCACGCAGGCTTCAGTAGTTGTGGTGTGTGGGCTCAGTAGTTGTGGCTCGCGGGCTCTAGAGCGCAGGCTCAGTAGTTGTGGTGCACGGGCTTAGTTGCCTCACGGCATGTGGGATCTTACTGGACCAGGGAATGAACCTGTGTCGCCTGCATTGGCAGGCAGATTCTTAACCACTGTGCCACCAGGGAAGTCCCTCTTTTTTATTTTTAATGGCTGCATATTATTATTCCACTAAGTGGATAAACTGTAATATATTTAACCAGTCCTTTATGGATGGATTTAGGTTGCTTCTAATCTTTGCCCGTTACAAATACTGCTGCAATAAATAACTTAGAACATAGGTCATTTGCCCTTATGTAAGCCTATCTGTAGCAAAAATTCTTAGGAAAAAAATGTTAGGTCAAAGGGTATGTGAATATATAATTTTTAAATAGATTTTATTTTTTTAGAGCACTTTTAGGTTCACAGCAAAATTGAGCTGGAAGTACTGAGTTACCATATCCCCTCCATGCACAGCCTCTGTCACTGTCAACATTCTGCACCAGAATGGTACATTTGTTAGAATCAATTAATCTACATTGATACCTCATTATCATCCAAAGTCCATAGTTCACATTAGGGCTCACTCTTGGCATTGCACATTCTATGAGTTTTGATAAATAGATAATGACATGTATCTACAACTAGAGTATCATACAGAATAATTTCACTGCCTTAAAAATTATCTGTATTCTTCTATTCATCTCCCTTTGCTGTCTAAACCCTGGCAATCACTGATCTTTTTTTACTGTTTCCATAGTTTTGCCTTTTCCAGAATGTCATATAGTTGAAATTACACAGTACATAGCCTTTTCAGATTGACTTCTTTTACTCATTAATATACATTTAACATTCCTCCATGTCTTTTCTTGGCTTGATAGAATATTTGTTTTTATCACTGAATAATATTGCATTGTTTGGATGTACCACTTACTAAAGGACATTTTGGTTGTTTCCAAGTTTTAGCAATCATGCTATAAATATCCGTGTGCAGGTTTGTGTGCAAACATGTTTTCACCTCCTTTGGGTAAATACCTAGGAGCACAGTTGCTGGATTGTATGGTAGGACTATGTTTGGTTTTGTAAGAAACTGCCAAACTATCATCCAAAGTGGGTGCACCAATTTACATTCTCACCAGCAATGAATGAGAGTTTCTGTTGTTCCACATTCTTGTCAGCATTTGGTGTTGTCAGTGTTTCGGATTTTGGTCATATCGTTAGGTGTGTCGTGGTATCTCATTGTTTTAATTTGCAATTCTCCAATGACATATGATGTTGAGCATCTTTTCATATGCTTATATGTATGTCAGAAGATATATCTGTATATTTGAACAGGTGTCTGTTGAGACCTTTTGCCCATTTTCAAATCGAGTTGTTCATTTTCTTATTGTTAAGTTTTAAAAGTTCTTTGTATAGGTTTGGTTAACAGTTCTTTATCAGATGTGTCTTTTACAAATATCGTCTCCCAGTCTGTGACTTGTGTCCTCATTCTCTTGATATAATTTTGATAGATGTTCTCAAATTACTCTGTTAAAGTTGGTACCAATTTATACTTTCACCTGTAATGTGTGAGAGTAAATGTTTCCTCTATGACTCAATGTATTATCAATTTATTTGTGATTTTTTTCCAGTCTGATAGGTAAAAAATAGTATCTTACTGTAGTTTTAATTTCCATGTACTTTATTAGAGACTGGGTATCTTTTAGTATGTTTATGTGCCATCTGTATTTTCTTTTTTTAAAAAAAATTTATTTTTGGTTGCGTTGGGTCTTCGTTGTTGTATGCAGGCTTTCTCTAGTTGCAGTGAGCAGGGGCTACTCTTCATTGTGGTGCGTGGGCTTCTCATTGTGGTGGCTTTTCTTGTTGCAGAGCATGGGCTCTAGGCACGCAGGCTTCAGTAGTTGTGGTGCGCAGGCTCAGTAGTTGTGGCTCACGGGCTTTGCTGCTGTGTGGCATGTGGGATCTTTCCGCACCAGGGCTCGAACCCGTGTCCCCTGCATTGGCAGGCAGATTTTTAACCCCTGCGCCACCAGGAAAATCCTGTATTTTCTTTTATATGAACTGTTTGTATTTTTTGTTCATTTTTCTGTTAGGATTGGTTCTTACATTGCTGTGGATGGTGAGACTAAGGATAAACAAATCCTATGGGCCAGTTTAGAGCGGAGCTCAGTATTCTCAAAAATATCCTCTCTATACTCTTCATTTTTGCCCAGTTCTTTGCATCTTGGATCCATTCACTGCCAGCATCATCTGTGGCTCAAGGTCCTGAATTTTCAGTGACTCTGTTTCTGCTGTTTTGACTGATGTTATGGTTGTTCCACATTTGATACTGAGTGTGAGTTTCACCCAACTTGAATACTCCCTTCCTTCCTAGGATTACCACTCTGGGAAATCCCATTCTTCTTAGTCAGCAATACCTTAAGGTCTTGTAAATATATAATCCTTTTACTGATAACATGCCAACTGTGATCATGAAATAGCACAGTTACTCATCTTTATAAGTATTTTGAAATTCCCTTTAACTCAATCCTACTGCCATTGTTACAATGGGGTCACTGTTATGTCACAGTATCTCTGATGTCCAGTGTGTCATGCAGGTAGGAAGTGTGACATACAGGACAGGAAACAGATCTAGTTCAGTTTGGAGCTCTTTCACTTATCTATCAATCCATCTATCACCCATCAATCCACCCATCCATCCACTGTTCATCCATCCATCCATCTGTCCATCCATCCATCCACCCACCCATCCTGTGATTGCTCTTATTTGAAAGAGGATCAAAAAATACCTCCACACCCATGTCCATAGCAGCATTTGTCACAATGGCTGAAAGGTGAAAGCAACCCAAATGTCCATTAGTGAATGAATGGATAAACAAAATGTGGTCTATTTACATAATGGAATGATTCAGCCTTTAAAAGGAAGGATATTCTTTTTAAAATGTGGTCTATTTACATAATGGAATGATTCAGCCTTTAAAAGGAAGGATATTCTTTTTAAAACATCTTTATTGGAGTATAATTGCTTTACAGTGGTGTGTTAGTTTCTGCTTCCGCTTTATAACAAAGTGAATCGGCTATACATATATGTATATCCTCATATCTCCTCCCTCTTGCGTCTCCCTCGCATTCTCACTATCCCAGCCCTCTAAGTAGTCACAAAGCATCGAGCTGATCTCCCTGTGCTATGCGGCTGCTTCCCACTAGCTATCTATTTTACATTTGGTAGTGTATATAAGTCCATGCCACTCTCTCACTTGGTCCCAGCTTACCCTTCCCCCTCCCTATATCCTCAAGTCCATTCTCTATGTCTGCGTCTTTATTCCTCTCCTGCCCCTAGGTTCTTCCTAACCTTTTTTTTTTATATTCTATATATCTGTGTTAGCATATAGTATTTGTTTTTCTCTTTCTGACTTACTTTACTCTCTAGGACAGACTCTAGGTCCATCCACCTCACTACAAATAACTCAATTTCGTTTTTTTAATGGATGAGTAATATTCCACTGTATATATGTGCCACATCTTCTTTATCCATTCATCTGTCGATGGACACTTAGATTGCTTCCATGTCCTGGTTATTGTAAATAGAGCTGCAATGAACATTGTGGTACATGATTTGTCTCATCTTTGATGATGGTCTGTTTCCCCTACTGGGCTGGAAGCCCTGTGAGGAAGGTAAGAGCCCTGTGAGTCTTGTTCACAGCTGTATCCCTAGAGTCATCGCACATGACCTGGCACATAGAAGGCGCTCTTTTGTTGTAAGAGTGAATGAATGAATGAATGCCTTTTATGGTCTCTCCTTGGCTGCCACCCATCCCTTTCCTTCTCTGGCCACCTATGTTCTGCTGTCCTAGAAAGATCAAAGAACAGCTTGGTCCCTCCTCTGAGGTCCTTTAGCACTTCCAAGCCTTCCTCCCACTCACGCTTTGGATTTGCTCATTTCCACAGACTTCACTTTTAGAACCGGGCATGGGCTGGCAGCCTGCAGCTGGTGGTTAAAGCTGTGGGTGGGCTCACTCCCAGACCAGACTGGAAGTTCCCTGAGGGCAGGGACTCTGCTTGGCACAGAGTCAGGTGAAAAAGCTTTGCTGAATGTGGGAACCAATGGACACAGATGGAAGGCAAGCTGCTCCAAGCTGTGGCTGACTGCTGAGCTCTAGGTCATGGGAGGCATCCATGGTGAAGAGCCCCTGCTTCCAAGATCCTCAAATGGGGAATTTCTTCTTCCTGTGGGAAGGTGTTATGATGGGCCCTTATACAGTTTACAGTCCTGGGGGATGGATGGGGGAAGTGGGGACAAACAAGCACTGAAGAGGCAGGAGGGCAGTGGCCCTCAGAGGCAGCAAGGTGCAAAGGAATGGGCTGCTTGACTTTAAGTAGTGGATGGATGTCTGGTGGTGCGGGAGGGCCTGAGGCAGAATAGCATCCTGGCGGGTTTGGATGGTCCTTCCCCCTCCCTCACCTCATCACCTAGCAAGGGTCCCCTCTCCAAAGTGGCTGCTCAGGGGCCTCCAGCGCCAGCCGCTGAGAGCATCCCAACCCTCCTCTGAACTAGGCCTGCCTTGGTCTGGGCTGCATGGTCACCTCTGTCACTGGCTCACTATGTGACCTTTGGTGAGTTGTGCCTCTTCTCACAGTCATCTCTGTTCTGAGCCTTGACTTCCAAATTAGACATGTGTTTCCAGATGGGTAGGCTGAGCCCCCAGAAAGGGCTAGGGTTTGATGAGTTCCTTGGAAGGGATTCTGTAGTATCTTTCCTCCCTCCCACCTGCCTTGGAAGGGCCCCAAATAACATTACTGGGTGAGGCACAGGGCAAGGAAATAGCTCCCAGGGGGATCCTTTTCCCCAGTCTCAGTTCCTTCTTCCTTACAGCTGGGGTAACAGTGCCCCTGGGTGCTGCAGGCTGTAGAGGGAGAGGCAGAAAGATGGATGGGTGAGTGGTCATCCCACTCACCCATGAGTGGCCAAGATACTGCCATCATGCTGAATTTTCTTCCAGCAACATCCAGCAACTTCTGGTTCTCACCAGAATGTTCTCCATGGAGACCAAGAACTTGGCTGATTCCTGGAACAGTCCCGCACTCATTTTACACATGGAGAAGCCAGGTCCACAGAGAACACAAGACTGGTCCAACAGCAGGTGGCAGGTGATCTGAAGCTTCTAGGCCCCCAGCACCAGGAAGCCTGGCTCATCAATGGAGCCGCTGGAGCCCTGGCCTGGGTGTTGCCACACAGCAGCCCAGGCGAGGCTGCCCCGTGCCCGGTGCCGGTGCGGAAGCACAGTGGGCCTTTGTGCTAGGAGGGCACCACCCCCTGGCCGGCCCCACCCACCTTGAGGGAGAGTGCTTATCTACCCGCCCACCTCCCCGCCAAAGCTCTGCCAGCTCCTCCTCGTTGTGCACTCAGAGCTGCTCCCCGACGGCGCAGCGCTGGGGCTCCTGCAAGACAGCACTGCTGCCAGACTTCACGGGTCCCCTCCCCGGGACTGATCATTAACCCGGAGACCATATAAGGAGCGAGCGGCCTGGTCTGGAGGGACGCATTGCGGCCGCCGTCATGGACAGTAGCACCTGGAGCCCCGCGACCACTGCCACTGCCGAGCCCCTCAAGGCCTACGAGCGCATCCGCAATGCGGCCGACATCTCTGTCATCGTTGTCTACTTCGTGGTGGTGATGGCTGTCGGGCTGTGGGTATGTAGGGGTACTGAAACGCGGGCTGAGGGGGCAAGGGCCAAGGGGAGGGAGGAGGGGGCACAAGGAGGAGCCACCGCCTTGGTGAACTGCAAGGAGGGGAAGGTGGGCTGAAGGGTGTGTGGAGCCGAGTGGAAATGACTTGGAAATGTTTGAGAGGAGTTCAGGGGGCACCGTGTGAGGTGAGGGGCCAAGCAAGGGTGAGCAGAAGTGGGGGTGCTGGCCAGTGCCTGAGAAGGCTCCCCCACCCCGACTCTGTGAGCAGAGAAGGAGAGTGAGAGATTGGAGAGGCTGGGGGCTGGGGGTGTGAGGGGCAGGAGAGGACCAGCTGGTAGCTGCAGGAAGGATCCCAGGGCTTGGGAAATGAGCCCCAGGAAGGTGACTACTGTCCTGCCTCTTAGTCATCCAGTTTCAGAGGGGGAAAGAAGCAGGGTAGATCCGGAAGGACACCAGCCTCTGCCAGCTGCAGGTGCTTTGGGGCAGCCCAAGGCAGAGGGGCTGCCCTGCGTCCCCCACCTGGGAGAGGTCTTGTGCCCTGGGATCTAGGGGCTGGAGTGAGTGAGAGCTGAAAAGCTGGGCCCAGGAAGAGGAGGAGGAGGAGGAAGACTGGAGGGTGGCCTGGTGCTGGGGAGAGGGAAATGTGTGTGTCTCCCTTTTGGGACTATGGGGACACACCAAACCAGAGAAACTTGTTCTTAGCAGTCTTGAACTTGGAAATTTCACTTGTGACAGACGCCGGCACACCTAGCAACTGGAAGAGAGGTATTTTTAAGTGTGAACATATTCCAGTCACTCTCAAAGGCTTTCATGGGGGACCGCAGGCCAGGAGGCTGAGGTGCTAGCAGGTGGTTGAAGTCTTTTGACTTAGAGGAGAGGAGGGTGGGCATTAACCCCTTCATGGCCAAGAGGTTTTTTTTAGAGATAAAAGGAAGTGTTGATTTTTAAAAAGAAAAAAATAATTGTAGAAACCAGATGTGACTGAAAGCCTAAAGTGTCACAAGGAATCTGTGTGGCTGATTCTTGCTCAGTACTCTCAGCTTCCCAGACATGGTGGAAATTCCAGCCAGGAGCCAGGGTTCTCAGGTTTAGCACTGGCTGTGACACATGCCAGCCTTGAGATGTTGGTAACCCCACTCAGTCTCAGTTTATTCAAATGTGCAACGGGTACAATCTTACCTGTTCTTATGACACCCCACGTGGCTGTGAGGATCTGCAGAGATGTATCTGAAAGCTCCTTATGGACTCTAGGAGTCTTCAGAATGACCTTCAGAATGGTCTTTCCCTGACCAACTTTCAGAGTCTGATTCCTTGGAACTTTTTTTTGTTTCAGCCCTAGCTACCTCCCCTGCTCCTTGGGGCTGTTGGTCCCCTTGCTATTCCCAGAAAAACCACTACAGAGGCCCAAAGACTATGACCTATGGAAGGCTCCCTGCCAGGAGTCCAGAAAGATCTGAGCCATGCTCTCCTTGGCACTGCCTAGGGCACAGGGGGCTCAACAAATCTGTGTTAATTGTCTGTCAAATATAGGTTCCTGCCTCCGTCTTCTGAGCTTCAAGGAAGTAAGGAATGTGGAAGTGTTTCAGAAAGTGAAGTGGGTTGAAGAAAGTGCAAGTATATGGGGGATGGGGGTGATCCTCTTGGCTGGCAAGGTTACTCCGTTCTAGTTTTCTATTAAATTTTTGACACTTCCTCCCCAGGCCATGTTTTCCACTAATCGTGGGACTGTTGGAGGCTTCTTCCTGGCAGGACGAAGTATGGTGTGGTGGCCGGTAAGTTTTCTGTGAAATACTATTTGCTGAACCACGATGTTCCCCATAGGAGGCCATTTTCTTGTTGGCTTTGGGTGATGGTTATTCTTTCTTCTTGCCTTAGATCCCTGATAATGGGTCATCTGCTTTCCAGGTCTCTGGGCACCCTTAATCTCTTGCAGTAAGGGAATAGCTTTTAAATAAATAACACTGGGAAGTTTTTCAAGGGATAAACAGAGGAAAGACTTCACAAGGAGGACAGCATGGAGAAGCAAAAAGAGCACACAGTCCGAGGTGATCTTGGGCAAGTCTGAGATTCCACTTCTCTTTCTATAAAATGGGAGTTGGTAATATTTGCCTTCCAGGAGTATGATGAGAAGTGGAGACTGCTTGTGGGGTGGAAACTCAATAAATAGTAGCTCTTTTGCTACCTTTTTGCTACTTTAAGACCCACAGAGGAGAGACTTTATCTCTCCTACCTCAGGAGCCTAACACAGTGCCTGATACACAGGAGGCCCTCAATAAACATTTGTAGAGTGGCTAGAGAAGGAGCCCCCTACTGTCCCCAGTTACAGTTTTCCTCATCTCTTGGTGGATTTTGTATTTTGTATAAACGTGAGGTGTTTTCCCTGACACTTGCACATAGGCAGAAGTATCCCAATCAAAGGACGTGTGCATGGGTGGAAGAGAAACTGTAAGGGCCCTTCCATCCTAACAGCACAGGGCTCTGCTGGGTTATCAGTCAGCCCAATGATTATTTCAATCCAGAGTTCTCATCGAAACTACTGGTTGACCAGATTGGCCAAATTGTGAAATTCTTTGGGCGTAAGATACAAGCAGGACTGACTGGTGAAAGGGGCAGGGGTAATGAAGTGTACATACAATGAGAAGAGAGCGACAGCTATGGAGGAAGAGAAGCAAGAAAGTGGAGACTGTCACTGTCGTATACACAGAAACAGAGGGAAGGTAGGAGGAAATCATGCCACTTCCTGCACTTGGCCTTTGATCAGCTATTTGGGGATGGATTTTAATATTTGGCATCTTCACAGTTGCTAATGTTATCCCTGAAGTCATTTCTGCTTTACCCTTGGCCAAGAATACTGGGCAGATGCTGACCTCTGTGTTGGGTCCCTCATGATGGTCTCTCCTGACACATTTTATCTTCTCATGCTTTGGACTTTGGTGCTTTCCTAAAAGCTGGTGTTGGATAGGCAGCTCTGATCACAAAGTTCAAGGCAAGGTTGGAGTAGTTCCTCTAGAACTGCACTGTCCAATATGGTAGCCACTAATCACATTGGCTTTTTAAATTGAAATTAAAATAAGATAAATAATTAGTTTCCTCAGTCACACTAGCCATATTTCAAGTGCTTAATAGCTACATGTAGATGGTAGCCACCATATTGGACACTGCAGATCTAGAACATTTCCATCATTTTAGAAAGTTCTATTGGACAGTGCTGCTGTACAGATTTCACAGCCAAGGCTGGCATGAAATCTCAGTGGACTTGAGATTTTCTGAATTAAAAAACTGAATAGGACCTTGAAGTTTACTTTAGTTGTTTGGAAACCAGTGTACACCCACCCCATCTAATGCTTCAATGCCCCCAAGAGTAAGCCTGCCATCCAGGCTGTTTATCCAGCCTTGGTTTGCATCCTGACCTCTTTTCTCTTCCTTCCTTCCTCTTTAACAGGAAACTCATATCTCTTCATGTAAACGTTCTAGGGCTGATTTATTGGGGATAAGGCCTTAGCTTCCAATCTCTGGGTCTTGGAGAAGCCAACAAGAAGGCAGAGGCATGGGGCAGAACCACCTGTAGGAGATATACATTTTGGGCTAGGCCTGGGAACACATCACATCTTAACCAGTGATGATGTCTTTCTTCCTGATGGCACCTGGGTTTGGATCTGGGCTGAGAGTTGGGTGATGAGAGGATTAGCCCCACCCAAAACAGATAAGGTTCAATGGTTCATGTGGGGTTTCCGGTGGGTGTTGTTTTCCTTACTCATGTCTCGGATTATTCTAACCAACAGAGAAACATGGCATCATTCCGCTTTGGTGCAGAAGTCCCTGCTTCCTTGATGAGGTTGAAATTTGACTTTTCTTCCTCCAACAACAGTTTCCATCTAAGGTTTCACGAGATTACGTTAATGATTGATAAACCTGCCCATGTAGCTGAGTCACCTGGATGTGCTTTCTAAAAATACAGATTCCTGAGCCTCACTCCAGACCTACTAGATGAAAAAACCTTGGAAGAGGGCCCCAAGAATCTGCATTTAAAAAAAGCTTCCCAGGTGCTTTTGATGATCAGGCAGGCTTGATAATCACTGGTTTGGGTAGATTCTTCCTTATCTGGTCAGATTTACCGAGAATATCAACATTTATTAGGGATCCTGGCGAGGGGGATTCTTGAATGGGGATACAATGACCTCTAAGTCCCTCCCAACTCTGAAAATGTTCTAATTCTAGAAAATTCTAGAGTAGAATGAGTATGGGCTTTGAAGTCAGCTCATCTGACCTACCTCATTTACTAGTTGTATGACCTTGGGGAAGTCACTGAACTTCCCTGAGCTTCAGTTTCTCCCTCTGTAAAATAGGAGAAGAATATGTACTTTGGAGGGTTCTTGTCAGGATTAAATGAGATTATGCATGTGCAGCACTCAACACTGTGCTTGGCAGGTGCTCAGTAAATGGGAACATTAACAAGTGGAAGGAAGGTTAAGAGCGTCAGGGCATCTTACCCCTAAGATGCCCTGACGCTCTTAACCTTCCTTCCACTTGTTAATGTTCACAGGCCTACTAGAGAATGGACTTGAGGATATGGCGAGGGGGAAGGGTAAGCTGTGACAAAATGCGAGAGTGGCATGGACATATATACACTACCAAACGTAAAATAGATAGCTAGTGGGAAGCAGCCGCATAGCACAGGGAGATCAGCTCGGTGGTTTGTGACCACCTAGAGGGGTGGGATAGGGAGGGTGTGAGGGAGGGAGACGCAAGAGGGAAGAGATGTGGGAACATATGTATATGTATAACTGATTCACTTTGTTATAAAGCAGAAACTAACACACCATTGCAAAGCAATTATACTCCAATAAAGATGTTAAAAAAAAAAGAAGTGTCAAGGCAACGCCCCAGCTGGCACTTGTCTGGTGCCCAGTAAATGGAAGCTAGCATTTATGTGAAGATATTGCTACCACATCACTTAAATTTAACTTTCACATTGTGTGAGTATATGAACACGATTTGTATGTAATTTATTTATACTACTGTAAGTCATCAATTCCAGCTACACATTGACCACATTTTTACAGTTCTGAGATTGACTGTGTCTGACAGTTAGTGGCATGCCATACTTTAAGTGGCAATGTTTTTTCTTCTTCGTGCTCCGTGGTATGTCTTACAATAGTTGGTGTTTTTGATTCAGTAAAGTATGGTTATATTCTAAGGTAGTAGTTTTTATCTTTTATTTTTTTTACATCTTTATTGGAGTATAATTGCTTTACAATGTTGTGTTCGTTTCTGCTGTATAACAAAGTGAATCAGCTATATGTATACATATATCCTCATATCCCCTCCCTCTTGCATCTCCCTCCCACCCTCCCTATCCCACCCCTCTAGGTGGTCACAAAGCACTGAACTGATCTCCCTGTGCTATGCAGCTGCTTCCCACTAGCCATCTATTTTTACATTTGGTAGTGTATATATGTCAGTGCTATTTCTCACTTCGTCCCAGCTTACCCGTCCCCCTCCCCGGTAGCATTCTTTAAAAATATGTTCACTACAACTCTTAGGCACTGTAGAAATGCCTCAGGGGCTGCCCTCACTCTCCTTCCCAGCAACCCGTCTTTTATTTATTTTATATGAGGGGAATCTGCTAAGATTTTGTTTGAGGGCAAGGTTCTGCTGACTTACAAAATTTAAAAACTGCTAATTTAGAAGAAAAATAAGCATGATGATTTCCATTCTAAAATTTAAAATGATTTTAAAACTATTGTAGTACACACTTGAAAGAACAACAAGGCATGCAAGAAAATGCAACTCAAACTACTTTCTCTCCAAAATTGAAAAATAGTTTAAACTGCATCAACACTATATTTCAGAAAGAATATATTTCTTTCTTTTTTTTTTAAATGGATACGGCTGCCTTCTGCAGTCCCCAAATTGGAACGTGTGGTTTGACCAGTTCAATTGCACTTCTGGGTGCAAAGGAGAGGCACGTGTGTGGAAAATATGGGGCACCCCCACAAGGTTTTAGGGACATTTGAGGCACCCACACCCTGGTGGGGAGGAGAGGTTTGGGGACCTCTCTTGGGTGGATGCGTGCCTCTCCCAGCCGTCCTTGTCCTCGCTCAGGCCATTGTGCTGATGTTGGCCAGGCTGGAGGGGATCCTTCTGGGTGGGCATTCAGAGAAAAATACCTGAATAGGTAGTGCAGATAATTGGGGCCTGCCAAGACATTCTGTATTTTCTTTCTTTCTTTTTTTTTTTGGCCGCGGGACATGCAGGATCGTAGTTCCCTGACCAGGGATAGAACCCGTGTCCCCTGCAGTGGAAGCGCAGAGTCGTAACCACTGGACTGCCAGGGAATTCACAAAACTATGCTTCTAAATTTCCCTTTGGATTAAAATACAAAGTCAGTTTAAGCCTGTCATCGGTCTACAAGTTTACAACCAGAATATCTGTTCTCAAATGTACTGGCCCAAGGAGGACATCACAGGGGCCACAGGCTCTTGGAGCTGACATTTCTCTCAGCCTCCAAGGGGACACTTTGCCTCCTTCATCTGCCTTTAGCCCTGTTGCTTTGTGCTGTAGGATGCGTGAGCAACCAGAGAAACTTCGGAAAGATAGTCCCAGGGGATTTTTAGGAGGAAAGGACTTGTATTGACCTTGGATTGATACACCTGAGGCGCCGAGGGCTTGGATAGTCACCCATGAGAAAAGCAGGTGGAAATCAGAGCTCATAAAATCTGAAAGAAGATTGGATAAAGGAGACGCCAGTTGGGGGGCATTCCTGGGGGCTTCAGTGACTTTGAATGCAGCAGTTGTGACCTGTAACAGGTGGAGATCCAGGCAGCTTGGAAAAGGACCCCGTTCCTAAAAAGTTAATGAGGCCAAGAGGGAGAAATAGTTTGTGCTTGGCCTAGGGATAAAAGTGAGGGACCATTGGGAGGAGGAGCAAGGACTCCAGGGCTGGGTAAAGGAAGGTCAACTCACAAAGAGGGCCAGGCAGGGAGGGCCCCAGAAACCTGAGTCACATTGAGGCAAGCCAAGCCAACTGAGAAACATGAAACCTTGTGAGTGAAATGAAACCTTATGTAACTGTGGGCTGACACCATGGTTTGGTGCCTTTGATGAACAACTGCCTGGGTGCTGTGCTGTAATGATTCTTTGAGGATGTGGGAGACGTGAAAGCAGGAAAGTGAGCTTTGAAGGGGAAATTCTCCATGCCTTGGCTAGTGGCAGCAGAAATTACTTAGAGAGATAGAGCCCCAGGTACACAGCCCCACGGAGAACTTTTGTTTTGGAAGAGAGTTTGGTCACACCAGCCAGGACCACTGGCAGAGCCAGGTCCACGGGAGCAGCGAGTACAACAGGGCTGAGCCAACCCTTCAACAACCCCCAAGGCATTTTCAAACACTTCAGAAGTAAATATTCTAAAGGGAGTGGGGACCTCACAAGGAGCCAGAGGACTTGCTTTGTCCTAGATTTGTGGCGTCAGGCAAATCATCAGCCTCTCTGAGTCTCATAGAGTCTTCTCAGTGTAGGAAACAGTAAGACTGAGATCTCAAAGCCTCTTCCAGGACTAAAATGCTGAGATTTCACACCACAGAGGAAGGAACAAGCATGGGGGAAATGGGTGTGTACATGCGAGCCAGTCCATTGCCAGTGGAAATGTGATGGCTGTGTGTCTCTCAATAGCCACAGTTTCTTTCCTTCCTTTACTATTAAAGAATCATCAGAGAGGAGTATATCACAGTGGTTTAGGTCACGGGTTGACAAACTTTCTTTGCAGAGGCGCACAAAGTAAATATCTCTGTCACAACTACTAAACTCTGCTGCTGTAGCATGAAAGCAGCCATGGACAATACATAGATAGATGCGCATGGCTGTGTTCCAGTAAAACTCTATTTATAAAAATAGGAGGATGGCCAGATTGGGCCCGTAGACTCTAGTTTGTTGACTTCTTGTTCAGGTCTGGGCCAGGCTGCTTGTGTTCAAATGCAGCCTCTGCCCCTTACTAGCTGTGTGACCCTGTTTGAGTTACTAAACATCTGTGTGCCTTACATTTGTTTTCTTATAACAGGGATAACAGTACTTACTTGAGGTTGTTTTGAGGATGCACACTCAGTCTCAGAACAGAACCTGGCACACAAACTCTCAGGTTTAGCTCCTGTTCTTTTTTCAATCATCTATCTGATTGAATCCTCAGTGATCCAGCAAGAATGACGATTAACCCCATGGGTTGACCAAGTTCACACAAGATAACAGTAGAGCTAGGGTTCTTCCTGTTCTTCTGGTTACTCAGGTCTCTTTTTCTTTATCCTTTGAGATGGAAATTTATGAGATCTATAGGTACAGTCTACAGGTTTCTCTGAAAACCAAGACAATCTTTCATTTAGGTTTGACCAGAGACCCTGATGGAAATTTTCTCTGAGGAAAGAGGACAGCTTCTCATACTTCTTAGACTCTTTTGAGTAAAATGTATCTGATTAAGTCTCTAAAACCCAATGATCAGATCAAAGTTCAGTCACTTAGGATGCTACTGGAGTGGCCACCGGGAGGCCTGGAACAGCCTGGCAGGCCTAAGACCTAGGTGAGAACTCATGAATGAGAGAGGAAGAGCAGGAACAAGGCGAATAGACATAGGAGAGGCAGAGAGCTCACCAAGGGAGCAAGGGTTGGGAAGATGTGAGATGGGAGACAGACAAGTACTTGACCTTCATAAGCCCGGGTGGAAGTGACTGCAAAGTCCAGGTGGCCCTGTCTTCCTGCTCTGATTGCATGTAGCTGTGTGTGCTTTCATTTGTCCCAGGGTTGAGCCTGTGTTTTTCTTAATCTTTTTTTTTTTTTAAATCTCTTCCACCACCTAGTCCAGGGCCTTGCATCTAGTATGTGCTGAATTAAAGGAATGAGAGGGATAAGAGGGATATGTCCCCAGACCCTCATACTGGATCCCTTTGTTGATGTCACCTGAGCCTTCAGCCTGCATTCTGCTCTCTGGTGCAGTGACTACACTGTGTAGGTGGTGGAAAGAATTCAGGAGGTTAGGAGGGTGCTGAGTCCAAGTGAAAGGCTGCTTCCAGCAGTGCTCCACGTTTCTGTTCCTATGTACACAGAACATTTTTTTCCTTTAGGTTTTTTTTTTTTTCTTGGCTCATGGTAGTAAAACTGGAAAACCAAGCCTGGCCCTAATCAGGGTGCCTGATTTCAGCCCAGATTGGACTCCTTGGTAAAGTCTGGTGTGGCCATGCTTCCTCACTATCTCAAACATTTGGTTTCTCTCAGTTTAAGTCAAGATTTTGCAAACCTTGTCAGTTCCCATATATCTGTGTCTCCTTTGTGGTGAGAGATTTTTGCTTAGCATGCCAGTGACTGCCTTTCTCTCGAAGGACCAGTTCTTTCTCTTCCTCCTCCTCTTTCTTCTCTTCCTTCTCCTCCTCTTCCTCCCCTCTGCTTTCCTCCTCCTCTTGCTCTCTCCCCCTCATCCTTCCCTCTCTCTCTTTGGTGGACCCATTTCCCTCCAATTCTTCAAGGCTTGGTTTCCTTTGAGGAGTTTCTCTGATTCATGCACAGGCACTCACCATCCCATGTATCCTTTGTGTTCCGCGGCCTCAGTTGACTGTGTGTAGCCAAGTTCCTGTCATCTAGTTTGTACCTAAGCTCCTGGCTTCTCCTTTCCCTCTGGCTGTCTTCCCAGTATTCTCTAACACACTAGCACTTCTGCCAACAGAGAAAGGGAAAAGTAAGTTATAATCAGTATCTCTAGTTGGTTGAGGTCAGAAGAGTGCTGAAACTATCAGCCATGATGAAGTCTTTGGATTGTTCATGTTAGAAATGTGTCTGGGCTTTCCCTGTCTACTAGTGGATGGCACATTTTGAGTTGGCTACAGCTATATGTTTGTTTTGGATGAACTGTATGCAAGGGAGGTGATTTGGAGTTGGGGTTAAGAGCATAGGCTCTGGATCCAGGCTGCCTTGGTCTTAACCCCAGTTCCATCCATTCCTATCTCTGTGGCCTTGGCTGAGTTACTTACCCTCTCCTGACTCAGTTTCCTCAACTTCAAAATAGAGGTCATAGCACCTACCTCACAGGGTTGTTTTGAGGATTAAAGTAGTTAATACATGTAAATCTCTTAGAATAGTATACAGTTAGTACTACCCGAGTTGGACATTCTTATCATCATCATCATCATTGTCCTTATTATTGTATCTCATCTCCAGATCCTCCTTCTTTTTATTTATTTATTTATTTAGCTGCTCCAGGTCTTAGTTGCGGCACGCAGGATCTTCACTGCTGCAGGCGGGATCTTCATTGAGGCATGCGGGATCTTTAGTTGCAGCATGCGAACTCTTAGTTGCAGCATGTGGGATCTAGTTTCCTGACGAGGGATCTAACCCAGTCCTCCTGCATTGGAGGCGTGGAGCCTTAGCCACTGGACCACCAGGGAAGTCCCCAGATGCTCCTTCTTAAAGTGTGAATTCAATCATTTATCCATATATGCATTGCTATTATTTCATTCTACATTTACATATTGATTACCTTCTATGTGCCACATCCTGTGTTAGGTGCTGGCATATATTTGTGTGTGTGTGTGTGTGTATGTGTGTGTGACACACATTCTTACAAAATGTATCTGAAATTACAAATAGTGGTGAGGGTTAAGAAGGAAATGTGTTTGAATCTTTATGTACATAAGAGGATCAGGGAAGGCCTTTCTGAGGATTGGGCATTTAGGTTGAGCTCTGAAAGATGAGAAGGAGGCAGCATGTGAAGACTGGGGGAAGAGCGATCCAAGCAGAAGGAACAGAATTGTCAAAGGCCTGAGGTGAGGAGGAGCTTGGGATACTTGGGAACTGAAAGAGGGCCAGCATAGGGGAGAGACCATGCATATTGATCAGGCCCTTCAGGTGAGCGACCCTGAGTTGTTGATGACCCCAAGGATGAGCCCGTCTGAGCTGGTGAGAGGGTTGGTCTTCAGCCTCCTTGACCTATAAATGCCAACAGAAGAACTCACCCCCCTTTTGTGCCAACAGCCTGTGGGAAGATGCCAGCTTTGGCAGTGGTTTCCTGATTTCACGCCCCTTTGGTTGTTGGGGCAAAGAGAGAGTTCATGAAGAAAATAAGTGAAAGGCCACCATTGTCCATTTTGAGCTGACATAGGGTAAACAGAGATTATGATGACTCTGGAGAACGCCTGTGTCTAAATATTTACAAGTCTCCAAAATTAAATAGCCTGAATATGTAAGCCCCACCTTCTCTTCTGTCCCAATCCAGGAAATGTCATCCCTATAAGATGGCAAGGGTCAAAGATTAAACCTTTTCAAACTTCCCCTGTGAAAAGATTCCTTACTAAGGGAACCAAGATGTTAATTAATTAATTAATTAATCAATTTATTTATTTTTAGTTTGGAAAATAGTCACTTTTTATTAATACATGTTATTTTTTGTTAACATATAATAAGTCTATTATTGTTATTTTAAATGATTTCACAAATACATATTCTTTCAATTTCTCATTTTATATCTCCAATATAAATATAGATAGCTATAATCCTCATAAACTCTTTGGAGTCTTTAAAATTATTTTATTTTATTTTATTTTTTTGAATTTTATTCTATTTTTTTTTTTATACAGCATGTTCTTATTAGTTATCTATTTTATACATACTGGTCTATATATGTCAATCCCAATCTCCCAATTCATCCCACCACCACCACCTGCCCCAAGATGTTAATTTAGATTAAAGACCAGTTCCCCAGAGGATGAGGGAAGTATCGAAATACAAGTGTGATGCAGACACACACATGCTGTTCCTGAACTTACAATGAGTCAATGAGGTGGGCTGGGGGGTCTGACTGCATTGTGCCCCTTCAGGGAAGTTCAGAAGGGAATGTCTGGGGAGGAAGGGGGAAAGACAGTGTGGTGCTCTGGCCTCTTCTTCTGTCCCTTGGACAGAAGTCACATTGGGCTGTGGGACCTTGGGCAAATCACATCACTGCTCTTGTCCTCAGACTTCTTACCTGTAAAATGAAGATGAGAACAATATGCACTTCACAGACTGTTGTGAGCATGATCAGATAAGGTGAATGAAGTGCCTGGCCCAACACTTGGCCTCCAAGGAGGCACTGTAAGTTAGTCATCCTCTCTCCCTTTCTTATTCTCCTAGGACGGAGCTCTCAAAGTGTGGTATCTGCAGCAGCAGCAGCAAAAAAAAAAAAAAAAAAAACTTGGGTTCTTGTTAGAAATGCAAAATTTCCAACCCCAACCTCGACCAGTGTATCAGAAACTTGAGGGAATGGGGCTCAGCCATCTGTGGTTTGGCAAATCTTCCAGGTGATTCTGACTAGGGTTGCCAGATTTAGCAAATAAAAATACTGGCTGGCCAATTAACTCTGAATTTCAGACAGTGAATGATTTTTTAGTATAAGTATGTATCACGCAATATTGGCACATACTTTTACTAAAAAATGTATTCTTTTATCTGAAATTCAGATTTAATGGACATCCTGTATTTTGAGTCTAGATTGTGGTGCATGCCAAAGTTTGAGAACCACTGTCTGAGGATATCTCAAGGGAGGCATCCAGCACAGCCCAGAGTAGTGGAGAGGAGGCCCTGAGATATCCTGGTAGCATTCCTTAAAGGAAAGACAGAAGCTGAGAACAGGAAGCCATCTCCAGAGCTCTGGACATTCTGGGTGTTATATGATCCATTAACAAAGAAAGTGGTTCCCCGAAATTAGCTGAGTGCATTTTCCATTTGAGCTATGAAGATCTTGCTCCCTCCAAGAGAAAATGACCACTCTGTCTAAGGAAATTCAGGGAACTCCATCAAAACACGGGCTATGTAAAAGCATCATTAATATTTCTTCTGAAGAGTATGGCTTTGTGGGGTAAAACTTTCCTAAAGATTTCTCATGTGTCACTTCATTTAAGCCAGAGAACACCCTTGTGAAATAGGCTAAGAAGGATTCTTATCCTCAGTTTATAGTGGAGAAAACTGAGGCTCAGGGTAGTAATATGACCTGTTCAAGGTCACATAATTTGTCCTGGCAGAGCCAAGAATTTTTTTTCTTTGGCCACACTGCATGGCTTGTGGGATCTTAGTTCCCCTACCAGGGATTGAACCTGGGCCCTCGGCAGTGAGAGCACAGAGTCCTAACCACTGGACCAAGATTAGAACTGGGTGGGAAGCCTCTCAGTGTGCTTAATAGGAGGGGAAGAAGGTGGGGTGGGGGGCAGGCACACCGTTTAACTATGCTTTCAAGGCATATACAGGGCACTCTTTTTTCAATCCAGTGGCTACCTCTGATGGTAAAGCTAGGAACACACACAGAGCCAGTGTCTGTTGCTTTAGGCAATTCTTGACTCTTCAGCTCGTGGTCCTGAGTGTTCACATACTATCTTACTTTGCTAAGGGTGCGGAAGTAAAGAAAAAATGAATGTGTAAACTTGAATCACTTTCTTCCTCTGGGCTTTAATTTTGTTTTCACTTGAAAGAATAGGGTTGACCTTAATTATTTCCAAGGTAATCCTGCTCTAACATCAGATGACTGAGTGTTGGCAAGTAATAGGCTTTCCCATATATTTCCTATTTTCTATTTTATGTCATATAAAACATAATTTTCAATTAGCATTCAATGATATTTTCATGTCTTTTTCTACAACCCCAAAAACAAATACATAACTTCCCTGCATGCTTTGTTCTAAGACTTCAGGCTCTACAAGTTAATCTGAGACCACCCTGGAATTGTTGCCCTTTATTGTTAAAGGTATTAAAGAATTGTGTTCTGATTATAAAATTACACAAACTCATTGTGGGAAATTTAGAAAAATACAAAAACACATTTAGTGTTTTCTTTTCCAGAGATAATCACTGTTTAATTTGGATATCTCTATCTCTATATCTATCTATCTATCTTTAAAAATTTGGGGATCATATGGTATATAACTTTGTATGTTTTTTTTATTTGACATTTTTGTCACAATCATCTCCTCATAACAAATTCTTCAAAGCTATAATTTTAAAGGCAATGTAATATTTCATCCTAAGTATGTACCTTAATTTATCCAGTGGTTTTCCTATTGTTGGTCATTGATGTTGTTTCCAACTTTCCTGTATTGTAAATAAGGTAGCATTGAACATACTAAGAAAATCCTTACGTATATGTCTTTCTCTGCATCTCTGATAATTTCTGAAGATAGAATACTAAAAGTAGGATTGTATGGTGGAAGGAGATGATCTTTGGATTTGTGCCAACAAACTGCTTTCCAGAATTACATTTCTATCAGAACTATGTGGGAGAGACTATTTACTTGCCAATACCAAATATTATCATTTAAAATTTTTTGCCTATTTGATGGACTAACCCTCAAGGTCGAATCCCCCTTGAGGTCTTGGTCTCACTAACACTGAGCTTACAGGTCATCCTTTTGACATCTCAGAGCAGTTTAGAGTCTCTAGTCAGCCCCACTGTCTTTAACGGGCCCCGTGTGGGCCTGGCAGGACAGGTTTATTGCTCTTCCTCAGGAGAGAGCCGTCCTTGGCATGTCCCCATTAAGAGTCCTGACTCCATGCAGCCAGTGGGAATAAATGCAACTCAAAGGCATTTGGTCACCATGGTTCCTGTCATTTCCCCAAGAGGAGACTCCAAGGATTTGCTGTCACTCACCCACCCACTCACTCAGTCACTCAGCAGACTTTTACTGAGTGCTTGCCATGTGCAAGAAAGGTCCTATGCTAAGTGGAAGCAGAAATGCTCTTCAAGAGCTAGAGGATATTTGGGGGACAACACTTGTACGGAAGCAGTTACCAAAATAGAGCCTGACAGGCACCAGGAGAGTGCAACAGATGACAGGTGGGGTAAGAGGTCAGAGGAGGAAGAGATTGGTTCTGGAAGGTGTCAGCAGAGAGATGGGACTGGGCTTCCCTTTGGTCACTGGGACAGTGTTTTTGCAGGTAGAGCTTGACGGAGAGGGAGTTCCAAGCAGAAGGAAATGGTGTAAACAAAAGCAGGAGGCAAGAAAGCCCAGGGCATATCCAGGAGGCTGGGTCTGTGTGATTTAGCTAGAGCATATAGGACTTGGAAGAGTGTGGAGGGGCTGCTGGGATTGGAGAAGGAGGATGAGGCTAGATTGCAGAGACCCTTGAGAGCCTGTAATTCCTCTTCCCATTTTCATGCCATGGCAGGGCAGAGGAGCCCTCCAGTCGGCAATATTTATTGACTCTGGTGGTTGAGGTCATCCTCTGGGAACTCTTATAACCCCCTCTCTTGAGGAGACAAATTGTGGAAGGATTTCCCACAAAGCCTTTAAGTGGCTTCTGTAGACTTCCATATGAAATGTCTCAGTAACTTTGCTATGGCATGAGGATACTTGGGATGTCTTTATTTAACTGAGCCTGCCGGGTCTGGGATTCACCAGTGAGACCGCTCAAAGCTTGTTTCAGTCCATGTGCTATATGTTGGCATGTAGAGAAGTGACAGTGTCTCCCACTGGGTGGCCCAAATGCCATGGTAAACTCCGGAAGTTCAGTAGGGGATTTTGGAGAGAGAGCCTCTTTCACCCCAAACTTTTTGTTCTCCTCATCTTAGCATCCCAAGTTTGTAGTTAGTCGCTGGCTTCTGCTCCCAAAGAGAGGTCAAAACAAGTTTAAGGAGGAACAGTGACTTTCAGTGCAGTCTAGGGCAGGTTTCTCAAACTTCACTGTGTGTAAGAACTACCCTTACTTCTCTGATTCAGTAGGTGTGGGGTGGGGACTGAGCACTCATAGCTCTCCTAAGCTCCCGGGTGAAGCCAGTGCTTCTGGCCCGCAGAGCACTCTGTGAGTAGCATGGTTTAGGGAGCCCATTTCTAGGGCTGAGTTAAGCACTGAAGGAGCGATCACTAGATGGACTGATGTCTGCCTTTGGTTTGAGAGGTAGATGCAGTCCCTGCTAGCTTCCAACTCCAGTCATTAATAGTTGGTATGGGGAAATGAATTTGGCCAGATGTTTTCCTTGTGGTTTAAGTGGTTGTCCCTTTAGAGAAGGCTCATGGGAAAACATCAGATTTGTGCCAAACCCTGGAGGGATTGAAGTGAAAAAAATTTAAGTGATAGAGCCACTGTATTGTTAAGGCAAACCACATTATCAGGAATCTAAATTGCAATGAGAGGAAATCTATTCTTATTAAATGGTCCAGATAATTTAGAGGCAGATTCTCTGACAGTGATGGGAATAAGAGGGACTGGCTTCGTCCTCAGCACTGCCAAGACCCATGGCTGAGAGGCAGGTTTAAAAGTATTTGAAGCCACATGATGTTAAAAACAGATGGTAAGTCAAGAAGGGCAGCCTGCTTAGCTCAGGACAACCCATGTCTGGACTGGTCTAGAGGCCCAGGGTCTGAGACCTATTTGGGGACACAGGTGGGGCTGAGGGCAACAGAGGGAGCAACAGGGGCCGCCAGTGAGGAGCAGACACATGAGAAGAGGAAGCTTAGCCTGGAGAAGATTTGAGGGTGGGTACAACCCCTGTCCTCAAATACTGGAAAGACTAGCTTGTGGAAGAGAGATTTGACTTGTTCTGTTGCACTGTAGAGGGCACAAGTAGGACTAAATGGGGAGATTTAAGCTCAAGGTAAAGAAGGACATTGCAACCATTAGAGTTGTTCCACTATGGATTCAGCTGCCTCGTGAGGTGGGGCGTTCTCTGTCACTAGAGGCACGCATCCAGAAGCTGACCTTCACTTGGTGCGGGGGGAGGGGGGGAGGGAGTGCTTCCGAGGGGATTCAAGCTGTGACATCTATGGGCCCATCCAGCTCTGGAAGATTCTGTGATTCTCTAATTTCTCCCTAGGTTTTTCCCTCCTGCCAACCATCTAGGATAGGAAATTTAGGCAGTAAACTATGATTGTGAATTCCCTAAAGTCAGAGGAAAACATAGTCTTTTTCTCTTTGTAATGTAATGACATTACATTATTTCCCCAATTACCATGCTGCGAAACCTGTTGGGTTTGGTCAGACCCAGCACATTTTGCACTGTGACAGCAAACCATCTAAATACTTGGAATGGCTTCTTAAGCCCCATCAGAGAATGAGGAAGTCCTGGAAAGAAGTTAGTCAGAAGCAAGGTCAAGCTGGGAACATTTCAGAGGAAGTCTGAAATCCTGAACTGAGAAGGAATGTGGGAGGAAATTACAGAGAAGGACAAGATGCTTCATAGGTCACTCCCTAGGTGGGGCATGATTCCCAAGTGGACATGAACATGGGTGAGGTGTGGACAGAGAGGGCTTTTGGGAAGTCAGAGTGATGAAAGCATTGTTAACAAGCTCCAGTGAGAGGAAGGGTGGTGTGAAAACCTGTCAGAGGAGTGTAGGTGATAAAGCAATGATGTATGTATTAGCCCGCTTGGGCTGCCATGGCAAAACACAACAGATTGAGTGGCTTGCACAACAGAAATTTATTTTATCACAGTTCCAGAGGTTAGAAATCCAAGATCAAGGTTCTGTCAGGGTTGATCCTGGTGAGACCTCTCTTCCTGGCTTGTGGACGGCTGCCTTCTCTCTGTGCACATTCAGTGAGAGAGAGAGAGACGGAGACATAGAGAGAACTGGTGTCTCTTCCTCTTCTTATAAGGACCAGTCGTATTAGATTAGGCCTTACCCTTATGACCTAATTTAATCTTAACTTCCTCCCTAAAGACCCAATCTCCAAATATAGTCACATTGAGGGTTAGGACTTCAACATATAAATTTTGGAGGAACACAGTTCAGTCCATAACAGTGTCCATTGTAGCTCTTGTGAACTGTCTTTGAGGGTGAAGTGACTGTCCTCTTGGAGGAAAGAAAGGACACTGATTGAGGGTCCGCTGAGTGTGTCATTACTGATTCATAATCTCCTTTGACTCCTGCACAACCCTGTCATGGGAGAAGATTGAGGCTTGCAGATGTTATGATCACCCAGATTGGAAGAGGGCAAGAGAGCATTCAAACTTTAATTTTTAAGCTCATGCTGCCTTCTCACTGGAGGGAACTTTAGTGTGAAATCTTGCTGAATTCCTGGGACTGCATCTTTAAACCCGGAACTGCCAGGAAAGACTGCTTGGCAGGCTCATTTGGGGGTCCGGAAGGGTCTCTGAATAGGGAAGTGACTTGATCAGAGTTGTGCTTTGGAGAGGTCATGTGGGTGGGGGGAGACTGGAGAGCACCTCGAAGCCTGTTAAGAAGCAATGACAGCCTGTACAAGGGCAATGTAAAAAGTGCTAGCTGCCTATGCCATTGTGAAGGCAGAGTCAGGGTTTTGTAAATGACTGAGTGCAGGTCACGGGGCAAAGCGGGGGAGGTCGGATGAGGCCAAGGTGAGCGACTGGAAAACAGTAGTGACCATGATAGAAATGAACTGAACCTGGACTAATACCCGCAAAGCTCCCCTGGCCCCCATTCCATCAGATGGTGAAGGGCTGCCTCAGGAAAGCCTACAACTGCTTAGAGCCCACTGTCCCCCTTTGGGGGGATCTTGGAGAGAAATTCTTGAACTTAAGGTTAATCTAATGCAGTTAATTATTACTGGTAATTATGCTCTTAATAGTATAACATTAGGCTTAATAATTTATCAAGTGAGAGATGATAAATGAAAAAAAAAAGATGTGTAATGACAGGCAGGCTACATGCAGAAGGGAATCCTGATTAAAAGTGAACTCTTATCCCCACCAAGCTCTGAGGAGAGGAAGGAGGTGGATGTGTTTAAACAGCCTGCTTTCCTCTCAGTTTCTCCTTCTTCTCCTCCTCCTCCTCCTCCTCCTTCTCCTTCTCCTCCTCCTCCTCCTCCTTCTTCTTCTTCTGCATCACAAAGCATTTTACTGTTTGTGCTATAATGAGGACGAAATGCAGTCTAGATCAATAGAATTTTTACACAATGAGAATTCCACTTATGGTCAGAGCCAATGGTTATTTACTTCTTTATGCAAAGCTTACTGGGTCCTATTCTTTTAACAAAGGCAAGCATGCATATGTTGTACAACACACTTTAAAGTACAGATAACAAAAGATTAAACTCTTAAGCAGCAATAATCAAAGTACACAGTTTCCCTTCTTAATGAATGACGTCCACCCAGTTACTAAAGTCCTGAATCTAGGGGTTACCGTTGATTACCCTTTCCCGCATTTCCCATGTCTGATACATCAACAGGGCTCATCAACTTTGTTTCTAAAATGTACCCCAATCTCTATGCTTGTCTTTGTCTCAACTGCCACCACCTGAGACCAAGCCGCTATCCCCTGTTACCTACAGGCAGCAACTGCCTCCCACGTGTTTTTTTGTTTTCTCTCTTGCCCCCAACAATACACTCTCCACATGCTTGAGAGCAATACTTAAAAACAAGTTAGATCCTTTTCCTCCGCTGCTTGAAACCCTCCAGTGGCTTCCCATCAGACAGAGTAAAATCCACTCTCCTATCCTGGCTTGCTAGGACCTACGTGATGTATTCCCTCCCAACTTTCCAGCCTCATCTCACACCACCCACCGCACTCCAGCCACTCTGGCCTTCTTTCTGCTTCCCAACCATGATGACCTTCTCACTTGGGAGGGCGGTGGGGGGGTGGTCTTTGCTTTGCTGGAAAGCTTTCCCTCTGATCTCAGCATGGTTGACTTCTTTTATCATCTTGATCTCAGCTTAGAGGTCACCCCACAGAGGGACCTTTCCCAGACTAAAGCAGTCACTCTATCTATCACACCTTCTCTATTCTCTTCACAGCACTTAACCACTCTCTGATCTTTTTTGTTGGTGGTGGTGGTACTTTTCATACAGGAATCCCCAGTGTCTAGAATGGCACTTAACACATTGAGTAGGTGCTAAGTTAATATTTGTTGAGTGAATGAATGAAGGCACTTACACCACTGTCTCCTTATCATTCTGGAGACCTCCTGGCCTGGCCTTCAGAGATCTCCCTCTCCTCTGACTTAGCATATGGCACTAAGCACCCACTGTTTTATATCGAGGAACGGTTAGGACAGTTTCTTGGAGTAATCTGCCTTTTGGGAAATATGTGTTTTGTTCCAAATTTGAACCATATTGGGGATATTAGACAAATAACTACCAGCCTCCCCCAATTGCTCAGCAAGACTGGGGGTAATTATACTAGTTTGGTGATCATCAAATGTTGCTATGCCTTCTCCTCCTGGGTACAGAAAAGCTCTAGAACTTTTTGGAGTTCTCTTGGACCTCAGACGCGGTTGAGTTGATGGTACAGTACCATGATTGGTCAGTTCAAAATCCCTCTCTTGTTTCACCTGATACTTTCTCCTTCATCTCCTATTCAAAAATCCCATTCTCCTTTCCTCTCCCAGGCGTCAACTCTTGGGTATTTAGTATATGTCCTTCCAATTTGTCTTCTAACCTATGTTTTTAGACATATGTATATCTTTGAAAAATGCAGTGTTTTGTGCATGTATCCATAGGACCTTTGTAAAAAAATAAAAATACTATATCGAGGGAATTCCATGGCGTTCCAGTGGTTAGGACTCCATGCTTCCACTGCCCGGGGCCTGCATTTGATCCCTGGTTGGGGAACTAAGATCCCACAAGCCACGTGGTACGGCCAAAAAAACTACTATATTGACTTAGAGAGTTATTATTAGCATCTCTTGTTACTTGGGAGCTCATGGGATTACAGAATTTAACAGCTAAGAGTCACTTGGAAATTATTGGCTCTACCCCCTGTCTTCTTTGACAAGTGACAAGTAACTGACGTCCAGAAGCTTCCTTTTAAATGATTTCTTTCAAAAAAACTGTCCACATTTCCTGAGATCCTGTATTGGTCAAGGTCCCAAGTCAGGAGTGTTGGGGGACACAGAGGTGAATGGCACAGGTCCTGCTCCTGAGCCCTCCGCTGCTGGGGAGACTTCCAGAGGAGGCCGGTCGGGCTGTGGAGCTTCCCATGCCTTCTTGACTGTTGTGCATTGGGCTCACAAAGGACTCACAGAGATCTGATTTGGGGATACATCCCACGACTCCTTCCGCAGTCCTCTCCTTTTTATCTTTGCTATTACCCAAGTCCTCACATCTGCCTTCTGAACCAGTGGTCCCGGCAGACTCCAGCATAGTCAAGTTTCTGGCTGGCCTCTGCTCTTTCTTGTCCTTCTCTTGGATGACATGTCTCTTCTATCTTTGATCCACCCCTGAGAGTCCTGGTGAAGCATGGAGTCCTCACCCGACCTTCTCTTTGTGTTTCCAGATCGGAGCCTCTCTGTTCGCCAGTAACATCGGAAGTGGCCACTTTGTGGGACTGGCAGGAACGGGAGCAGCTGCAGGCATCGCCACTGGGGGCTTTGAGTGGAACGTGAGTAACATCAGAGACACTGTGTCCTGGAGCTGGAAGGATCTCTAGCTGTCAGCCAGCTCAGTCTACACTCAGAGATGTTCTAGATGTTAGAGAACCTCCCAGGGCCACCTTGGAGTACAGATGGATGAGGGGCACAGCTTCAGGAACCCCAGGGTCCTGCTCCCCTTCCACCATGAGAAATCACTGATTTGATGGCGATAGTGTTTCTTTCTTCTTTTAAAAAGCTAACCCCTCCTGTACCCTTTCAGCCATATCAGAGGTTTGGAAATACCACCAGATTTCCACTATTATTATTTTTTTTATTTTTAAAAGCTCTCTAAATGGTATTTTACTCCTGTAAACCAGGGAAGAGGCAAAAGGAGCTGTGATGTCAGTGGGCAGCCCCCCGGGTTCCTCTCCACTGTTGCCCAACTGTTGTTCCTGTGGACCAATCAGGCATCAAAGGCCTTCTCCAAACACTGATGGCCACTTAGGGAGTTGTGCCCAGAGCCCAAAGAGAAAATGCTGGGTGGATGGTCTGCAGCAGCTGCAAGCCCTGCAGGCAGCAGGATGGGCTAAGGTTCCTCCTGGTTTGACTCCACCTCTTTTTTGGTTTCAGGCCCTTTTTTTGGTGGTTCTGCTGGGCTGGGTGTTTGTCCCCATTTACATTAAGGCAGGGGTAAGTATTTGCTCTGTTATTGTGTAATATATATTTCCTGCTGGCAAATATCTGTGTGAACTTGGTCCTCCTGGAGGGCAGAGGAGACTTTCTGGGATAAGAGCCTATGACTTGTCTCTCTTTCCTGGGTTATAAAGTTCCTGACTGCTCTCAGGGGCATTCAACAGATCTACTTGGCCACGACTTGTCCCTCTAGGAAGCCCTCCTAAGCAGCCTCACTCTATTCAGCATTGAAAGCATCACATCCCCTCAGTCTGGGTGAATACTTGCAAGGCACTGTCGTGCATTTGCACATGATACGTAACTGTCTGCCTCGGCCCCTGGAACAGAAGCAACATGAGAAAAAGAACCATATTTTCCCTTTATTTAAAAACATCAGCAGCCTTTGTTTGCTGAGCATGCATCTGGCACTCAACTACCAAATGCATGCTCGGTCTCTTGACTAAACCTCTGACATTTTACATAAGAGAGCTTTAGCAACATCTGTCCATTGAGATATAATGAGCACCTACCATGTGTACGTCTATACATTAGGAGCTGAAATCAATAAGAAAAAGGCACCGGCAGACTCTGCATCTTCTGGAGGCTCATGGACTGCTGGTGATACATGTCTGATTCCAGGAGACAGCAGGCTCAGGGTTGAGAACATGAGACAGAGTGTGGTTGGAATTTGCAGAAAGGAACTGGGAGAGCAGTTGAGCTGGCCTGCAGCCACAGTCCTTGGCAAGGCTTATGTGCAGAGCAGGGTGAAGCACACACCCAGCCTGGACACCTTTTTTGGTGCACTGAAAAGGTACCACCGTGGTTATGATGTCTTGTTCACAGAAGGTGCTCTGTATAGGACTATCTATCTATTTATCTATCCCCTCCTCCTTCAGGGCAAGGATCTGCCTTCTTGGTTATGTGCAGTCATGTGTTCATTAAAAAAAATTGTTTATTGGGCCCTTCTGGGGCCAATGTCCTGGGATGTGTCCCAGCTGCCTCTGCAGTGGTAGGGCATGTGGGATTGAGATGAGCAAATGGATGGAGGATGGGGACATCTGGCCACCTCGCAGACTTCTCTGACCAATGAAGGTTAACCCTTAATCATACCTCTGACACCAGGGTGGATGCCTCTGCTCTGCTTGCTCTGGGCCTTCTGATCACTCAGACTGGCAGTGACCACCCTTCCATCCCATACAGGTGGTGACGATGCCAGAGTACCTGCGGAAGCGATTTGGAGGCAAGCGGATCCAGGTCTACCTCTCTGTTCTGTCCCTGTTGCTGTACGTTTTCACCAAGATCTCGGTGAGTCCTCCGCCCTAGGGGCTGAGCACTGGCTGTCTCAGAACCTGCCTACCCTCGCTCCTCACCACATGCTGGCCCACCAAAGGGCAGTGCTATATGCTTCCATTAACTCGGTCCCTTAGGCCTTTTTGCTTCTGAGGGTAAAGTCCTATTTCACACATCAAGGAGTGAACACATGGAACTCCTTATCCTCTACTGTGGGGAAGGTTGAAGACATAAACGGTTCAAGAAGGTTCAGTGAAAACTGTTCTTCTGTTCTAACAGAAGATTAAAAGGGAGTTAGGGATGCCTGAGGGCTGGCCCCGACCTTAGAGATAGCTGTAAGCCTTTATGCCCTGTCAGGGTCAGAATCTGGCTCCAAGTGACATTTCTGATGCGCTTAAACATGGGCAGTCAGTGGCAACTCTGGAAGGGAACTCAGAGATTCCCCCTCTTCCTTCGTGAACAGGGAAACAGAAACTCTGGGGATGGAGATTCTTGCTCAGGAGTAGAACCCAGACTGCTGGCTCCAGCTCACTGTCCTTTTCACTGCACAAGCCTTCTTATATTCATTCAGAATCAGTTCCCTGGGCCTTTAGTTGCTAACCCTCCAGGGGATTTTTGCTCTCTCTGAACCCAGCCACTGGGGTGGACCCCCTTCCATTTAGCCTGCCTCCCTGCCAACCTGGAGCTGCAGGCCCCAATATACAGAGCTGAGATTTCTCAGGGATTGGCTGGCCATTGCGGTGTGTTTGAAAGCTGTGCAGAGCTCTTGGCTGACCCACTGGAGCAAGGCTTGAATTCCTTCTTTACTTCTCTTTTCCTTTCTTGAAAATGTTCAAGTCAACTCCTTTTGATGGTAAAACAAAACAAAGCGAAAGACCCAGGAAATCATCGAAGTTCTGAGATATATTCCCCCTGACAGCCCAAAAGATGGCAGGAAGAAAAAAGTCCGCTTATAGGTCTTGCCTGGAATTTTTTTTTAACCCCTAAGGAGATTGTCAGTCTGATAAAGGTTAAAGCAACAGTGGGAAAAAAAATTTTTAAAGAAGGAAAATGTGAATAAAGAATAACAGAAAGAAAATAGGACCTTGGTAAGAAAACTATCTAGGAGAATAATTGGAGGAAGCATGGGGTTGTGGAGGAGCTGGGCTTCTGCTCTACTGCTCACCAGCAGTGACCTGGGGCCAGTAGCATATTGCTTTACTTCTCTGGAGCTTAGCTTCTTTGTGAGTAGGATGGGGATAAAAATTCTGCCTTGCTTACCTCCCTGGGTGGTAGTGAGGATCAAATGGATTTTCTTGAAAACATGAAGCGTTTTTGGGATGTAAGTTATGATGATGATGAACATGAGAACCATCGACGCTCCCCGTAAGAAGCTCCCTGGATTGCTTCAGCACCCTAACCTAGCTAGAGAAGAAGGCTATATATTCTGGATACTAGGCCCTTATCAGATATATGATTTGCAAATATTTTCTCCATTCTTTAGGTTGTCTTTTCACTTTCTTGGTAGTGCCCTTTGATGAATAAAAGTTTTAAATCTTGATAGAGTCTAGTTTATCTGTTTTTTCCTTTTGTTGTTCATGCTTTTGGTGTCATTTCTAAGAATCCATTGCCAAATCCAAGGGCAGAGAGAGAAATGGCATTTTCTGTGCTCACATAGGAAGTGGTTCCAGCTTTCCCCCTTAGCCAGCAGTTACAAAGTACTCACTGCTCTATCAGAGGGGTTATCTCATTGACTATCGTCAATTTTCCTCTTTTTTCTTGTTCTTCCTCATCTAGCACTAAAGGTGAGATTGGACCAATCTCAGCACTTGTAAAAGATCTGCCCTGGCTGAAATCTGAGTCAGTTGGATCTGAACTGAGCCTTCTCTTCTAGTTAGGTAGGGTAATGAAAAAATAGCAGCTCGTGCTTTTATTGCCCTGATTATTTAAAAGTGAGAAAACAACAATATTAGATAACATTTTCAATTTTTTTAATTTTGGAAAATTTCAAACGTACACAAGCAGAGATAGAATAGTATAATGAGTACTAATGGACCAAATTCTCATCACTTGGCTTTCACAATGAACAATATTTTGCCATTCTTGGTTCATCTCTCCCCTTCCACCTTTTTTCTCCAACAGTATTTTAAGTCAGATCCCAGACATCATGTCATTTCACTGTAAATTCTTCGGAATGCACCTTTAACTTTTAAAGAACTTAACCATTGTGCTATTATCATGCTTAACAAAATTTATAGTAATTTCTTAATTTAAGTAGTTTAATACCTGGTCCATATCCAGATTTTCCTGATTATCTGAAAAATGTCTTCTTACAGTTGATTTGTTTGAATCAGGATTCAAATGAAATCTACACATTGCATTTGACTATTGCTTCTTTAGAGGAAATGTATATATATATCTTCAGCCTACCACAATAATTTTTCACTTTTATGTTATTAATTTCTACATGCATACACTTTTTTTTTTTGACTGGGTTGTCTTTTTTGATGTTGAGTTGAAAGTGTTCTTTATATATTCTGAATACTAGACCCTTATCTGATACATGATTTGCAAATATTCTCCCATTCTGTAGGTTGTCTTTTCACTTTCTTTTGTGTCCTTTGATGCACAAAAGTTTTAAATCTTGATGAAGTCTGATTTATCTGTTTTTTCTTTTGTTGCTCATGCTTTTGGTGTCATTCCTAAGAATCCATTGCCAAATCCAAGATCATGAAGATTGAATGCTAGGTTTGTTCCTAAGAGTTTTATAGTCTTAGCTCTTACATTCAGATATTTGATCCATTTTGAGTGATTTTTGTATATGATGTGAAGTAAAGTCCAGTTCTCCCAGAACCATTTGTTGAAGAGACTTTCATGTCCCCACTGAATGGTCTCAGTGGGAACATGTGCTCCGGGATTGGGCTTTGTCTTGGAGTTGGGACTGACACCCAGCCTTACTGCTCCCTCCCTGCCCAGCTTCCTGACATAAGGTGCTACTGCCCTTGACTGGTGCCTGTGCGCTTTCCCTGCCTATGTGGTGATTCCACCTCCTTCACTTTCTCCTCCTTTCCTTCAGGGTAGTTTTTAATTACAAGATGAAAACCCTGGGCATTTCAGTCTTATTTCCTTGGAGACTGGTGTGCATAGCCTGGACTGGGAGTTGCTGGGAGGGGTAGAGAAATCGGGCTTCCTGAGGGAGGGAAGGTCAGGTGCAAGAGGAGAAAAGGAATGTAAGTGGGAGGGTGGGGAGGTGACCCTGGCACTAGTGGAGGTTGGTGAGGAAACTGCTCCTTGGTTCAGCTTGTGAGATAGCACCTGTCTACTAAGCATGTAGAGGAGGGCACTGGGATTCCCTTTCTTGGAAGCACGCCTTCTCCAAGTCCACAGTTCAGGTCAGTGAAAGTCTGTTGGCTGAGCTTTGCCCTTGGAGCTGATGTAGCAGTAGTCATAAAAATAATCTTACTGCTCAACGTCTTTGCCTGCCTTCCCAATTACCTCACCTATTGTTCAGGTTACTGATTAAACCTCCCTGGACTTGGGAACCCCCAGGTACCTGAGGGGCAGCCTCCCTCAGCTCAGACCCTGATGGAGTCCATCCCCCAGCAGATGGCTTTTTCTGAATTTTACTTTTGAACAGTACTTAGTATGGTCTGCCCCCTTTCTGTGTGATTTCTGCGGTTCCTTACTGGAGGCCTTGCCCAATGTCCTACCAGCTCCACCTGCTGCCCAGAGCCAGCAATCCCTTGAATAATGCACACGAAGGATGATAGCTGCCTTTTATTTGGTGCCAATAGCTTTACTTAGTCTCCAGTAGGGGCTTAACTTATTCCACCTCCAGTCCTCATAAGAGTTCTGTGCAGGTGGGGATTTTTATTTAATTTTCCACTTGATGGAGGAGAAAACTGAGTCTCAGAGAAGTTAAGTAATTTGTCCCAAATCACATAGCTAGTGTATTGCAAAGCCAGGACTGGAGTCTGGGTCTCTCTAGTCCCAGTGTCTGTGTTCTCACAATTCTGCTCTGTGCTTGGATGGGATGAAGGCATAGGATAACAGGATAGATCATCTAGTTCTATGATCTATGCTCTCATTTTACAGAGAAGAGAAGGGGCTTTGTGGGGTCAAACAGTAGCAGAACTAGATTGAGAAGCAGAGTCCCTGATACTGAATCGAAAGCTTTTGACATTATGTCCCCCGGCCTTCTAAGTCCAGTACAAACAAGTCAAAATTCAAGACCTTGGGGAAAATTTAAATAGCCAGTTAAGTGACCTTCCAATTTAAATGAGTTTCTGAGAGTAGGATTTGAGAGGACTGTAAAGGGAGAACATCAGCTGCACACCGGGTGTATAAGGGATCTGCAGGTGGGGCATCTAGGCAGTGGGGAAGGACAGGGAAGGGTCAGACAGGCAAGACTTTGTAAATTTGGCTGACTTCAGGTTCACCATGGGTCACAGAGCATGAAATCTTTAAAAGGATTACACTGATATTGACTGTACTTGCTAGGAGCTCACATTAAGATACACGAGTTCAGGGCTTATGAACAAAGGGAAAGAATTGTTAGTTAACAAAGTAAGGTAATCAAGTATTTACATTGCACACAAATAGAGATTAATCACTATTGTTGTGTGTGTGTGTAGGCATGGGTAAGAAGAGAGGAGTGGCCTTGTGATATCCATGTCCAGACAGGGAACAATCAGGGACCTACCAGGAAGGCTTTGGGAGGATGCAGGGATCCAGTGGGCATGTAATTGATAGGAGAGAAAAAGTGAAATGCATTTCAGGTGGAGAGTCCCAGATGTGGCCCAGGCCATTGAACAGGGGTGGTGTGGAGTCTTGACTATGGTTGCCATCTTGTGGCTATGTCCTTTTGGTTTCTGAGACCCAGACTTGATTATTCCACCCAGACTTGATTATTCCTCCATGTAATCCTGAATTTTATAGGCTCCTTCCCGCCCACCCACTCCACCCCAGCACCCTGCCTTACCAAGTTCAGAGAAGCATTCTGTTCTGTAAAATTTCCTGGCATTATCTGTCTTATTCAAATGTGCACAATCACTTGAGGTAAAGCCTCAGATTTTATGAATTACATGTGATGACCAAAATGTCCCTATTTATATTTCCTGGGGCTATTATCACAGATCACAACTGTAATAAACTTTTATAGCAACTATGCTATCTGTTTTGGATCCTTGGGTGAAAATAAGAGCTTTGGAGCTTGCTTAAGTTTTGAATGCTTATCACCTGGTTCATTCACTCACAAATGGAAAGAGAAATTTGAGTAATGGGGCTCTCCATCTCAAACCTCGTTGCCAGGCAAGATCTACTGGGTGCTCAGATACAACTAGGACTAGAATGGGCAGCAAATGAACACGTGTAAAATCCTGGGATTTCAAACATCAGAGCTGAGACTAAACAAACTACCCAAGGCTTATGGTCAGAGACTGTTACTCTAAGAGGTTTTCCGACTGGAGCTGTATTTATTGTCCCCTGTGAGTTCCATGGAGCTTGTTCAGCCAGACTTTCAAAGTGGTGGGCTAAATCCAACTTCCTGTTTCTGTAAATAAAGTTTTATTGGAACACAGTCATGCCCATTAATTGATGTATCATCTACGGCTGCTTTCAAGCTTCAACGGCAGGCAGTCTTGAGCAGGTTGGAAAGAAACTGTATGGCCTGCAAAGCCTAAAGCATGTATGAAGTGAGCCTTTACAGAAAAAGTTTGCTGACCCCTGGTCTAGAGGACCATAATTGTTTAGTTCACTTCAAGTTAGTTTTGCTTAGCAGCACTGGGGAAATTTGCTTGTTCCCTTATTCCCTCCCTCCCTCCCTTCTTTCCTTCCTTCTTTCCTTTTTTTCTTCTTTATTAAGAGGTAAGAGTAGTTTAGAGAAGGAGCAATCTGAGATGAGCTGTGAAATAAATGATCTCATAGGATTAGAGGAGAGTTCTTTTATATCAAAGCTGGTGGTATATTCCCTATCCAGTCCCTGATTTTTATAAATAAAAAAGTAATGAAATGCTTCAAACATACAGTAAAGTACTATACTAATACCACCACCAGGATTCTGTAGATCTAAACAGCTTATCACTTTTTAAAAAAAGAAATAAAACATAACAGATAAGGCTTATCTATACCCTTTTGACCCTATTTCCTTCCTTCTTAAAAGGTAAACACTATCTTGAACCTGGTATGTATTCTTCTGGTCTATTTTTTAATATTTTTACTACATAATGTGTGTATAGCCATATATCCATCCAGCCAAGTAGAAGGTTCTTTATGGAGCTAAATGAGGCAGGGAGAAAAAGAACTGCATCAAGAACTGGTGAATTGGGGGGTGAAGAGGGAGCAATTCTCCCTAAATTTACATGAGATAATCTAGATAAAACCACCTATCAACAAGCCTGCCACACAAGAGGTTCGTGGTGATGCTGTGGTTGTGTCTGAGTCAAGATGGATCCCATCTGTGCAGAGGAGATAAAATTATGATGTTGCTAACATCTCTTTCCACTCCAGGGTGAGGCGGGGTTTCCCTCTCATGGACTCCAGCACTCAAACTTGCTTTTGGGAATAGATCAGATAAACCTTTTAAACTGAGGTGTAAATGAAGGATAATAGCTTAGAGCAGCAGTCTACAAAGTGGGTTGGGAGGAACCTCAAGGTGTTAATAGTTGTTCCTTGGCAAACAGAGTTCCATAGTTATATAAGTTTGTGAAGGGTCATTTACTATGTTTTCCTCCTGGGGATTCACAGTATATTAGAGGCTCAGAGAAGTTGTGTGGTAAAGAAACTGCTTTAACTTTATTTAATCCAGTATTTCACAGACCTCTTTGACTATGGAATTCTTTTTTTTTATCATGTAATATCTATTATCATCTTGAATAAATCTTGTTGGGAAATTTAGGAATAGAGCATGACTCTTAGGTGTTCATATCATTTTTTTAAAAATTAATTAATTAATTTATTCTTGGCTGTGTTGGGTCTTTGTTGCTGCGCACGGGCTTTCTCTAGTTGCGGTTTGCGGGGGCCACTCTTCGTTGTGGTGCGCAGGCTTCTCATAGCAGTGGCTTCTCTTGTTGCGGAGCGCGGGCTCTAGGTGCGCGGGCTTCAGTATTTGTGGCACATGGGCTCTAGAGCGCAGGCTCAGTAGTTGTAGTGCACGGGCTTAGTTGCTCTGCAGCATGTGGGATCTTCCTGGACCAGGGCTCGAACTTGTGTCCCATGCATTGGCAGGCAGATTCTTAACCACTGTGCCACCAGGAAAGTCCTCCTTTTGTTTTTATTTTTATTTTATTGAGGTAAGAACACTTAGCTTGCCCTCTAGCCACTTGACAGGTTTTGAGTGTATAATACATATTGTTGACTAGGTACGATGTTGTATGGCAGATCTTTAGAGCTTATTCATCTTACTTAACTGAAGCATTATACCTGTTGATTAATAACTCCCCCTTCCTCCAGCCCCTGGTAACAGCCATTCCAGTCTCAGATTTTATGAGTTTGACTATTTTAGAAACCTTGTATACATGGAATTGTACACTACTTGTCTTTCATATTCTCAACTGGGGATAAAAATATGAACCTCTAATTGTGGGAGTTCAGCCAAAGGGCAAAGGGGTGTGGGCCAACGTGGGGCCTCGGAAATCACAGGCATCGGCACTACTTGGGAGTCGGCTTCTGCTAACCCCTCCAAGTTCTCCTCCCTTGTCCCTGCCGCTGACGTGCCTCAGCCAGGCCCTGTGCACCCTGCAGCCAGTGGCCCCTCTCTCCCCAACCCCACCTCTTCTCTCCTTCCAGGCAGACATCTTCTCTGGGGCCATATTCATCAACCTGGCCTTGGGCCTGAATCTGTACCTGGCCATCTTTATCTTACTGGTAATCACTGCCCTTTACACAATCACAGGTAAGTCCCCTCGAATGACTCAGCCCAAGCCCAGCTTGGGGTTAGGCACTTGTGAAGACGTGGCTTCTCCTCTCAAGGAAGAGATCCACCCAGGAAACAGTTCAAGGAAACAGTTGTAGGTGGCCCCAGAAAAATCCAGTGCTGGTGGGAACAGTCAGGACAGCTTCTTACAGGAGGTGGGACAGGGTTTGGCTTTGCAGGTTGTGGAGAGAACTTGGCTGAGTCGGGAGAAGCAGGGAGGGAGTGCCAGGCTCGGGGAGAGGTGGGAGCAAGGGAATGGAGTCAGGAATGGGAGTGGCAGTGCCGGGGCAGGGTGAGCAAGCAGATGAGTTCAGCTGGAGGAGGGACATCAATGGGAGGTAGCTGAGCGTGGGGGGTGTAGAGGATGCTAAGACCTGATAGTTCAAGTGGGGTCACAGTGTGGGGGCCTTAGAAGCCAGACAGAGGCCTTGGATTTGATGTGACAGGGACTGGGAGGCACTGTAGGGAGGAAGGGAGGGAGTGACACACAGAGACCTTAGAGGAAGGCTCCAGAGGCGACTGGAGAAGCCGGCGGCACTAGTCACCATGGGGCACCTTTGCAGAGGTTGCTCTGCCCAGTTAGGGGAGCCAGGGCCAGCGATGGAGCTTGCTGCCCAGCTGGAGCCCCATGGCGCTGGGGATAAGAAGTTACTCAGATGGCCTGAGAGAAGAGAGAGTGGACTGATTTGGTTATGTCCCCAGACATCTTGTTGAGATGTCAGCTCTTTGCTCTTCCCTGCCTTTGTTTGCGCAGATGCTTCTCACCATAGCCATTTCCTGGCTTAAAGTGGTCACATCAAGCTCTCCGTCCTCAAATAGGGAGAAACATCCTCTCTCCAAGGCCTTTCCAGCATTTCTGTGAAAAGTGGAGATACTGGAACATGCTGGGTGGCAGACCTCTGTAACAGGAAAAGGGAGGGAAGGAAAGGAAGGCAGACTGAGGGGTGCAGAAGGTGTGCAGAGGGAGAGGAGTGCGGGTGGGGGTGAGGGTGGGGAAAAGAGGTGGGCTGACAGGTTGCCCTCCTACCTGAGGTTAGATGCCTTGTCTCCTTTGCTTGCTCAGGGGGCCTGGCGGCTGTGATTTACACGGACACCTTGCAGACGGTGATCATGCTGGTGGGGTCTTTTATCCTGACTGGGTTTGGTAAGTGGGGCTGGGGCAGGCTGAGGAGGTGGGGGGGCAGAGTTAGAGGCCCAGGGAGAAAAAACGAGTCCAGCCTCCCTGTCTGCTGCTGTCCTAGACAGTGAGCTTGGTATGCTCTGCTCTCCCCAGGGGAGTAGACTGGCCTAGATTGGCAGTCACTGTGGGTGTGCAAGGGACACCTTTCCTAGCCCTGGAGGTTTCAGGCTGGGCCCGGCCCAGACAATACCTGGATTCCTTGCTGCCCTCTCTAGACAGTCTGGGCCAGTGGGCCCCAGTGTGGGCCGCTGATGTCACGAGAGGTCTTCTCTCCACAGAGAAACTGGACTAAAAAAGGATAAGGCTAAATATCTATTAGGCTAAATATATTTAAATGTTGCATCTTAAATCTCAGATTATGTCATCTACATTTTGATGTTAAATGTCTTTTATGAATTGACCATTTTCTTATTTATTTCCTGATTTGGTAAAATTTAAAAGATCAGCCACAAAGTAAGTCAGAAAGAGAAAAACAAATACTGTATGCTAACACATATATATGGAATAAAAAAAAAATGGCTCTGATGAACCTAGGGGCAGGACAGGAATAAAGACACCGATTTAGAGAATGAACTTGAGAAGACTGTGGGGGTGGGGGTAGGGGAAGCTGGTACGAAGTGAGAGAGTGGCATGGACATATATACACTACCAAATGTAAAATAGATGGCTAGTGGGAAGCAGCTGCATAGCACAGGGAGATCAGCTGGGTGCTTTGTGACCACCTAGAGGGGTGAGATGGAGAGGGTGGGAGGGAGGCTCAAGAGGGAGGGGATATGGGGATATATGTATACATATAGCTGATTCACTTTGTTATATGCAGAAACTAACAAAACATTGTAAAGCAATTATACTCCAAAAAAGATGTTAAAAAAAAAAATCAGCCACTCTGTAATCCCCGTCCTCTCGGTTTTGAAATTTTATTTGTTTATGAAATCCTAAGGACAAGACTGGAAACCCTACAAATAGAGGTACTTGTTATGGGAGGACATAAAATGCCATTTTATTTTTAAGGGGGCCTATGCTCTCTGTGTGTCCTCTGAAGCTTCTTATCCTCTCTCTATGCTATGTTTTCCAAGACCTTCCATTTGATTTTCCCCGGTGGTCCTCAGGGGTCTGGAGCAGGGGAAAGGAATGCCTTATTCTGCAGCACAGGGTCTGGAATGCCTTATTCCCACAGCCAAGAGGTGGCAGGGCTCCAGGCTTCCTCACCCATTCTCTCCCATCCCACCACACTGCTGGGACTGGGGGCCTAGCCTGTGTCTGTGTCCAGAATCCCAAAGGCCACTGCTGATAGCAGGGGGTGAGGGGAAAAACAGAGTCTTTGAATCCGGTTCAAAAGCAAGGTCTTTTTTTTAATAATTCAAATACTTTCCCTTTGTAAAGAAGTTTATGGTTGGAGTACTTTCACAGGTTGTTGCTTTGGACCCTCACAGTAGCCCCCTGAGGGGGCTGGGCAGGGTTAATAATCCCATTCTATGGATGAGAAAGCTGAAGCCCAGAATGGGACAATGACTTGCCCAAGACCCCACAGTGAGGGCTCTGGCTGTGGGTTTCTCAGGCATCCACAGGAAGAAACTGCTATGAAGAGTTGAGAGTCTCATAATGTTGACTTATGTTACCACTGTTTTCCAGCTTTTCACGAAGTGGGAGGGTATGATGCCTTCATGACGAAATACATGAATGCCATTCCAACTGTGGTTTCTGATGGAAACACCACCATCAGGAAAGAATGCTACACCCCAAGGGCTGACTCCTTCCACATCTTCCGAGATCCTCTCAAGGGAGACCTGCCATGGCCTGGGCTCATCTTTGGGTTGTCCATCCTCGCCCTGTGGTACTGGTGCACAGATCAGGTACCCATGCTGGATGTGTGGGGAGGAGAGGGTCTTCCCTAGGGTGCTACAGAGACTCCTGTCTGCCTGTGGCTTGTGGGGCTGGGAAAGGTAGGGCAGGGCTCATGTGGTCTGAGGGCTGCTGAGCCTCGGTGACATCGGAGTGCCAGGCCAAAGACCCGGGATGGTGGGGGAAGCTGGGGTGGTTAGAGCCTGTTGCGGGGTCTCTTGCCTACACCCCTCCCTCACTGGGCTTTCCCTGGCAGGTCATTGTGCAGCGGTGCCTCTCGGCCAAAAACATGTCACACGTGAAGGCTGGCTGCATCATGTGTGGGTACCTGAAGCTGCTGCCCATGTTCCTCATGGTGATGCCAGGGATGATCAGCCGCATCCTATACACAGGTGATGCCTTCTGCTGGACTTGCTGGCCTCTCTCTTCCATTTTCCTGGCTCCAAGTCACTTCTAAAGTCCTGTAGATCCCTGTTTCTTTTTTTCTGCCCTCTTCTTTTCTTGCCATGATTACGAAGCATTATTGTATCCCCCTGCCCCAGACAGCGAGCAACTTGAGGCCACAGAATGTGTGGAGTTGTGTTCCCTGGTTCTTTACATTGGCAATTATTTTTCCCCTTTTGCAAATTCTCTAAAGTCATGACATGCCTCCAACTATAGCTTCTTCTAGCTAATATTTACTTATTTTTTGCTCTGTCTTCTCCCCAACCCCCAGGCTATAGTAGTGTGTATGATGCCCTTAATGTCAAAGGACCGCAGCCAGTCTCTAACTGCCTGCTGCCCTGTTTCCTGGACCATTTCTGTGAAGGGGCCCCGAGCCCTGCACTTTGCTATCCAGGGTGTTAGATTCTTCCCTGGCCTGTTTGTGGCCTCTCCTACACTTCCGTTTGCTTGTGTTTTTTGGTCAGCCATCATAGGTCCAAACTGTTTGCTGGAATATAAAATAATGGCAAAAAGAGAGCACCACAGAGTGAAAGTTTGATAAGCACCTTCCAAAATGAAGACAAGACAGTCTGGGGGCACTTGTTGCCGTTGGCTACATGCTCCTAATAGTGCTTTCACCCTCCTATACTGGCTCACCTGTCATGAGAAAAATATATCTAACTGAAGATTTTAAAGTATAATGGATATAACACACAGACAAATATTTGAGGTGGTGCTGTGATGATTCGGTACTATATGGGGCAGCACTAAATGACCTACCTGTAGTAGGTACCTAATAAATGCGTGTAGATCTGAATTCTATAGAAGTTTTTAGAACTTCCTCCATGTCTCTAGATCATGTCCCCTTCCCCTCCCAGGTTACTGCCTCTCTATTTCTAGCCCAGATTTTCCACATCTGGGAAGTTCTACCCCACATTCCTCCCACTGGGGAATTCCCTTAGTTGTCTAGATGTTCAACCCTACTTGCAAGAGCTGTTGAAAACAAACCTCAAAATTAGGAACTGCAAGTCACTGTGATCTTCAGGAGAAACAAGAACACAGTCAATGCTGAGCAGAGTAGCTAGCTAAAGTCTGAGGACCATGCCCTCTCCTTTCCTACGTAAGCATTTCTTTGCTTCTCCCTCATCTGCCTAGGAACTGTCTTTCCTCCCCAGGCAGAGCTTGGGAATGGTCAGGGCCAGCAGGGCAGGGGGATGGCGTGGAAGGGCTTAGTGGGAGCTGTGCTCTTTGTGGAACCATTTCAGGGCCATGGGCAGGAACGTCCTATTTGAAGCCCTGTCTTAAGAAGGTGAATCTTGGAAATAGCTCCCGGATGTCTGCTTGCTGACATGACTTTTCATCTCTCCTCAGAAAAAATTGCCTGCACTGTCCCCTCGGAGTGTGAGAAATATTGCGGCACCAAGGTTGGCTGTACCAACATGGCCTACCCGACCTTGGTGGTGGAGCTCATGCCCAATGGTGAGAGTTGTCCCTGCTGGCAGGGTCTTTCTTGGGAGGCTGATTGGGCTTGGGCTCTATCTACGTAGTGGTCTGTGGGCCTTCTGGGGCAAAGCCGTTTCTGAGCCTGGGGTGCTAGTAGGGAAAGCCTCATTCCGGGCGTCCTCAGTTTTTGAGCAGGTCTTGCCTTAGTAGGGAGGAGACATCTGGCTTGGTTGGGCTCCATGAGTCCTGGCACTTGTCCATCAGTCAGGCATGGAAAGGAGATAATCTGAAAACATGTTAGGGAAAAACACGACTTTTTCATGCTCACCTAGAAAGTCTTTCGATGCTCTCCAACAGACATTAACATGAGGCTTGAACTAAATGGAGTTTTACCTGGAGAATGAATTGACTTCCAAGCTGTTCCAAAGAAAAACATGGAGAGAAAGGCAAAGAGCAATTTTAGCTCTAGAATGAGGAAGTTCAAGGCAGTAGGTAGATTGGATACAAGGGGGTTTCTCATTATACAGAAGGTGGTGTCCTAAGAAAGTGAATACTTAGAGTCCAGAATAGTTAGTTTTGGGATAGACCTGTATGGTTACTGTTCATCTTCATGTTGAAGAAAAATCTAATTCTGGCTTAAGGGATGGAAATCTCATTAGGTTAGGGGTCCCAGGAGACAAAAAATTCAAAGGTATTGATCAGGAAAATTTAGAATAAACATAAAATTTTATTACTGAAAGGAAACATGGAGATCATCTAGTCAAACCTGTTCATTTTACAGTTGGGGAAATTGAGGCCTACAGAGAGAAAGTGACTTTTCCAAGGCCACACAGTAACTCAGCGTCTGGCATGGTTAACTCAGCTGAAGACTAGAATTTAGGAATTTGGATTTTTTTTTTTAAACCACAGACTGGATAGATGACCTTGGGCAAACGCTTTGCATTCAACTTCTGTAAAAATGGGAGTAATAGTTAACTATTCCACTGAGCTGGGTTGCTTATTAATTAAGGTTGCAATTAACAAGAATCATGGCTCTTTTAGAGTTCTGGCTGGGATTCTGGCCTCTGTGGCGTGTTTATGCTATTTCCTTAGACTGGCAGATCCTGGGTGAGGACTGTAGCTCTGAATACTGTGCTAGAGTGGATTGTGCATGACAGAAAGCTGTGTGGCACATAGGACACCAAAATGCTGCTTTTGCATGTACCATTGTCGTTCCTCACTTTTGGCTGGAATCTGGCTTCTGTAAACAGCAGATTCCCCAATGACCTCTCCATGCTAGATCAAACAGATATTTTCCATTGGTCCCTCAGTAGCATTCAGCATTATTGATCACTCATCTTTTTTGAGTTATTCCCTTCTCTTGGATTCCATAACACTATCCTCTTCTGTTTGTCTTCCCCCCCCGCCCCCCGCCCCCATCCTTTCCAGCTGTTCCTTTTTGTCTCATTTACAGATTCAGCCTCCTTCGCTCAGCTAGTAAATATTCCCCCACCAATCCATCACCAAATTCTGTCCATTTTACCTCCTAAGTATCTCTTATATTCATCTACCTCCTTCTCTTGTTATCTCCATCACTCTACTCTGGTATACCGTTACTTGTTGCCTGGACTGCTCTAAAATTATGTTAAACAAATATTTGTTGTGTGAATAAATGAACGTGAGTCTGAGAATAGTATCATACAGAGGGAAGAAAACTCTATCCCAGCTGAGCAATTAACTGGTAAAGTAACTCCGAGCAAATGGCAGAACTAAGACTTGAAGCCCTACCTACTAACTCCTTGAAATGGATCTTTGTTTTATTAATTGAAAAATGAGACAGTTGGATGAGATGGTCTTTATAACTCCTACTATAGCTCCAATAGTCTGTAGTCTACATGATAGACACTCAAGTGGGACCATTAAAAAAAATGTCCCAACAAATGACAAAATAATCAGAATAGGCAACCTTTATTTTTCTTCTTGTGAGGCTGTAGATGAAAACACAGCTATTTATTTACAGATACAATACCTAGAAGGTGACAGAACAATGTTCCAAAAAGATCTCAAGAAGCAGGAATGTTGACTCAAAGCTAACCAGCTGAAGTTTAGTAGAGATATATGTCAAGTTCTATTATACAGGGATAGTACAAGAAACTGAAGATGTTTAGCTTGGAGAAGAGAGAGTTCAAGAGAATATGAGTTGTCTTTGAATATGTGAAAGATGGAAAAGTGGATGAAGAGTAATACCGCTTCTGGTGGGTGGCTGAGGCTATCAACAGGCAGATATCTGCCTAGTTAGGACTGTCCAAGAGGGAGCAGACTCCTGTTGCTGCAGGGTTTAGGCAGAAGAAAAGTTGTGGAAAGGATTTGTGTATCAGATGGGTGGTAGGCCTAGGTGACCTCTAAGGTTACCTTTACTTCTGGGATTGTACGCTCAATAGTGGGCCCTCAGCATGGCCTGGCCTCCTAGCCTCAGTAGGGACAACCTCGTGCTCTCCTTGGTTAGTATTTCACAGAGATGTGAAACTATCACCACAGTCAATTTTAGACAATTTTCGTCACGCCCCAAAGAAATCTTGTACCCGTTAGCAATCACTCTATGTTTCATCCTAGCCACCCCACAGCCCTAGGCAACCACGAATCCACTTTTTGTCTCTATGGATTTGCTTAGTCTGGACATTTCATATAAATGGAATCATACAATATTTGTCCTTTTGTGTCTGGCTTCTTTCACTTAGCATAATGTTTTCAAGGTTCATCCATGTTGTAGGCATGTACTAGTATTTCATTCCTTTTTTAAAAATGATATTCCACTGGATGGATATACCACATTTTGTTTATCCATTTATCAGTTGATGGACCCTGTGTTGTTTCTGCTTTTTGGCTATTATAAATAATACTGTTATGAACACCCATGTACAGGTTTTTGTACAAACCTATGTTTTTATTTCTCTTGGGTAGATGCCTAAGAGTGGAATTGTTGGGTCATATGTTAACTCTATGTTTAACTATTTGAGTAAATATTTACCACAGTGGTGGTACCATTTTACATTACTGCCAGCAATGTATGAGGTTCCTATTTCTCCACATCATTACCCATGCTTGTTATTATCTGTCTTTTTAAAAATTATAGCCCCTCCAGGGGGTGCAAAGAAGTATTTTATTGTGATTTTGATTTGAATTTCCCTGATGCTTAACAACTTTTCATGTGATTATTAGCCACTTTATCTTCTTTGGAAAAGTGTCTATGTAGGTCCTTTGCCCATTTTAAATTAGGTTATTTGTCTTTTTATTATACAGTTGTAGGAATTTTTTATATATTCTGTATAATAGACCCTTATTAGATATATGCAAATATTTTCTCCCATTCTATGGGCTGTCTTTTCACTTTCTTGAAACCTTGTCTTTTGAATCCTAGTTTAACTATTTCTTCATTATCATTAATCTTTTGAGTGAGAGACCTTGTAAAAGTCTGCTCAGATGGAAACACGTACACACACACACACACACACACACACCACCATCACCACCACCACCATCACCGCCACCACCATCAATCACCCAACTGCAAAGCATTTACCTCATGTGTATTTTGTCCCTAGCTCTTTGTTGACTGCTGTGGGCTTACAATGTATTTTTAAGCTACAGTCCATTCCTTAAAGTTCTAATTTTTCTGGAGAGATAAATCAGAGAATATGGTGTGGTGTAAGAAGCCAAAAAACTTTCTAAGTCTTCACACTTTCCAAGCACAAAAGAGCTGAGGTTCTCCATGTACCACTCAGAACCTCCTTTTCTTTCAGGACTTCGAGGCCTGATGCTGTCAGTCATGTTGGCCTCTCTCATGAGCTCCCTGACCTCCATCTTCAACAGCGCCAGCACCCTCTTCACTATGGACATCTACACCAAGATCCGGAAGAGAGCATCTGAGAAAGAGCTCATGATTGCAGGAAGGTAAGTTCAGCTCCCCCTGTCATGCACCATAGAAAGCTTGAATGATCAGAGAGTTTCCCTCAAGCTGGGGAAGATTGGTACATGCTGGGTAGAATGGGAGTAACCTCTGTGGCAAGTTATATTTGCTTTCAGTGGCATTTAACTTTAAATTAGAGATCATCAAACAATGTCCTTCTGAAGCAGGAAATGACATCAGAGATCATTTAATCTAACCTCAGTTTGTCAATAAACAAGATGAGGTTTGTCCTGCCCAAATCAGGAAGCAGAGGCAGGACTGGAACCCATGGCCAACTGAGTCCTTGTCCAAGGCCCTTTATGCTGTCCCACGCTTTCTTTCTCAGCCCTCCACACTGCAGCTCTCCTCACTGGGCTTCTTTTAGGCCCAGGTGCCTCCAGTACCTTGACCCTTTGCTGTAACATTTTTCAGGACCATTGTGAGGATTTGGTGATATTATGCTTGTGAACATGCTTTGTAAAGTCTAAAATACCAGGCTATGTGCGCGCTTGTAATGGGCACAACAGGATACTGAATGCAGAAAGCATTAATCCGTGGGTGAGGTGTGCCCATTATCCCGATTATCATGGAGCAGATGCTCTGGATAGAGGATTAGCAGAAGCTCTGCTGTGTCTCTCCATGGGGCTAAGGCAGGCCAACCTCCTCAGGGGAGGTGGAAAAAGTCCCTGGGATGTCTGTCAAGGGAAAGGTTCCCAGGGAATGCTGCCACCTCATAAATCTCATGAGCAAGATTAGGGCAAAGGAAGGAAAGGAAAATGGCAGGCCACTTTCAGGAGATGAGACACCTGGCACTCAGGGGAGGTCTGACCACTGGGCCAGAGTCCACCACTCTGCTTCACTGGAAGCAGCACGGTTACCCTGACAGGGTTTTCCTTAGAAAGAAGTTTACTGGTGTTTTTCTGCTATTTATAAGGCTCAAGATGCAACATGGGAAGAAAACCATTTTGTTGCTTTGCTCAGGGCTGGACCTCTTGGCCCTGAGATTATGTTGGGGCTCATATTTTTTTTGTGCATCCAATGACTGCTGCCCAGGGGTTTGTCCCTGTCCTAGATGAACTTACAGTTACATGAAACAATTCCAAACTTTGCTGTGGCACCTGTAAGAGCAATCAAGGGCTCAGAGAAGGGAGAGATGAGTGCACCATGCAGTAGCTGAGGAAAGCTCCTGGGGGAGCTGCATCCAAAATAGTGGATAAGAGTTGGGTAAATGGGAGGCAGTGGGAAGGGCATTTTAGAGGGAGAAATATGTGAGTGAAAACACTGCCCCGCAAAGGTTAGCTTAAGACTCTTGCCTTAAATTCAGGTAGGAGAGATAAGAGAATCACAGCCTTCCTTCTATTTAAATCCAGACGTTATAAGGAACCCTCCAGTCTGTTCAGGACTTGAAGTGAAACTCAAAAGGAGGAAAGCTAGAGAATTCCCCGGTGGTCCAGTGGTTAGGACTCTGTGCTCTCGCTGCCAAGGGCGCAGGTTCAATCCCTGGTTGGGGAACTAAGATCTGCAAGCCACGTGGCGTGGCCAAAGGAAAAAAAAGGAGAGCTGGCTCCAAGGTCCATACCTCTGTTCCTATACTCCACTGCCTCTCAAAGTGGGATTCTCTCCTGGTGGTTACTGGGTCTACTTTACTATTGAAAATCAAGTGCATTTTACTTACAGGTGAAGAAGATTTTCCTGAAGAAGCAGAATACAGAAGAAAAGAGTCTCAGTGAATTTGCTAATTATTTTTCCTTGCTGTGGTCATATAAAACTTTATATCTATCTATCTATCTATTTTTATGTGTACATCTATATTTGCTAGTTATACAGACACACACACACACACACACACACACACACACACACACACACACACATATATACAGTGATATATATTTATTCATGTGGAGGCATTTATTGACACCCTATTGTGGGGGCTTTGATTTCAGGTTGTTCATGCTGGTGCTGATTGGCATCAGCATTGCCTGGGTCCCCATTGTGCAGTCAGCACAAAGTGGGCAGCTCTTTGATTACATCCAGTCCATCACCAGTTACTTGGGACCACCCATTGCAGCTGTCTTCCTGCTTGCTATTTTCTGCAAGAGAGTCAATGAGCAGGTAGGTATCATACATGTCTAGAAAAATCATTCTGGAACAGAAATTCCCATCTGGATTTGTATATTCTCTGGGAGGGATTCTATTTCCCAGAGATCTTAAGCAGGAATGAACGTGCTGCTGAGGGTTTATATGGAAAAGCCTCCAGGGACCATGGGACTCTCCTGGGTTCACATTCTCTCGGACTTCCCTCTTCTCTTTGCTGCAGGTTCCAAATTAATTCCCAACTAATGATGTATGTTTTCCATCCACTCTTGGTGATTTTGACCCAACTGCATGGCACTCCCTGGGAAGTTTGTAGCCCCTGGGTGAGCAGCTCCAGAGGAAGTTCTAGCACAGGCTACCTCCTTGGTTCGGCAGTGAGCTAGATTTTCCAGCCAGCACTTTTCAGGGCCCAGTGAAGGACCAAGTAGTGATACTCAAGCAGGATAGGGATGAGGGACTGTCAGGAATCTCACCTGTTGAGAGAGTTTGTGTGTGTGGATAATGGAAGACTCAGCTGGAAAGGCAGGTTAAGGTTAGACTAGGCATGGTCCCTTTGAAAGCCAGGCTGAAGAATTTGGGCCATCAGTGGGGCAACGTTGCAGATTTTGAAGCACCACGAAAAGGATGCCTTTGGATTAGACTTCTGACTGGGATGTTGCTCAGTGTCTCTGTATCCAACCATCTCTATGCCTGGGAAGGATTGGGAAGGGGTAGGGGTGTTGACTATGTAGCTGACTGTCTGAAACAATATAAACAGTGATGTATTTTTGGTTAGACAACCCCTTTCTCTCAATAGGACAGAGACAGATATATATCAGGGAAACACTTCACTGCAGTGACCCAGAGTTGAGGTGTGTGAATCACAACACGTGTCTCTCTTCCTTTGTCACTTGTCATTAGGAACATAGTCCAGATTTGCTGGGAACACAAAACTGGGTGCATGGATAAGTGGCCTTGAGAGATCAGAATTAAACCTGCAAGTGATCTTGGCAAGTTAGGAAATTGGCACACATCTTGGAATACGTTTCAATAGGGATTGACAGAAACTGGTTCACTGGGAGATTTCTAAAATTCAGGTAAGGAAAGTGTGGCTAGAAGCCCAGCTGGGTATTGCAGTGGGCCACAAGCAGACTCAGTTCAGCAATGGACCAGAGCTTTCAAAAAGTAAGGCTAGGGACTTCCCTGGTGGTCCAGCAGTTAAGACTCCAAGCTCCCAATGCAGGGGGCGCAGGTTCGACCCCTGGTCAGTGAACTAGATCCCGCGTGCTGCAACTAAGACCCAGCACAGCCAAATAAATAAATAAATAAATATTTTTAAAAAAAGTAAGGCTAAGAATTGGAATAGATTGTCATGGTTCTCAACTGGGAGTAATTTTTCCCTTTCCCAGGGGATATTTGGTGATGTCTTGGAACATTTTTTTTTGTATCTGTGAAAATTTAAAAATTATATTTCATATTTTAAAATTTTGGTCAAACAGAAATTGCTTTGATACCCCAAATCCAGATTATTACCTACATTTCAAAATTCCTTAAGGAAAGGTTCAGTTTATCCTACTATTTTGATTTCCTTGGTAGGAGATATAGCTATATATCTTTATGTCCATGTCTATGACACTCTGAAAGGAATAAACACATTTTGTTAGCATTGTTCTCCTTCATTTGGCAGTTATTTACAACCACTCTTCAACTAACTTCAGAAGTATTCCAAGTTATTAAAGGGAGTGCTTTCTGGGTATGTAAACACCCAATAACTACTGTATTGGGAACATTTCTTTTAAAGGTGCACTAAATTCATCTCTTTAATTAGGAAATGAGATGACTAATTTTCACATCATAAATGCAACATTCTCTTATTTCATTATTTTTTTTAAAAATTTATTTATTTAATTTATTTTTGGCTGTGTTGGGTCTTCATTGCTGCACGTGGGTTTTCTCTAGTTGCAGCGAGTGGGGACTACTCTTTGTTGCGGTGCACAGGTTTCTCATTGTGGTGGCTTCTCTTGTTGCAGAGCATGGGCTCTAGGCACGCGGGCTTCAGTAGTTGTGGTTCGCAGGCTCAGTAGTTGTGGCTCGCAGGCTTTAGAGTGCAGGCTCAGTAGTTGTGGCGCACGGGTTTAGTTGCTCCGCGGCATGTGGGATCTTCCCGGACCAGGGCTTGAACACGTGTCCCCTGCATTGACAGGCAGATTCTTAACCACTGGACTACCAGGGAAGCCCTTATTTCATTATTTTGGAACATTTTTTTTCTTGGCCACGCCGTGCTGCTTGTGGGATTTTTAAAGTTCCCTGATCAGGGATCAAACTAGGGCCCTCTGCCGTGAGAGCATGGAATCCTAACCACTGCATGGCCAGGGAATTCCCATTTGGGAACACTTGTGATTGTTATGATTTGGAGAATGTTACTGGTACCTAGTGGGTAGAGACCAACATTCTACAATGCACAAGATACCCTCCTACCCCGCTTCCCCCAACAAAAAATTATCCAGCCCAAATGTCACAGTGCTGAGGGTGAGAAGCCCTGGCCCAGAGTCTCTGGAGAGTAGCACACAGAGACTGCAAAGTGATTCTCAGGACTCGTCTCACACTCTGTTTGCTGAGGGGTGACCAAGTCTTGAGGAAAATTTCAAAGGATCCCAGATTTTTCTTTCTTTTTTTTTTTTTAAATAAATTTTAAGCTACACTAACTTTTTTTTTTTACTTTTAATTAATTAATTTATTTAGGTTGTTGCTGCATTTTAGTTGCAGCACGTGGGATCTTCGTTGCGGCACGCAAACTTGTAATTGCGGCATGCATGTGGGATCTAGTTCCCCCACTAGGGATCGAACCCAGGCCCCCTGCATTGGGAGCGTGGATTCCTACCCACTGGGCCGCCAAGGAAGTCCCCCAGATTTTTCAAGAGCCTTTTGAGAATAGAGACTAAAGGAATAAGAGCAGACTAATTGCCAAAAGAAAAGGAAAACCTAAGCGAGTTTTATCAATACTATTCACACAAACTAAAGTTAAGAAATAAATTTTTTACTGAAAAAGTGTATGAGGGACAAACGGAACATCTTTTTCTTCTTCCTTATTCATTTATTCATCCAGCAGACACTTCCAGATGCCAGCATAGGGCTAGGCATTAGCAACACACAGGGAATGAATCCTGGTTCCTTCTCTGGGCAAGCTCCCAGTTCAGATGGGGAGACAGGAGCGAATGCATGATTACACGGCAGTGTGGTCGGTGCTGGTATGGAGGTGGGTCCACAGTGCTGCAGCCACAGCAAGGAGGATGCACCCACCCAGTTCTGTCTAGGCAGAAGGAGAGGAGACCTTCCAGCTAGGGCAAGATTCCCAGGAAGGGATGAACCTGTGCCCTCCTAGGTAGAGAGAATGACCTGTGCAAAGAGACAGGACATGAACATACATGACACGTTTAAAGAATAGCTGGTAATTTAGCACACCTGTAATATACAGTGTCGGGGTACAGATGGCTAGCAAAGGAGCTGTTCAGACCAACACTTGACAAAATCACGAAGGCTCCTTTTGGCCACCCTTCTATGTGCTCACTCTGCTTTGTCATTGGTCCTCTTAAAATATGACCTGTAGACTCAGACCTTGTCCTCTAGGTGAGAACTGACTGAAATGAAGGAAAGAAGGAAGGAAGAAAGGAAGGAAAGGAGGGAGGAAGGAAGAGAGGGAGGGAGGGAGGAAAGAAAGGTTTTTTTTGAAAACCTGAAAAATTGTCCCCCAATGTTACTAGTCTCTTAAGGGCTTTCCATAATTCTAATATGTAAACCCAAAATTTAATGTAAAGACACACAGTATAATTTTATGTTCTCAAATTAAAAACAGTGACTTTGGATCTATAAAAGGGGGTGATGGAAAATTCCTTTCTCCTCTGTCCCCAAAAGACCCAATTTCTTTTTCCATGTCTTCAAGGAATACAAATTACTTCACAAGTAATTGCTGTACATCTGAATGTGCCTAAATCTGGAGGCTGATGGTAAAAGTAGCTGCAGGTAGAGAAATTCAAATTATTTTTAAAGTTAAAGGGAATTAAGGCCTTTGGAATTAAGGCCTTAGGTTGCTATTCTAACCAGTTATTAGACACTTTACTCCATTATCTTGTGAATCCTTGTTTTATGACTTACATAAAATCACATTACTGAAACGTGGTAAACGCAACCACTGAAGGCCTGATGTAACATTCCTAACCGTATTCTGAACTCCACTGTTTCCGTTTTAGACAGCCTGGAGCTCTCATTTCTCTCACTGTTATTCTTTTGCCTCTGTCCCCACAGTGAATGTGCAGCTGTTTTCTGTATACAGTGTTTCTTAACCCAGGTTTTTCTTTCACAGGGAGCCTTTTGGGGACTGATCATTGGATTTGTGATTGGGGTGTCCCGTATGATTGCTGAGTTTGCCTATGGAACTGGGAGCTGCATGGAGCCCAGCAACTGTCCCACAGTTATCTGTGGTGTACACTACTTGTACTTTGCCATCATCCTCTTTGTCATTTCTCTCATCATCATCCTGGCTGTCTCCCTCTTCACCAAGCCCATTCCAGATGTGCATGTGAGTATCCATCTGGGAGACCTGTCCTGCCCTGGTTTCATGTTCATGCTGCAACACCCATCTTGGTTGCCTTTGGCTCAATCAGACGTCACCAACTCACGTGACTAAAATAGGCCATCCTTGCTTTTGGTGTCATGTAGAAGGATACAGGACAGAAAACACGGTTTCCCAGTAGAGCAGTGTTAAGAGTGTGTCTTCAGCAGGAGTCCTCACAGCAGGCCTCATTTCACTCCAGAGGCTATTCTCTGGATCCTGCTCCCCAAGTGACAGCTCGGTACAAGGGAATGAGATCACATGGGCAGGCACAGGGGTCACCCTGGCTTGGATGCTTATGTCCCAGATAGCAACACATATTTCTTGTAACAGTCTCCTGGTCATAGCTTCCAGGGGTCCCAGCAAGGGACATACCTGGTTATAAAAATCACCATGTTGAGGGAAATCTGAAGTATGATTTACCCTTTATTTTTTCCCAATTAAGCCTCCAAACAGTTGCCCATAGAATTTAAGAAATTTCAAATAGTATCAAAGTCTAATTGATTCAAGACTTTAAAAATTGCAAGTACTCTTCTTTAACTCTAGATGTCACCCTTGGTTTAGGGTATGTTCGCAGCCCTCCCAATGCAGATGAAGATTACCAATTATGGGTCATTTTTACCATAAGCAATATAGTCTGATAACCCAGCACAGGTGACATTCTATCCTTTTCAGTTTTCCAAGGAACAGAGCTAGAGAGTTAACCCAAGATCGCATTTGTCTGTAGAGAAAGAGAAAGGGTTTTGTTTATCCCTTTCTGGTGCGTGGACAAATACAGGGGCTTACGGAATCCCTGAGAGACCTTCAGTCTCACTGCCAAATTTTCAAAACTGTGACCAACCTTAATATCAAACAAATATTGCTTTTATAGCAGCAGAACCACCATCATGGTTAGTGGCCAAATCTGTCACAGGCTTACTTTACGTTGTATTAATTGCTTCTTGATGTCTCAGTTTTTGAAAGTATTGTAGCCCCAAACACATTTAATTCCATGCTTCCTCTTGAAGTAAAGTAGTTTCTGGTTTTATGTCAATAGAAACTGCACCTCCAGCGGTTCCCTGTTCTAAATGGCTTATGAGTCTACAATTCTCCCCCCATAATATAGTACAGAAAACCTGATCTTACACTGCTGGTCTAGATAAATGGGTGTCTAGCCTTGTTTCCCAGCACAAGTGCTAAATGGAACAAATTCACTTATCATATGTAACAAGAGATCATTCATTCAAAACATTTCTATGTTCAAGGCAGTCTCATAGCCTCTGAATATGCACATGCATAGGGGCTGGTGTGCACGTGTGTAAGATTTATATCCACATTCCCAACATATTTAGAGATAGTGCTGTGGATGGGAACTGTTATCTGTGTTCTTGATGGTATTGAGAGCCACATTCCTTTTCCTTTCTTGATGTACATCTCTTTGTTCTCTCAACTTCTTGGCCCAAGACACTGTTTGGATCTTTCTGCTAACCTGTTCTGCTTTCTCCACAGCTCTACCGCCTGTGCTGGAGCCTGCGTAACAGCAAAGAGGAGCGTATTGACCTGGATGCAGAAGAGGAGGACATTCAAGAAACCTCAGAGGAGACCATTGAACTAGGTGATTTGTGGCTCAGAGCCTATTCCCAAGCCCTAAAGAGTTACTCCTCCAACAGCAAGACCACCTTACTGAAGCTTTCACTAAGTGCCTCATCAAAGCTCAGATCTTTCTACTAGAGGGGAGTGAGGAGTGGGGTGTGGGGTGAGATGGATAAGTGGGTTTTGAGCAGTTTACTCAAGGTCTGGTCAAGGGGAGGAAGGGGATACCAAATCGTCCCAGCTCTTCAGTCCCTGGTTTTTAGTGCTCAGTGAGTAAGCGTGGGTGAGATACATGCCACCCTGACTTGGTTTGGGGCTTGGCTAGGGACAAGGGAAGGCTCAGGGCTCTTCCGACATAGCCTGTGAGCTGAAAGAAGTTGGAACCAAAGCTATGGTCAGTTCTAGTGATATCCGGGGGATGGGATAGAGGCTCGTAGGGTCCTGTGTCTTACCAGCTTACCACATCATATTTAAAAAATCAAATTTCCCTGGAAGTCCAGTAAGATAATGCTTAGGCAATGCCAAGAGACTTATCCTGATCATGGAGCAATGCTTTCCTCAACTTCTGTGTTGCAGCTTTTCCTCCCTAGATGGGAGGGGTGCACACATGGAGGATGGTTGTGGTGATGTGCGGTGTGCAGAGGTGTGGTAGCACAAGGTCATATGTGTTTTACCTGGTACTGGGCTGGAGGTCTCATCACTCCATCTGAAGGGGAGCATGGATGCTGCACAACAAGGTCTGAATCTGGCCATCAGGAAACTCATAGAACTAGCTCTGGAAAGGGCCCTAGAGATTGTTTGGTCTTATCACCTCATTTTACAGACATGGATATTGAGGCCCAGGAAGGGAGAGGCTTTGCCTATGGTCCCAGCTCTGATGTAGTCTGCTCTGAGATCTCTAAAGACCTCTCAGTTCTGAAATGTAACTCTGCAAGTGCTGGAAGGAACCTAGAGCCATAGGCAGCTGGCCATGGTATTGAAAAAGGCTGCCCCTTCCTGCTTCCTTGGGACAGGCAGGTGTGAACATGCCCCCTACTTCTCCCACCCCTTAAAATGTCTCCACATTGAGTGAGAATATCAGATTTGAAAGGAACATGGATGAGGCATATTTTGCATGTTTTAATGTGGAAGAAGAGATTAGCTCTGCACCACAGGGAAGGCTTAAGACAGATGGGTGGAAAGAACTCTTCCAATTTAACTTGAAGTATGGAGGCAGGATAGTGCAGAAACTGTGTGGTATTTGGATTTGGGGAGAACTGAGGTTGAATCCTGAATTCTCTACTTACTACCCTGGGCAAGAGATTCCATTTTTCTAAAGGTCAAATTCCTCACAAAAGTATTCTAAATGATAGGCTACACTTCATAGCACTGTTGGAAACATTGAATAAGATAATCCTCCAGTATAAGAATTGGCTATAGTTATCACCGTCATTACTGATACTTAAGGAAGAGTTTTCTAACTGTGTTTGTCTGGAAAGGGGTGGGCAGCAAGTATGCATCTAACAGGGATGCCATAGAGGAGACTCCTACACTGACTAGAGAACTGGCTTAGTGACTTCTGAGGTTCCTGGCAGCACTTGAATTCTGTTGTTTCTTGAACTCATGGTGAAATCAGACTGAACACTCTGCCCTATTAAAGTTCAAAAAATGAAGCTCTCTTGAGGGCTTTTGCAGGCAATAGGTGTGACCCTCAACATTCTCTGAGAAATGGCAGCATGAGGAAACTTGCAGCTGCATCATCATCATCCCCATCATCCCCACCAGCACCACTGTCATCATGACTGATATTGATATGATCATAACATATTTTAATTATGAATACTTTAGTCTAGTAATACATTTTAGCACTGCATCATACTTATAAGGCATATAATGCAAGTATAAGTCTTCCAATTTTACAGATGAGGAAAATGAGACATAAAGACTTTCTCAAGGCCACCCAACTTTTTATTGACCCAGATAACCAGGCATTTCTCACTTGGGCTGGTTAGTGAGCCCAACTCCTTGCTAATCCCTCCCCATTCTCCTGTTTTGGTAGAGTTTACTGAAATGGAGGGGTACAAGGAGGTTTGTCTATCTTTTTTATGTGTGTGAGAGAAAAGAGAGGGAATGGAAGGGGACTAACACTTCCTAACCCCTACTACACACTGGGCACTCTCTCAGGAAATCTTATTAATGAAGAAGGTGTTATTTATCCAACTTTACGTATACTTGAATATGAGAGGTGAATTAAGAAGGCCATAAAGTGGATTGACATATATACACTAATATGTATAAAATGGATAACTAATAAGAACCTGCTGTATAAAAAAATAAATAAAATAAAATTCAAAAAAGCAAAAAAAAAAAGAAGGCCATAAAGCTGGGTTTTGGTTCCAGTTCTGACACATGTATGTGCTTGACCACTGAGGCTCTTTCCAATTCAGTAAGTCTGTGATTCTTGGAACTGGGAGAGTGGAGAGCAGTGGTCCCTGACCATGGTGCTGAAAACACAGTGGGCTTGATTTTGTATCTAGTGAGTCACAAACCTGAGGTTCTAACCCAGGTCTGCCTACCTCTAATGCCACACCTGGGCTCAGCAAACAGAATTAGTTCCCTTGGTGGGCATCCACTTTGAATGGCAAGGTCAGTTGAATGGTTCGACTCAGCAGTATCAGATCTTAAGCCCTGGAAGTGTTGATCACTGCTGCCTTGTAGCAGGGACTATTCAGACCAATCCTTACCACATGGCTGGATCTGTTGTGAAGCCCTGGAGTTTCCAGGTGTAGCCAGTGCACTCCTGAGTCATGCCAATCTCATTGCTTTTCAGTGATGTAGCAAACAGACGTGAGTTTCTGTGTTTGGGAGGTGGGTTTTCCATGTTCTTCATACGTCACAGTCCCCAGCCAATTGTTAACATTTCTCTCTCATAAACTACTATTTCCTGTTTGATTCTGACTGTTCTAAATCAAAATGTATTTACATTGGGCCCAACAGAGATAAAACGTAGGCAAGCTGATCATAAGGATGTAGAATCCATCTATTAACATCATCTTATAATTATGTTTATACAAACATAAATTTGTACCATTTTCATTCCTGCAAACAAGAAAACTGGGAAATGTCTGCAAAATGGCAGATGTTTCATGGAATGGCATCTCCCCTGGAAACCTTTTCTGGTGCCTCCTGCTTCTGTATCCAACAATCCTTTTATGCTTTTCCCTTGACACAGAAGTTCCTGAGGAGAAAAAGGGATGCTTCAGGCGGGCCTATGACCTGTTTTGTGGTCTGGACCAGCAGAAGGGTCCCAAAATGACAAAGGAAGAGGAGGCAGCCATGAAGCTGAAGATGACAGACACCTCGGAGAAGCCTTTGTGGAGGACGATAGTGAACATCAATGGCATTATCCTCCTGACCGTGGCCGTTTTCTGTCATGGGTATTTTGCCTGAGTCCTGCCTTCTGCTGCAGGCTGTGCTTGTGAAGGCTGGGATCTTTATTCTGTCTCCTTTTAATCCCGTTCTGCAGTGTTGAAGGGACACGAGCTAGTTTTAAAGTTTGCCCAGTTGATAAATGTGTACATTTGTAATTACAGGCTAGCTAGAGAAAAATTGCTGTTTTGCTGTTAACTTATGTATTTGAGGCCAGTGTGATACAATCATCTGTACATATCGGAGCTGCAGAAGGAAATTCCACTCAGTCTGATGTCTAGGAAAAGGCAGTCTGATGTCTAGGAAAAGGCAGACTAAGGTGATGTCTGATGCAAGTTTGTCTCAGGTAGATTCAGCACGTCAACATTGTTTGTGACCCTTGAATATTATTTTAAGAGTTGTGGTCTCCCTGGTTCCTACCACTTTCCCTATCTAACTTCCCCCTTCATTTTTTTTTTAAAAGAAAAATCTCCCCACCTCCTCATGATATCCCTGTCAAGGTTTTCCTGGCACAGGAAAGATCAATCTGATAAACTGATGAACACGTTGAAGCTGAGGATGTGAACTTGATGGGGTCCCTGTCCTGGGTGTTTGCTCTTTGAAGGAGGGGCCTGGACATGGCAGTACTAACGCCAAAGGGAGGGACCTAGGCTCCAGCCTCAGGCCAGCGGGGAAAGCAGATAATTCCGAGTCAAGGGGATTTTCTGGTTTTCTTAAAAGTGTCCATTGTCAGTTCTTTGTGTTGAGATTTCATTCATTTTAGCATTTCCTGTGCCTGGACTGTCTTAGCCACTCAGTAATGTTTGTGGACTGAATGAATGATGTGGGTATTTGTTAATAAATGCTTGCTTTATTTTTGGTTAACCTTATGGCTGCACAGAGTACACACTCTGGTGACTATAATGAATTGGGGTGCATTTTTCAGAGGCTCCTCTTCCTCATGGTGCTGATATTGACATACAGGCTTAGTAACTGACTCAGTGTCACAAAATAGAGCACATATGCCTCTTGGGGGCATCTGTCATCTCAAAGCAGCCACACTCTCCTGAAACACTGAAACTTTTAGCCAGAGATCCTCCTCCCTGTGAGTTCATGTGACCACAGCTCTTCTTTTCTTAGGTGTCTTGATTGGTGGTCATCCATTGACCAAGTTTGGGGTGGGTGGTCTCTGTTCCAGGTGGTAGCACTCAACACTTTTATTTCTTGTTTTACCTGTTTCCTAGGGAGAAATGTTTTAAATTAAAATTAAATTTAATTAATTTATTTCTTTTAGTTCCACCTGTGGAATCTTAATCATATTGTAATATAATCCTGTGGAAGTCATGATGTTAGTATTGACTGATTTCAGGCTAGCTTAGAAAAGAGCTGAGAGTGGTTCCTTGGGTATAAAAATGGTTCAACAGGTAAAGAATGGCTACTTCTTGTGAAAGGAAAAGAAAATATTTGATGTGCCCTCATATTCCCCTCAAGCTAGGCAGAAAACAAGGAAAAGTGGAGAATTTCACATGGCTAGTATTACTCAGAGTACTCAGTTTTGTGGGGAGTTTGTGATATTTTTGAGCTTTGAGAGGATAAAGGGAGAGAATTGAAAGCTAGTGGATGGAGCATCATAAAGTATCTAGATTGTCCTAGATTCTGTTTCTGACCTTGTCAATGATTCGCTATATATATGGTGGTAAATTATTTTGTCTCAACTCTGTATTTTTCTCTTTGAAAAATGGGGACCTTGGTGCTCATAGCATCTACCTACCTCCTCTGGGTGTGACGAGGTTACTTTGAAAAGAGGATGAGCGATACATACATGAAAGATGCCTAGCAGATGTAATATTAAGCTGCATTTAGTCCTGTACATTAAAATTTATTACTTTGGTAAAAAATAAAAACATTAAAAAACCATAACATCCTGATTTCCTGTTTTCTAGAGATTCTAGACAAATACTGACCTTGTCTGTGGTGAGCATTTGTTGGTACAAGATATGGATTAGGAAGCAGGAGCCAGGACAGTTGAGAATAGAATCTAACAACTTGAACAGTTTAACAACAAGTAGCAAAGTTTGGAGATGATTTCCACTTGAAAACCACTAGTAAACATGAGGTGAGTAACTACCTTCAATGCACAATGTCCCATTAGAACAGACTGAACCACTTGGGTAACCAGGGCCCAGTAAGTGATAAACTATACTAGAATAATTTCAGGGATGCAGGAAAGAGCTATTTGTTTCCTCAGATGGAAGGTGTGTGTTATGGTGCAGAGTGATTGCTCATTAATGCTAGTTTTTAGAACTGAAAAACCATGCACTGTCAGGAATAAAGCTTCTTTAAGTATGGATGACCATTTTAAAAGGAATCTCTCAAAATGAGAAGATAAAGCTCCTTCTTTGCAGAGTGACGTTGGTCCTGGGGCCTTTGACATACCTGGGAGCATTTCTTACTTCCATATAACTGAGTCAGGCATTGGTGTATACGTGAAAAAATTTCTACCTCTGAAACTCACTAGAATCCACTTTTTCCTAGTACTGAAATCACCATTTCCTAAAAGATATGCTACAGCTTGTTCTGCTTCACGAAGGCAAACCTTGGGAGAAAAACATGTGTGTACTTAGTTGCAGGAGAGAGATTTTTTTTAACATTACCCCAAACTCAGCCCGAAGAGTACTTCTTCTAAACTCCAAGTTGGATTTCGGTGAACCAAGTTGTTTGAATGAGATGCCATTGCATTGATGGGTTGGTGGGGATGGAATTAGGGAGATGTGGGTGAGGTTAATGGGGCAGCATTATTTGACTAGCTCTGGAGGATTCAGGTGAGTGTTGTTCAGTCCCCGAGTTCCACATTTCATCCCTGACCCAGCCAGCTTTTTCTGTCAGAGGAGCTTCTGCTCTTCTATGAGGGCTCTTCCAAGACTCCCAGGACATGGATAATGATGCTTTCTGATTCTAGGGCACCCCCAGCTTGAGAGAAGTTGGTCCTTGAGTGGACCTGCATTCCTAGATCACACTCAAAGGCCAAATTGTCAAACTAAACACTACATATTTCAGATTGGAGAAAATTCAAATTAGAATGCTGGTGCTTCACTTTATTTTCTGATAGTCCAGGAGTCAAGGTGCCTGAGTCCTGGGAGCAGCAGATGCTTTCTCATTAACTCTTTGTTGAAAACCTCTGTGATCCAGCCACCCAAAGGCGCTGCCCCATCTGCCTTCCCTCACCCTCAGGCCCTATATATTCAGTTTGTAATTCTATTTCCTTTTGCTGCATGACATCCACTTTAGATTATTTTTTCCACAGGAACCCATGACTTGGAAATCCATAAGATGCATAACTAACTTTATCTGTGCTATAAGCTTAATTGTGTTCTCTTCTCCCACGCATTCATTTGTTAAAGTCTAACCCCCCCAGCACCTCAGAATGTGACTGTATTTGGATATAGGCTCCCTAAAATGGTAATTAAGTTAAAATGAGATTACTAGGGTGGGACCTAATCCAATATGACTGATGTTTTTATAAGAGGAGATCAGGATGCAGGTACACACAGAGGGAAGACCATGGGAAGACACAGGGAGAAGACTGCCCATGTATAAGCCAAGGAGAGGCCTCAGAAGAAACCAGCCCTGCTGACACCTTGGCCTTGGACTTCCAGCCTGCAGAACTGTGAGAAAATAAATTTTTGCTGTTTAAGCCACCCAGTCTGTGGTACTTCGTTATGGCAGCCCTAGCAAACTAATATAATCTGTAAGGGGATTAGATCCTGTTCTGCATTTTCTTAGATTCTGTATTTGTCAGTTTGATAGGCATTTATCACAGGGTCAAGTATATTAGCTATATTTTCCTATTTTCTGTACTTTGATTCTCTGGCATTTGGAGGCCTTGCAGACTGGGGAGAGATGGCAAAGTGCTTGTTCAGGATCACATCTGTCATAAACTGACCAACCAATCATGTCTATACACCAGTCACCTCCTTATCTAACTCTCACACACCAAGGCAATATTTCCTCTGTCCTAAATCATCCCAGGGCCAGGTACTTGGCAATTAGAGACCACCTCAATAGCCCAAAGCGCACCAGAATTACTCAAACCGGCCAATCCTAAGTTGTTTACCTGCCCTGCCTTGCCTTTCCTGCAGAAACCCCAATAAAGTCTGTGGCCTAGGCCTTCCTCTTGCTCCTTTCTGCGTTCTGACTGACAGTGGTGATTCCCCCTGTGGCCCTGCATGGCATGCAGTGCCCTCCTCTTTGGGATCTGTGACTATAATAAACTTCTGCCTTTCAAGCCTGGTTCTCTTCTCTTGTGGCTGCACCGACTTCACCATACCATACCCCACACCTACATTATTAGAACAGATCCACTTCTCCTAGCTGTCTCAAAGGTCTATAGGGCACCATCAGACAGACTCTTGATCAGGAATTGCATTTCCATTTCCTTACAAGACTATCTGTCTTCTTCTCAACCTTCCTTCTTCTTAACCTTCTCTTATTCTTCACCCTCTCTTCTTCTCTCTCTGTCTCCATTCGTGTCTCCTCAATAGTCGTTCACCTGGTCCAGCCATCTTGCAGACTCCATTTTTTTCTACTCAGTGAACCCAACACCACTTTTCATCACTTTCTGACCCCTCTTGAAGCCAGGAACACACCTATGGCCCCACAAAGCTAGGTTGATTCAACTTGCTTCAGCAAGGGAGACAATCAAGCAGAAGTGCAGCTTCTCACCAAATAGAGGAAGAGATAGAGTTACCATGGGATTTGGAGGAAGTGTGGAGTTTAGGGAAAATTTAGGTGAGACTGTGTTTGGCTCAAAGTAAAACAGAGAGAGTGTGTAAAGGGGTTAATATACAGGCTGGTCTAAGAAACAGACCCAGGGTTCCTGTTATCTTGGAAATTCAAAGTTAAATGTGGAATATTATGTCTGAAGACCCCTATCTGAAGCTCTGTGCCTGGGTTGGAAAGCGAGGCTGTTTCTCTGTTAGTGACCTGTGTGACTCAGAGCCATCAGGCAAGAGTGAGCTATTTCATTCTCACTGATATCATTTCAAATAGCCAAGCTTCTCAGTCTATGATTTTAGAGAACAAGTTTTCACACCATGTCCACGATGTTAGTTAGCACAAGCTGTTTTTACAGGCTTACATTCCTTGTCTCTCATTCTCACACCACAACTCTGACTGCTCCAGGGCCAGGGTCCTGACTTCTGAGTTCCAGTTTGTTAATATTGTACTATACTATCTACCCAAAGATATTGAAAAGGGAAATTTAACTTGTTGAAACAGAATACTTGGAAGATGGGCTAAATAGCAGAATGGACAGAACTGACCTTAGTGGATGGAAATATGAAGCCCATGAATTATCCTAAAACGTACTAAAAAGAGGTAAAGTGATAGAAACTGTGAAATAAAATTCAGAAGACATGGACCCAGGAAGGCCAACATTCATCTCTTTGACGTTCCAGAAAGAGAGTAGGCAGAACATGAAGTGAGGAAGTAATAAAAAAAATAGCAAGCAGTTGGTAGGTAGACTATTCAAAGAATTCCTGCGAATCAACGAGGAAAAGATAGCAGGAAACTATTAGGGAAAAAAGGACAAAGAATTTAAAAAGTCTTCAAAGAAAAAGAAATCAGGAAGAGATCATAAAAACGATGATGTCTGCAATACGGTGGAGTAGGCCACTCCAAACTCTCATCCTCCAATAGAAACATTGAAAAATGAGCAGAATGGGGACATATGTATATGTATAACTGATTCACTTTGTTATAAAGCAGTAACTAACACACCATTGTAAAGCAATTATATTCCAGTAAAGATGTTTAAAAAAAAAGAAAGAAAAATGAGCAGAAACTGTCAGAACCAATTTTGTGAGAATTATGGAAAATGATTTATAAAAGTTTATAGCGACCAAACAAGCATGGAATCAAGAAAAAGTCACTACAAAATGGTAGGAAGATTTTGTGGCAATCTTACTGCCCTTCCCTTACCCTCTCGCTGTGTGGTGGCAGTTTTAAAGCAGCACCAGTCATAAATTGGCACCAGTTTTAAAGTAGGGGTAGCTCATGTCCCCAGTGTGGAACCATTTCCCTAGTTCCAGAGGGAGCAGAGCAGACCACATTCACAAATTACTGTGTATGCCTCTTCTAACCTGTCTGGGAGGCTACCTGAAGGGCTGACACTAGGTGCAGCTCTGTTTTACCTAACTCTGAACTCAGACTGGAAAATCTTGAAAACACTGCAAGCCAAACTTGCAAAGACTCTTGTGTTGTCAAAACACAACAGACTGCCTAAGGCAAAATCTGGGGAAAGTGTCTCTGGGAAATTAAGACATCCAAAAACAACCGTATATAATGGGGAATTTAGAAAGCCATATTTATGACCAGGGTAAGACACATGCTTAGAAAAGACCTGAGAAGACCCTAAGCTTTCACCTTGGTCAGATTCAGTGCAAGCCTGGCTAGGAGTTGAAGGAGGTCCCCAGCACAGTCAACTTTAAAAGACTGGGAGAGCTTCTGTCACTCAAGGAAATCTCTATCAAAACAGTAGCTGAGGGCTTCCCTGGTGGCGCAGTGGTTGAGAGTCTGCCTGCCGATGCTAGGGGACACGGGTTCATGCCCCGGTCCGGGAAGATCCCACATGCCGCGGAGCGGCTGGGCCCGTGAGCCATGGCCACTGAACCTGCGCGTCTGGAGCCTGTGCTCCGCAATGGGAGAGGCCACAACGGTGAGAGGCCCGCGTACCACACACAAAACAAAACAAAACAAAACCGGGCAGAACCGTTTTTGCTCTAGTGTCAGAATATTTCATTGTTTCATTAGTTAAGAGCTAGATATAGTCGTTGACTTGTGTTTTGCTGCAGTGTTGTTCAAACAACAAAAACTTCTCTTTCAACTCTAGGCTCACAGAGTCTCAGTCAACAAGATATTTCCTTCATGAGAGTGTCATGGGGAAACAAGATGGATACTGAAAATAGGAGATTTATGCACTTAACTTTCATTTACCCTGAAACATGTGCTCAAAGTATTAAAATGGCTTCAGGACTATCTTTATTGTTCCAGCTATACTTTTTCTTTATTTTTCCAACTGAGCTGGTATAGTTTAATTTTCATAAGTTAGTATGCATGAGGTGCTACACCAAAGTATCTGGTTCATGAAAGCCTGCTTGAACTATTACCACACATCTCCTCCTACAACCAACCCACTGCCCCAATTTTCCTTTCCTGATTCTGTGCCCTGGCATCGTGTATTCATTTGGGCCCTGCCTTAGATTTGCCAGTCTCAGGTCTAAGCCACTATTTTATCCTGACCTCCCATGTGTATGATACACTGGGTTCCAAATGCCACTCTGCATACCAAACACATAGCTGGGCCCAGTCACCATTACCCCATCCCATTCACTACATCATTAGGTGCTCACGCCAAATACTGAGGATTCTGTTTTCTTTGCTCTAGCTGTGTTTCTGGGTCTGTGCTTGAATCTACAATGGAAATAAAAGGATATCCTTACATGGCAGTGACAAGGCTAACACTAAGGATGCTAATGGCAGGTTGGGGTGAGATCAGCAGAAGTAGCGTGACTGAGCCAAACATGCAATGGACTCACCAGTGGTTGTGCAAATGGCAGTGATAGCCAAGAGGATGAAGATCTCCAGATAAAGGTCCAATCCCAAGGCCAGTGTGATGAATATGGCTCCAGAAAATATGTCTGACTAAAGAGGGAACAGTCAGGATGGAAAAGAAACATGCACTGCGTCACTTAGCTCTTCACTGATGACTAATATTTACTATAGTATACATGTCACTAATATTTACTATAGTATACATGTCACCTCTACAATCCAATTATGAACTCCTTAGAAGCCAGATCTCATCCTCAGAGGATCAATTACTGGACTGACCATCGAGGCTAATAATGAGTGATTGAACAGGACGTGAGAAATGTTTGCACTATAGCTTGTGTAGACTACTCTTTAATGATGGTCAGCAGAGAAACAACATTAAAGACTAGACTAGTAGATAGAGGAGATACAGAATAGAGGAATGGTTATGGCCAGGAAGGAAGATACTTGAGCATGCTTGGGGTAACAGAAAGTAATAGGTAAAATATGATGGGAGGAGGGTAATTATGAAGCAAATAGCCAGGGGCATTGAGAAGAGATGGGATCAAGAGTAGGCAGAGGTCAAGGGGTTGGCCTTTGACAAAAAGGAAGACTCCTCATCCTCAGAGTAGTGGGAAGAAGGTAAGAACAAGGTTATTTGGGTGGAGGAGGGATGAGTGGTTGGTTCATGCCTAAATTTTCTAGATAAACTGAGAGATGAGGTTTTCTGATAAGAGGCAGAGGTCCAGGAGGTAAAAACATTGTGGATGGTTTAGAATAGTCATTGAGAGGACCAGGGAGAAAATCATAAAGAAACACAGATAAAAGGACTATTGGTTGAGGTTTAGAAGCCAGCAGGGAGTCCTGCAGAGGGATCCTGAGATGCAAGGTCATGTCCACCCAGCTCTGCTGGCACCCCTATAGCCCCAAATTGTGCTTCCCAGCTTCTCTGATCTTTCTTCAACACAACAGGTGTTTCTTCAACTCTGATCCTCCCAGGTTTCATATCAAAAACCAAACCCAAACCAAAACAAAAACCTGAGAAATAGGATGTAAGCATGTTAGAAACACAGAAATAAAATCTCTGGGTACAGGCACAGAGTCAGAGGGAAGCTGGATTCAACCAGGGTTGGACTTTTTGCCAGGGGAGTTCAATGAAAGTGGAGATAGGCAAAGAAACTGAGGCTATGTGCTTAAAGAGTGATTATAAAGATGGATCGTGGAATCTAAGGGAAAGGAAAGCATGAGTGAGGTCAGGGCAAAGGATAAGGCGGCAGGATTCAGAATCAGAAGAATTAGAGGTAGGTTTCTTTGTAGAACTTGGGTTTGGAAGGTGTATAATAGGAGATGGTTGCTTTTTTTTCCCCCATGAAATTTGATATAAAACTTGGTATTTTATCATCTCACCAGACATTCGTCTTGGTGAAAAGCCTGTTCTTGATGATCTGAGCCTAGAGCCTAACTCTGTGTTACCAACCCAAAGTACTTTCTGCAATGTTGTTATTACTGGGTTTTCAAGGAATGCAATTACTGTGTAAATTGAGGGAAGATTGGATTTTTAACATAATTGGATATTTACAAAAAGTCTATTTATCATTTCAGAAAAGATATCACCTACTGAGTAGTTACTCATTGTATTTGAGTTGCCATGAAACATACCTGCATCTGTCTGCATTTATGGCTGTCACATTCATACCAATGTACATTGTGTGTACAATTATTTAAGCCCAGTATTACGACTTGTGTACTCATGCATAATTATTTACATATGAAAACACACATTACTGTATTATGAATTCCTTGACTTTGGTTTCTCTTATATAGTACAAGTAAGGCATTAAATTGATAGTCTTGAAATTATAAATAAGCAGCTTATATTACTAATGACTTTTTATTTTTTAAATATTTATTTATTTATTTAGGCTTCACAGGGTCTTAGTTGCAGTGTGAGGGATCTTTAGTTGCGGCATGCGGCAGGGATCTAGCTCCCTGACCAGGGATCAAACCCGGCCCCTGTGCATTGGGAGCACAGAGTCTTAACCACTGGACAACCAGGGAAGTCCCACTAATGACTTTTTATTGTGGTAAATATATGTATATATGACATAAAATTTGCCATTTTAGCCATTTTAATGTGTATAATTCAGTGGACTTAATTACATTCACAATAATTATAAAATATTTCTCATAAAAAGGAAGCATTTCATGATTCAGGATTTTCTTTTGCTTTTAAAGGACGTTAGTAGGACAATTGTCATATCTGAATAAGGTCTGTAGGTTACATATTAGTAACCTTAGTTTGTATCAAAGTTAATTTCCTGGTTTAAAAATTTGCAGTGTGTTTTTCTAAAAGAATATCAATATCTTTAAGGCATACAGGTTGAAATATTTAGGGGTAAAGGTGCATGATGTCTGATAGAATACATATAATGATTCTCAGTATATGTATTATTGGAGGTTGAGAACCAGTGAACAAGATGATCTTTTTAAAATTTGGGGCAGGGGAGGACTGTGAAAGTTTGATCTGTTTAATAACCAGGACAGAATCTGTTATCAGAGTGTAATAGTACACAAAATGTAGTATCTAAGATTATTAATACCACTTAAAACATAACCTTGTAGGGACTTCCCTGGTGGTGCAGTGGTTAAGAATCCACCTGTCAATGCAGGGGACATGGGTTTGAGCCCTGGTCCAGGAAGATCCCACATGCTGTGGAGCAACTAAGCCTGTGTGCCGCAACTACTGAGCCTGCACTCTAGAGCCTGTAAGCCACAACTACTGAGCCCGTGTGCCACAACTACTGAAGCCCTTGTGCCTAGAGTCCATGCTCTGCAACAAGAGAAGCCACCACAATGAGAAGCCCACATACTGCACAAAGAGTAGCCCCCACTCGCAGCAACGAAGACCCAGCACAGCCAAAAAAAAAAATTAATTAATTAAAAAAAAACACCCCCCCCCCCAAACCACCATAACCTTGTAGGTAAGAATGGACTCCTGCCACTGAATCTTTCCAGGTGACCACAGCAGACCCTGCACAGTCACATTCATGCTCTTGGCCTTCCCTGCTGTTTCATTCAGCTCCCCAATATTCCATCCCCTCCCCACAAGCAGGAACCATCCACTCCAAGAGTCTGCATCCCTTGGGGGCCCCTTTGGCCACGTCATTCTGCTCCAGCACCTTGTTCATGCTCTTTAGGATCATAAAGCTCTAGATGTCAGAGCCAGGGAGAATGGAGATCACTAACTCCCACCCACCTGAGGAGCATGTGAGCATAAAGCCCCGGACACCTGCAGGCTCCTCTGCCTCCCTTGGGCTCTCCTCACCTTTCTGTCCTGGGGCTTAAGTGCCCCCAACCCCCATCAATGAGGATGACCTCCAATTCCAATTCCACCCAGCATGGACTACCACCCTCTTTCCTGGTCCGCAGCACATTTCCTGTACTTGTCCACACACCCTAGTCCAGCTCTTAGTTTAGTATATTTGCATATATTGTCACAAAATGCTATTTCATGTGTAAAATTCTTACACCCTTAACCACGTGGTGAACTCCTAGTGAATAGGAATCTTGTTCCCCCTGACATGGAGTTCAACAATTTATAATAAGTGCTGGGAAATACTCACGTTGCACTAGAAAGGCTCATGCCATTTAATCTAAGCAACTGGTTTACTTCCAGTCATGATTCAACTCAACAGAGGAGCAATAAGGATGGTGAGCTTCTGCTCTCATGAACTGCCTAGACTATAAACTTGCAGGAGATTATTTCCTTAGTCACCGATACATGAGGAGCTTTTTCTTTGTTTTCTACACGTACTGCTGAATCTTCAATTTCCTTTCTTCTTTCCTCAATGATTATCTCCAAGGGATTTAACTGTTAAAAAGCTTTAGAATTCCATTCATCTCTTGATGGACACTTAGGTTGCTTCCATGTCCTGGCTATTGTAAATAGAGCTGCAATGAACATTGTGGCACATGACTCTTTTTGAATTATGGTTTTCTCAGGGTATATGCCCAGTAGTGGGATTGCTGGGTTGTATGGTAGTTCTATTTCTAGTTTTTTAAGGAACCTCCATACTGTTCTCCATAGTGGCTGTATCAATTTACATTCCCACCAACACTGCAAGAGAGTTCCTTTTCTCCACACCCTCTCCAGAATTCTTTGTTTTTTCTTTTTTTTTTTTTTTGCGGTACACGGGCCTCTCACTGTTGTGTCCTCTCCCATTGAGAGCACAGGCTCCGGACGCGCAGGCTCAGTGGCCGTGGCTCACGGGCCCAGCCGCTCCGCGGCATGTGGGATCTTCCCGGACCGGGGCACGAACCCGTGTCCCCTGCATCGGCAGGCGGACTCTCAACCACTGCGCCACCAGGGGAGCCCTCCAGAATTCTTTTAACACTTATTTGTGACATTTGTTTTGTAGGGGCGATCTCAGATAAAATAGGGTACATTTAAGCAAAGTCAGTATAATAATACAAAACACTTTCCTTCTGGTCTACATGTCAGATAATCAAGCTGAAAAGGAAAAAGTAAACCTAAACTGGCTTTGACAAAGAGAATAAAGAGGTTATTGTGCAGGGGGGAGCCAGGGTGCCAGAGAATCCTCGTTTCTACTACTAAATAGCTGTGCTACTTGAATGAGACATTCCGATCTTTCTGTACATCCATTTTTTTTTTCACAACCTTAATGAAAGGGTGGGTTTGCACTCTGGAGCCTCTCGTGACATGTAATTCTTTTTTTTTTTTTTTTTTTTTTGCGGTACGTGGGCCTCTCACTGCCGTGGCCTCTCCCGTTGCGGAGCACAGGCTCCGGACGCGCAGGCTCAGCGGCCATGGCTCATGGGCCCAGCCACTCCGCGGCATGTGGGATCCTCCCAGACCGGGACATGAGCCCGCGTCCCTTGCATTGGCAGGCGGACTCTCAACCACTGCGCCACCAGGGAAGCCGTACATGTAATTCTTTTACTCCACAAATGCAGGGTCTCTGAAGTTCCTTTTTTTTTTTTTTTGCATAAAATCTTGGTAGAGAGACCCCATGTAGTTTTAAAACATCTATATGGCTTGACCTTTAAAGGCTCTCTGATCTTAGCACTCTCATCCCTCATGAAGCTAAAATGCCAGGAGGGCGTTGCACTCACTGAGATTCTCAAAGCCACACAGATGAACAGGGAGAGAATGGAGAGGTAGATATGGAGTCGCTTCCCACCAAACCGCTTCCTCACATATTCTGGCATGGTCATCACCTTCAGAGACAGACATCAGCAGGGATTCACCTTCAGGGTCCCGCACATTCAGATCATTCAACATTTATTAAGCACCTGTGGACAGGTGACTGTGTGTGGCACCTTGGGAAGACACAAGTGGGAAAGGCACAGTCCCTTGGGAAAGCAGCAAGGCTGGAATGCACACAGGCATTGGAATCAGGCAATCTTGGGATCTGTTCCCAGATCCAACATTTACTGGAAATGTGACCTTTGGCAAATGACAATCTCTCTGAACCTCTGTTTTCTCATCTGTAAGGTGGGGCTTTAATATGAAGGTAGATGTAAAATACCTACCACAATACCAAATGCATGGTAGACACTCAACAAATATTTTTTATTATTTTCACCAATAATGTTGCAGTCTAGCAAAAACACTATAAATAATGAACCATAATTAGGATTACATAATAAATTGATAATTCAACAAATTGCAGGTATATATTCAGGTGTATATTTATGTGATTATCTTTATTGAAAAAAAGAGAGTTATATTAACTCTTATGTAGAGAAAAATCTGAGGTTATCATTACTGAAATACGAGATCAGCTATGTGATCAGTTTAAAAGGTGCATTTTTCTGGTTCCTTCATAGTAGTTTGAGCTCACGATTTCATCTCCCCCAGTATAAAAGAATGTTAACTAAACATTTATATAATATTATCAAAAGTAAGAAGGGGAATTCTTGGGGCTCAGAAACTGTGCAGAACCCCCTCAAAGATGGTAAGCTATGTCCAAGAACACATGCATGAGTTCTGTGGTGTGTATTCTTACACCAAGGAGAGCAGAGCTTGTTCAAGCCTGGCACTAGAAGGGATTCAGGATGAGCAAAGAGGGACTATATGGTGACCTGCAGAGGTACTAGACAGAAGGCTTGACCCCTGGACACCGTCATCCCAGGAATTATCCCAGGATATAACACCCCTCAGCCTGCGCACCAGCTGCAGAAGGAATAAGCATGGGAGCTAGGCTCAGAGAGGCAGAGCAGTGCCCTAGTTGGTTGACAACACCGAAGTTGAAGGGGAGCCACCAGAGCATGGTATTTCCAACCCCTCATTAAAAAAAAACAACAAACTACCTTACAAACATCAGAATGGCAAAAATCAGAATAAAGGAAAATACCATGTGTTGGTGAGAATGTGGGAAAATGGGAACCCCCACAACAGTGATCAGCAAGAGGACAGTGGATCGCAGCCGTTTTCAAGAGCGATCCAGCAGCACTTAGCAGTCTTATGTAAATGTAAGCCCAGAAATCCTGGGACTAATGATATTACCCAGGTTTCATGACTTTGCAGAAAGAATGAGTGAATAAATGAATGCTTGAAAAATGCACCAGAGAACACCTGCGGATGCTCACCCCTGCCTTGATGTATATGGGGACAAAGAACCACCCTAGGACCAGCAACAGCAACAAGGCCTACAAGAAACCAAGAACAGAGTGGAAATTAGAGAGGTTTGGCTTGTGGGCTTTTTCACTTCATGACCTCTGAGTCTGAAAATAAAATGCTTACTTGGATCCTGTCCCACTCAACCAATTATGATCCCAAGACAGCTGTGGGTCCCTTACCTCTGTTTCCATGATTCAGAGGTCACCATTTCCTGGGGCTTAGGATGTGACAAAAGATGTATGGTGAAAAGTAGACAAAGAGTAAGAGATATGAGCTCAGCTGGACCACTAGAAGGTCATACAATCTTTGCCAAAAGGAATTATTCTTGAATGTCAGGAATTTCTTTCTCAAACCAATGAGAAAGAAATTTAGAGATAGAAGAATATTCCCAGTGACTGCCCCCAAGTCTTGCCATATATAATAATGATAATGGTATAGTCTTACATGAATATTAATGTTTGCAAAGAGCCTTCACTTATATCACTCATGCTGTTCTTACAACACCAGGCAGATGTGATAAGCACAGTTATTCCTGTTTTATGGAGGGGTAACCCAAGCCTCGCAGAGATTAAGGAAGCCCAAGGTCACAGGCTAAAAGAGCCAGGCTCTCAGCAACCTGTTAATCACACCCACTGGGGCCATAGGGTATTTTGTCCACACTTCTGGAGGCTGGCCCCTTCCTGGAGTGCATGGCACTATCAAAACAAAACTCAGACCATAGGGCATGTGTGGAGGCTGGGTCCATTCTGGAGTCTCTGATACTACTAAAGTAAAACTAGGGGCAAAATCTTCAACAAGGGAGGGGTACAGTTATTTGTGATGTCATAAGGTGACTCTCTGAGTCTATCCAGGGATGGTCTGTTTATACATTTGCTATGATCCAACTTTCTTCCACATAAGCATCTCCCTCTGACTGATGGGCATATATATGCATGTGCAAACACTAGAAAGGATAAGAGACTAGACCTGAAAAAACTCAGTCAACTCAAGAAATATTTATAGCATGTGCTCAGTCAAATGCTGGATGATGGGGTAGTGTGAGTGACATGAGAGGAAATCGTCCCTAGTACTTAAGGAACTTAGGATCTAATTAAGAAGACACAGCTTCTACTGCTGAGATGGCAGTAGAACAATTAGGAACTTAATCACCAAGTCTTGAAGTTTCATCTACTAGCTCTAAATCATTCACTCCTTACTATGCTATCACTTTCTTGGTCAATTTCTACTCATCCATCTGGCATCAGGCCCAGGAAGCTCCCTGGACATGGGCCAAGTCCCAGCCACCATCTAGGATGGATGCTCCTTCTGTGCGAGGCCTCTCAAGACTGCATGCATACTTCTTTCTTTGTAGTTTCTACACTGTAGTGAATGTTTATCTGTCTCTCTCACTGGGATGTAAGCTTCTCAAAAGAAGGGATCATTACTTTTAATTTTTAAATTTCCTGCATCTAATTCAGAACTGGATATATAGTGTAATAGCTCAGGGAGGAGAGATAGAAGTGAGAGCTAAAATGATCAAGGAGGTCAAGTGATAGTGGGGATTAAATGATATAGAAATGACATTCCTGGTGGAAATAACTGCTTTAGTGAAATCTCAGAGGTGGGGAATGATGTGACTGGAATGACCCAGGCAGAATGGGCCACGCAGGGAAGGCCCTGAGGTTTATCAAGGGATGGGTTAAGAAAAGGAGAAACAGAAATCAAACCAAAGAGGAGTTTGTCCTGTACAGACTCCCAGACAAACATACCTAGAGTTCTGATTTAAAGAAAAAAGCTTATGATGCCACTTACATTCCATTCAAATGCTGCAATGGCGATTCCCGAATCCGCTCCCATCCCTGTCAGCCCCACGAGGTGGCACACGGGCGATATTACTGGCAAAGAGAGAGGCGTTTAGCTGGAATCCAAGAAAACAGACTAGGATCAGAGTTAAAAGTCCCAAATCAGACTTCTTGAAAGCAGGTGAATGTTGAGATGTTTCCATCACTTCTCCTTAGGGCAGGAGTCAGCGAGCTAGAGCTCATGGCCTAAATTTAGCCAGTCACCAGTTTTTGCATGGTTGGTAGATAAGAATGTTTTCATACTTTTGGATAGTTTTTAAAAATCTTAAGAAGAATGATATTTTGTGAAATGTGAAATTATATGAAATTCAAATCTCAGTGTCCACAGATAGTTTTATTGGGATACAGCCACACTCATTTGTTTTACATATTGACTAAGGCTGCTTCTGTGCTACAACAGTAGTTGTGTTGTTGCAGCACACTGAATGGCCCATAAGCTCTAAAATACTTACAATCTAGCACTTTATGGAAAAGCTTTCTTTATTTTTTAAAAATAAATTTATTTATTTATTTATTTTTGGCTGCGTTGGGTCTTCGTTGTTGGGTCTTTGTTGCTGTGTGCAGGCTTTCTCTAATTGCGGCGAGCGGGGGCTACTCTTCGTTGCAGTGAGTGGGCTTCTCATCGTGGCGGCTTCTCTTTTTGCAGAGCTTGGGCTCTAGGCACGCGGGCTTCAGTAGTTGTGGAGAGCAGCCTTCAGTAGTTGTGGCACGTGGGCTCAGTAGTTGTGGCTCGCGGGCTCTAGAGTGCAGGCTCGGTAGTTGTGGCACAGGGCTTAGTTGCTCCACGGCATGTGGGATCTTCCCGGACCAGGGCTCAAACCCGTGTCCCCTGCATTGGCAGGTGGATTCTCAAGCCCTACGCCACCAGGGAAGTCCCTGGAAAAGCTTTCTGACCCCCTCCTTAGAGGAACATTAATCTATCTACTTGCATGCTCTGAGTTGAGCCTGTCCTTGGCCAAGAACTGCCAGACCTCCCATCGGACCCTTCAGTCAGCCTCAAGGACTCCAAAGCTGGGTAGGAGGGAATTCCTCTCCATCCTCCTGACCCTAATGACCCTCTTCTCATCCACCTCCCTTTCTGTCATGTTGTCTACTGTTCTTAAGTCTCAACAATCAAGAGAGATCTCTTGAGTGAGCACGGGTGAGCACTAGTCCTGCCAGAACTGAATTGAAGTGTGGGACCCTTGCTGTACTCTTTCTCCTGTTTTCACCTCTTAGCCCTCTGTAAGATCACCTTTTCTCTTCAGGTATTTGGGGACAGGGGATGGGATTGAGCTTGTCTGTAGCTATGGGATTGGTTGAGCCTTGAATGTTTCATATAAACCGTCCTAAGAAGGCACTGTCTGATTGGACACCGTGATGAATACCCATTTTGAGCTTGCAGTCGGTCTGCTTCAACCACCTGGCCAGGTCATTTCCTAATCTCCACTTACCTTCATACTACCTAGTCAGCAGATCTGTGAAGGAAGCATGTGCTGAGCACCCACTGTATACCCATGTACCCAACCCACTGATGACACTGTATGGGTTCAGAGGAGAAAATGCACCCTTTGCTGCAATGGCACTCTTGCTAAGGAAGCCAGACATCAAGACCCAGCAAGGAAGACACCAACTGGGCAAGAATCAAAGAGGCATCACCATTCGACCACCATCATTACTGCATAGAACACATATCCGCCATCATATATCTGACATCATAACTGCATAGAACAAAGGACTAGACATGCCGGTGGTTGTACAGGGGAAGCTTCTCAGAGAAAGCAAGGCTTGAGCTGGGTGTTGAAGGAGGGAAGCAGAGAGGGACATGCATCCAAACAAGAGGGCAGCAGCATTAGCTCAGGGCTGGGACCAAGGAAGGAGTGTGCTGGGGATCACAAGGAGCCAAGGCAGAAGATTTTTGATGAGGACCAGGATTAAAGAATATGAAGCAGAGCCAGACTGACTCTTCCCAAATGCCACACTACATCTGTTCTCATAATTGTTGATGTACTATTATTTACTGGAACGACAGGGCAGAGCTCTGAGGTCAGGGGTTTAGAAGAAGAGACACCAGCAAGTAGGCAACCAGTGCACTTCACAAGTGATCAGTATTCCCCATGCTGATTTGCCCTTAAACACACACACTGGAAATTTATCTCCAGGAAGCTCTGACCCACGCACTGGCCACCAAGTCGCATCTCAACCAGCCAGGACGAAGCCACCAGCAGTGCCCCGGTTAGTCCTCAACATTGCCTGAGCAGAAGGGAAGACATGTAAGGGTCAAATGTCAGCAGGTGCCCCGAGATGCCCCAGATACTCTGGCCAGGGTGCTGATGGAAGTGACCTTTTCCAGCACTCCTAAAGAGAAACATTATCCTGGAAACTGTGATATAGCATGAATTTTTAAAGGACTTCAAAATCACATCTTCATAGAAACCAAGGAACTTTAAGAAATCATATTCCTCAACTTCTGTCCTAATTGTTTTGTTTATTTTCGTTGATGAAAACAGTGTGAGGTATCGCTAAAACTGTGCTTGGAAGAAAATTTGCAGCCTCCAGGTCATGACTTAAAAGAAAGAATGGGGCTTCCCTGGTGGCACAGTGGTTGACAGTCCGCCTGCCTATGCAGGGGACACGGGTTCGTGCCCGGTCTGGGAAGATCCCACATGTCGCGGAGCGGCTGGGCCCGTGAGCCATGGCTGCTGAGCCTGCGCATCGGGAGCCTGTGCTCCACAACAGGAGAGGCCACAACAGTGAGAGGCCCGTGTACAACAACAACAACAACAACAAAAAAGAAAGAATGAACGTAAATGAATTAAGCATCTAACTCAACTAAGTTAGAAAGTGAGCAAAGGAACATAAAATAAATGAGGTAATAAAACAACATCTTTATTCATTATGCCAGGTGCTGGAGATGCTGAACAGAATAAGTCTGAAGTCTCACTGCTGGCCCCGTTCACACGATGGGGTTGTTAGAAGAATAAATTAGCTCAGTGCAAGCATTAGTGATGTCACACATGGGAAAATGACTGTGAGAGAAGGACAATGAAACCTGTGACAGCTGGTAATGTCCTCTCAGCTTCGTCACATCACACTTTTCCCTCTCTCAGACATTTTTCCCCCCAAGACGTGTGCCCACCCTGAACACCCCACTAAGCTCCTACATACCCACAGCCCAACAGCCATCACCACCACGAAATAGACAACAATGGCGGAGATGTCGGCAGCATTTTGGTTGTACTCTGATATCTCAGGAGGGTCCAGCGTCTCAGTCACAGTGCTGGGGCTTAACATGCTGGCCATGGCTGCAGGAACTGCTTTCCCCATCCCAGGGATGGCTGTTTTCTCATATGAGCTCTGGGTTAATGATCAGGCTTGAGCAGGTGGGGAGCATTATCAGAGCCATCTCCTGGCCAGGAGGACCTTTAAACCTCTTCTCTGAAGCTCTGAGACCCTGGCCCTCCAGCAGTCATGTTGGACCAGGTGGAGTGTGGGAAGGAGGGGTGAGAGATGAGAAATGGGGTGAAATTGGAGGTGGGTAGTGGGGTGTTACTGAGTGGAAAGACAGGGTCTTTAAGAAGATTTGACCAGGCTGAGTGAGGATTAGGGAGAGATAAAGGGGCAGAAAGGGGGGAAGGAAAGATGTGAAGGGTCCTGAAGAGTCAGGAGGACAGGGGGTAAGGGTCCCTTACAGAGCAGATAAGATTCCTGACCAAGGAGTTATATCCCTTGGAGGTGAAGTAATTTTGCATTTCCTAGGTTCCCAAGCTCTATGTTTCTTTGGAACAGGTAATATAAATCAAGCTTTATATTACACATCAGGACAGTGGTGGCCCATGCAGGAAAGGGGAAGTGATTCTATGAGCACTGCATACTGAAGGGTTGGGGCAGGGCTGTGGAGTGGGTTGGGTCAGAGGTTTTTTTTTTTTTTTTTTTTTTTTCTGTACATGGGCCTCTCACTGTTGTGGCCTCTCCCGTTGCGGAGCACAGGCTCCGGATGTGCAGGCTCAGCGGCCATGGCTCACGGGCCTAGCCGCTCCGCGGCATTTGGGATCTTCCCGGACCGGGGCACGAACCCGTGTCCCCTGCATCGGCAGGCGGACTCTTAACCACTGCGCCCCCAGGGAAACCCGGGTCAGAGGTTTTGACAATGGGTGAATCAACCTAAAAGCATGTGATAGCGATTCTCAGGACTCAGATATATACCCAGATGTGGGCTTGCTTGATCATATGGTAGTTCTATTTTTAATTTTTTGAGGAACGTCCATACTGTTTGCCATAATGACTACATCAATTTACATTCTCACCAGTGGTGCATAGGGGTTCCCTTTTCTCCAGATTCTTGCCAACACTTGTTAAGTGCTTGTCTTTTTTTTTTTTTTTTTTTTTTTTGCGGTACGCGGGCCTCTCACTGTTGTGGCCTCTCCTGTTGCGGAGCACAGGCTCCGGACGCGCAGGCTCAGCAGCCATGGCTCACGGGCCCAGCCGCTCCATGGCATGTGGGATCTTCCCGGACCAGGGCACGAACCCGTGTCCCCTGCATCAGCAGGCGGACTCTCAAGACACTGCGCCACCAGGGAAGCCCTAGTGCTTGTCTTTTTGATAACAGTCATCCTAACAAGTATAAGCTGATATCTCATTTTAGTTCTGATTTGCATTTCCCTAATGTTTAGTGATGTTGAGCATCTTTTCATAAACCTGTTGGCAATTCATACATCTTCTTTGGAAAAATTTCTATTTAGGTCCTTTGCCCATTTTATTTTTTAAAAGATTTATTATTTATTTAATTTTTATTTTTGGCTGTGTCAGGTCTTAGTTGCGGCACACAGGATCTTCGTTGAGGCACGTGGGATATTTCCTGTGGTGCACAGGCTTCCCTCTAGTTGTGGCATGGGGGTTTTCTCTCTCTAGTTGTGGTGTGCAGGCTCCAAGGTGCGTTGGCTCTGTAGTTGTGACGCACGGGCTCCAGAGCACGTGGGCTCTGTAGTTTGCAGCACGCGGGCTCTAGTTGAGGTGCATGAGCTCAGTAGTTGTGGCACCCGGGCTTAGTTGCTCCGCAGCATGTGGTATCTTAATTCTCCGACCAGGGATTGAACCCACAACCCCTGCATTGTAAGATGGATTCTTTACCACTGGACCATCAGGGAAGTCCCATCTTTGCCCATGTTAAAATCAGGTTGTTTGTTTTTGCTTTTGAGTTGAAGAGTTCTCTGTATATTTTAGATATTAACCCCTTACCAGATATATGGTTTGCAAATACTTTCTCCTTTTCTGTAGGTTGCCTTTTCATTTTGTTGATTGTTCTCTTTGCTGTGCAGAAAATTTTTAGTTTGATGTAGTCTCAATCTAGTTTTTCTTTTCTTGCCTGGATTTTTGATGTCATGTCCAAAAAAATCACTGCCAAGACCAAGGTCGAGGAGATTTTCCCCTATATTTTCTTCTAGGAATTTACAGTTTCAGGTCTTACATTTAAGTCTTTAATCCATTTCAAGTTAATTTTTTGCATGTTGTAAGATAGGGATTCAATTTAATTCTTTTGCATATGGTATACACTTTTCCCAGCACCATTTATTGAAGAGACTATCCTTTTTCATTGTGTGTTCTTGGCATCTTTGTCAAAGATTAACTGACCATTTTCTCCGGTTTATTTCTGGGCTCTTGATTCTTTTCCATTGGTCGATGTGTCTCTTTTTATCCCAGAATTATACTATTTTGATTACTATACTTTGTAATTTAGTTTGAAATCCTAAAGTGTGATGCCTCCGGTTTTGTTCTTTTTTCTCAAGATTTCTCTGTCTATTTGGAAACTTTTTTTTAAAGATTCATTTATTTTATTTTTGGCTGTATTGTGTCTTTGTTGCTGCATGCGGGCTTTTCTCTAGTTGTGGCGACCAGGGGTTACTTTTTGTTGCGGCGCCCGGGTTGCTCATTGTGGTGGCTTCTCCTGTTGCAGAGCACGGGCTCTAGGTGCATGGGCTTCAGTAATTGTGGCTCACGGACTCAGTAGTTGTGGCTCACGGGCTCTAGAGAGCAGCCTCAGTAGTTGCGGCACACAGGCTTAGTTGCTCCATGCCATGTGGGATCTTCCTGGACCAGGGCTCGAACCCATGTCCCCTGCATTGGCAGGCAGATTCTTAACCAGTGCACCACCAGGGAAGCCCCTGTCTATTTGGAAACTTTTGTGGCAGGATTTTTCCCCTATATCTGTGAAAAAATATCATTGGTGTTTTAATGGGGATTTCATTGAATCTACAGATTGGTTTGGGCAGTGTGGATATTTTGACAATATTAATTCTTCCAGTCCATGAACATGGGATATCGTCCCGTTTATTTATATCTTCTTCAGTTTCTTTCATCAAGGTTTTATAGTTTTCAGTATACAGATTTTTCACTTCCTGGGTTAAATTTAAATTTATTCCTAAGTATTTTATTCTTTTTGATGCTATTGTAAATGAGACTGTTTCATTTATTTCTTTTTCAGATAGTTCATTTAGTGTATAGAAATGCAACTGATTTTTGTGTGTTGATTTTGTATCCTCAACTTTACTGAATTTATTAGTTTGAACAGTTTTTTTTTGTGTGTGTGGAGTCTTTAGGATTTTCTAAATTTTAGGATTTCTTGCCTAATTGTTCTGGCTAGGACTATCAGTACTATGTTAAATAGGAGTGGTGAGAGTGGGCACCCTTGTTTGATTCCTGATCTTAGAAGAAAAGCTTTCAGGTTTTCACCATTGAGTATGATGTTAGCTGTGGGCTTGTCAGATATGGCCTTTATTGCATTGAGGTAAGTTTCTTCCATACCTGAGAAGTATGAGAGTTGAGAGTTGTTGAGTTTTAATCATTAAAAGGTGTTGAATTTTGTTAACTGCTTTTTCTGATCTGTTTTCACGTCTGTAGATGGGACTCCAATCAGTGAGTCAGCCACCTGGGCGTGGGCTCACCTTCTAAAAATTTCCCTCCTTGGTCTTGGACTCCATCAGGGATTCACACAATTCCCAAAGGCACTTTTGCCCGTGGAAGGATACCAAATTATTATTTCTGAGGAGGAATACTAGCCAGGGACCTCCTATTCCACCATCTTGCTGATGTCACCTCATGAACTCCCATACCATTTTGAAGATGTCTTTTTCTTTGTTGAACATTTGCTTGATTGTTGTCAACCTTTGACTGTTTTCCATTGTTCCCACAATGTTCTGGTTGTTTTTTTGATGTTTCTGTTGGGGAATGAAATCTTGAAATGTCCTAGTCCACCATTTTCCTGGTCATCTCATGGTTATAATGGAGTTCTGTAGACTGAGACATCTCATCAGGTCATTACTGCTCCCTCCCACACTCTCCCAGAGATCCTATCCTGCGTAAGGCATTCGTGTACATCTGTCCTTTCCTCTGCTCTGCAAGCAACATCTGTGTGCATTTCTGACCATTTAAATGCAGGACAAGAAGTAAAATTGATGAAATAAGAGCCTCAATAGGAGCCGAGAGGAAAATCGAATGGGTCCCAATACAGGAAAGTAGGAGTAGAGCTAAGTTAACTAAACCTTAATTTAACATAAAAGAAGTTTGCGGCACAGCTGTATCTCACTAGGAAAAAAATTTAAAGATCAACCTTAGAATAAAGCAAGAAAAAGTCACTTTTTAGAGAGCTCTGTGAACCTGAGTCCAAGACCCTCATAAAGCATGAGGAAATCTGCACGAGAGAAAGGACTTGGTTAGCTCCCACCAAAGGACACATATTTATAACTTGCCTTTACCAAATAAATAAACCCATCAAGCAGCAGGTCTCCTTTGGATCATTTTTCTTTCTGAGTGAGAAGTTTCTGTTGGGCATCACATTGTCTTCCACCTATAGTCCTGGAGTTTTGACCCTCTGAGCTCCTACCTCATGCTGTGGGCAGGATGGAGGCTCAAGGTGCTGCATCCCTTCCTTCTGAAGCCCTTGCTCTGCTAGGCTATGTGTCTTCAGCTTCTCTAGTTCCAGCAGCTGCACTCACATACTCTCATCTCATGCCCAGGGACAGGGAGAAGGAGGAGGAGGGAATCTGGGTACGAGGACACCTCAGAGACCTGTGGGTATACAATTCCTGAACATTGACCAGTCTGGAAAAAATTGGTAAAGTAACTTTATTAGTTTATTACTCCAGAAGAGGAACAAGCTCTACTGCCTTCTCTGGGAGATCTATAGAGAAGAGTTGGTTTGAAAACTGTTTTTGCATATATATGAGTCTGGGTTAGTCCATGGGAATGGTTCCATCCACCTCCTGTGTCTTCATCTCCCTGCTGAAGTCACAATGCCTTCTGTCTGCTACCTGTCATATAAAGCACCCTCCCTCCCCCACCACAAGCCTCTCTTGTTCCTTTCCTCATCTGCCTAGGCTTTCCCCACCTCACCACCTTCGGCAGTTGGCACACACATCAGACTTCTGCCACCTCCTGGATGTCCCTTGACCTTAAATGATGCAGAGGTTTTATGCCTTCTATTTCTTCTCCTTACGATGTCCTTTCTGCTATCCCTTTAGAACTAGAAGAAGTTCTACCTTCTCCAGGAGACCCAGATATAAAGAGCCATATGGTAAGGGGCTGTGTTAATTGTTGTAACATTAAGGCTAGGATAGCGTGTGACAGGTAGGTGTCATGAAAACGATGTGCATTGCAAACTCTTGTAACCCAGTTAGAACAAGAAAAGCCCCAGGATTAATCAGGTCTTTGGAAGAGAGGGAGTTCAACTTGAACCAGCAGGGGGTGCTGTGGGACTAATCGTGGGTAGTCTGCTCTCAGCTGCTCCCAGGAGGATGAATCCCAAGCTTGAGGGCAGGAGACTTTTGCTCACCATCGGGGACTTTGCAGCTGTGTCCCCCTGGGAGGGGCATCAGTGGAGTCATAGGTGATGATCTATGAATTATTCAGCAGAAGTCTGGGAGCCCTACTCAATTTTTCTTGAGATTTACTGGTTCTAAAATAGTTAGCTTGGTCTGTGGTCTTCTGTGGTTCAGAATTTTATTTCTTTGGATCCTCAAAGGCATCATTTTTATATAATATTATATATATGATACAATATATAATTTATATTATACCATATCATATTATATATAATATACAATTTATAATATGTAATCTATATTATAGTATAGTATAATATGACAGGGGTCTCAGAGTGGTTCTTGGGCTCCATATCAGGCAGGTGGCCTTCCTGACCATCTCTGGGCTCCAACCTGAGGAGGAGGCCGATTATTACTGCTCAGTGTGGTACAGCAGCCTCAGAGCTCACACAGTGCTTCAGACACAAACCCTGAGCTCCCCCAACCTCACCCAGCACCTGGGGGAACTCACAGAGCACTGTTTAACTGGCCCATGAAAAGACAAGGGCTGGGTTCCAACTGACAATAGCGTGTGCTATTCAGGAGCATTAAAAATAATATGAGAGAGAAAAAATATGAGTTAAAATGACTGGACCTACACAATCGGTAAATGTATATTTATCATTGTGAATATATTTGTGGCAACTTAAAGATATATACATTCACACACAGTAAAAATTGGTAAAAAGGAATACAAGGTTTAACTAAGGGAACATATTTATTTCCAGATTTTTCTTTTCTATTCCAATTGGAGATGCTAGATTCACATGCTCGGGTCATCAGCCACCAGCTTGCCTTCTTCTTCTGCCCTTGGCACATGCCCTGATATCTGACTCTAGGGATCTTTCTTCCTTTCTGCCATGGAGACCGCTTGACATCCTACAGATCCAAACTTATGCATCAGACTTTTTTGAGGCTTCTTTGGCCCAACTTCCCTCTGCTCCTCAACATGCATAAAGGGTAATTTCCCATGTGTGTGTTCCTGTTGCACCCTTTAACTGCCCTTTCACATATGTGTGCAGTGTCTGGAAACAGCAGGCAAAGTTGGAGCTGTAGGGGTACAGTTGACAGAGACTGACATTTAAAAAAATTGATATTTTTCTATCGAAATAAAAATCCAGATGTGAAAGCATCACTGTTCCAGTGGTGGATCTTCTGAGACATCTACTCACTCTGTTATCTGAGGTAATATCTGAGGACATGTGCTAAGTGTTATCACAGTGACCAGAGGATGTAGCCCCTGTGGCCAGCAGGGGGCGCTTGTGATGTCCAGAGAGCGCAGGTGTGCTAGACAGCTGATAAACCACTCAGCTTGCTCAAGAGTATTTGGGTAAACTGTGTTCTCACTAATGTGTGACTTTTCTTCACCTGTGATGCCTCCTTATCACCTACGAGATCCTAGGTCTGGCTCTCCCATTGCTTCAGATCTGAGTCAGATCCTTTTCTTCTAGAGTCTTTGCCCAAATCTGGTCCAGGAAGGACTGATAGACAGTGAGGATCCAGAATGTGGATAGAGTAAGTCTGTTCCTAGGAGAGTCTGGCTAGAGAAGCAAACACAGCTTGTGGGCATAATCCCCACCATGGAGCTTCTGGAGACAGAGCTCTGAGGCGTCTCCAACGTGCCCCAGAGCATTTTCCCCTCAGCCTTTTATAAATGGGGCATTTTCCAGGGGTTTAGGTGAAGGGGCTCCCGGGGTCAGACAGGTTCTACCTTTATCCTCTGGTCTATAAGAAGCAGTCCTCTGATACTAGACTCACACCCCTCTGTCTCAGTGTATTGGTCACTTGGTTAGAAGGTCACCACCTTCTGCAATGGAAGCCTTAGAAATGTAAGCAATTTTGATGCAGTCTTGCATCAACAGCTGTTATTCTGAAGCACTGTAAATGTGATTGATGTTTGTTGTTCCCTGGACTATGGCCTGAGGGGAAAGACTGATTACTACTGCAGACCTGGAATAATAGCCTTGCACTACGATCTTGGCCTTGGGAAAGTGGGCCAAGGCATCCCCTCTGCACCCTTTGCTCAGTCATTTACTTCCCTGTCACAACATGTGACCAACACTAGCTCACTGGGGATATTTCTGCTGTCACTTCTGCCACCAGCACCTGAAGAACTAAAGTATTTGGGTCTTTAGAAATGTCTACTTGTGTGGTCCCATCAAAGCTTAGACCTAATCTTTTTTTTTTGGCCATGCCGTGCGCCTTGCAGGATCTTAGTTACCCTGACCAGGGATTGAACCCGGGCCACGGCAGTGAAAAATGCCGAGTTCTAACCACTGGACCACCAGGGAATTCCTGATTACTCTTTTTAAATTGCATTGTCCATGGTTACAGAACAATGTTGAATAATAATGGAGGTAATGGGCAACTTTACCTTTTCCTGATCTTAGTGGAAGGGTTAAGTGAGATGCTGACTTTAAGACTAAATTATATATGTGTGCAAGAGAGAGCGTATTACCATATTATAAACGTATCTGTTTTTATTTTCTTAACTGGTTTTTCTTAGGAAAAGTTGTTAAATTTGGTGAAAGGCTCTTTCAGTATCTATTGAGACAATCTGATCTTACCTTTTGATCTATTATTATGGCATATTATATTAAAAGATTTCTTAATATTGATCCAAACTTGCATTTCTAGAATAAATTCTAGTTGGTAATGGCATTTCAATTTATTAATCTGGTATTACATTCCATTTGTTAATATTTTACTTAGAAATTTTATATCCATATTTAATGATATTGATCTGTAACTGTCCTCTTTTTGTATTTCTTTGTCAGGTTTAAGTAGCAGTGTTATAAAGCTTTCTATGAGAACTAGGAAATTTTCCCTCTTTTCCAGTGCTTTGGAAAAAATTAGGAAGCAAACAAATTGAAATCATCTGATCTTTGAAGATTTGTTAGAAGTTTTCTATTAAGCTACGTGGGCCTCATGTCTTTCTGTGGAGTAGTTCCATAACAACATTCTCTATTTTTTTCCTAAGGAAAGTAGTCTGTTTAGATGTTTTATCTTTAATGGGACCAACTTTGCATTTTCCAAGGATGTATACATTTCATCTAGTTTTTTTTTCAATGGAAGTTATCTCTTTAGGATTTTTTTCATTTTAATTTTTCAATATTTTCCACATATTTGACTTTATACATTTTCATTGAAAAAGTTAGTAAGTGGTTTTCCTATTCTGTCATTTAAAAAAAGATTTTGATGTGCCAGTTAGATTTACTATTTTTTATCCTCTACCACATAACCTGTTACTTTTCTTGTGATGGGGAGATGGGCTGTTTCTCACTTGTCTTTTTAATTTTCTTGTACCTGGTAGAACTCTAAATTTCTTCCCCTTGCTTGTTTTTTCCTTCACAAGATGGTTCCCACAGAGCTCTCCAGCCTTCCTTTTAAGGAGGAGATGGAATCAACCCAAATGTCCATTGACAGATGAATGATAAACTACTTATGGTATATATACATACATCAGAATATTATTCAGCCTTAAAAAGAAAGGAAATCCTAAAAAAAAAAAAAGAAAAGAAAGGAAATCCTGTCACATGCTACAACGTGGATGAGTAGAGGATATTATGATTAGTGATTTAGGCCAGTTATAAAAAGACAAAACTGTGTGAATCTACTTATATGAAATATTTAAAGTAGTCAGATTCATAGAAACAGAAAGTAGAATTGCAGTTGGGGGAGTTGGGAGGATAGAGAGATGGAGAATTATTGTTTAATGAATATAGAGTGTCAGTTTTTTAAGATGAAAATTTCTGGAGATCTGTCATATAACAATGTCAATATACCCAACACTATTGAACTGCACGCTTAAAAATGGTTAAGACAGTGAGTTTTATATTATATGTTTTTTAGCAAAATTCTTTTAGAAAGAAGCTGGGCCAGACATGAAGGGTGCTGCAGAAGCATAGGCATGGAGTATGTAATGGAAGTCAGGGTGTGTGAACACTGACAGGAGGTAATACCATCTACATTTTCACTCACCTTGTGTGGCAGAATAGCATGTCCATCCCCTCAGGGTATTGGCAACAAGCCACAGCTGTGGTGACACTGGCTATGACCATGCCACCAAAGGAAGTCATAGGTGTTTTCATAAGACAACGTAGTGGCCATAGAATCTCCAAATACCATTTAACCTCAACCTACTTCAGAATCACCAACTCTAATAATAGAATTTCCTTAATAGAAAGGCCCAAATTGGGCTTAAACTCTTCAACATAAAAATAAAAGTAGTAATACCCAACTGGTCCACAAAATGAGAAACTAAAATGTATATGGACTCTTCTTTCTACCTTACCCAGGTATCCAACTGATCACTAACTTTGTAGATTCTCTCTCCAAAGCTCTTTCAAATTCATCAGGTCCTGTTGACTTTCCATTCTAATGTCTTATTTCAAACCTTCATTGCACTTATTGATTATGGGCTATGATTGAATTGACCCCTGATTGACATCTGGCCCCTCCCCTCACTGCATCCTCAGATTCCTTCTCCTTTCCGGGCATCTGGCATCTTCTGATGGTGAAGTCTGGTCCCAATTCCAGGATTCCTAGCTCTTCTTGCCTGAATAGCTGGGCTCCTTTCAGTGAATGGCTCAGAATCTCACCCCACATGGTCCATCCTGGAGAGGGGAGTGTCCTTGCTTCCATTTCCTTCCAAACAGAGCTCATTCTGGTGATATTTATCACCTCCTTTAACACAAAGTGACTCTAAATGTCTGGACCAGAGTAGTGGCCCTTGGTGCATCTAGAAAGATGTGAAGGTTTAAATGTATTTTGCTCATAGCACGCTGCACAGACACACCCTGGACTCACCGCTGGAATTGTGAGGGGTGCAGATTGGGGAAGGCAGGAGTCCTGAGCAACAGCACCTGCCCAGGGTCGGCATGTGTCCTGCATCCACCAGAGGGCGCTGTGTCCTATGCACCTGCTTGATGCTCTCCAGTTTCTCAGCTGATTCCCTCCCCTCTTGCAGGTGTTCCTGTGACCTCACTGGGGTGAATAACACCTCCCTCCTACAGTCTCTCTTCTTATCAGGTGGAGCCAAGGCTAAGGTTGAAGGAGGGATTTGAACAGCCTCCAGAAAGGGGAATATTTGCATGGAGACCTCCTACCCTCAGGATCAGGGTGACATATAAGAAGGGTTGGTGGGCTCAGGCCTAGCTGTGAGGCTCAGAAAGCAGAGCCTGGGGGTGTCTTCACCATGGCCTGGGCTCCTCTCCCCCCTCACTCTCTTCGCTCACTGCACAGGTGGATGCCTGCAGGGAATTCTGGGAGGCCTCCTGTTTGTCACCTGGGAGGATGACCTCTCCACCCTCCCTGGGAATGGGATCTGTCCTGTCCTCACTGGGTCTTGGGCAGAGGTTGTGTTGACTCAGCCCCGCCCTGTGTCGGGGTCTCTGGAGCAGAAGGTCACTATCTCTTGCACCCACAGCAGCGGTAACATTGGGAGTTACTCTGTGTACTGGTACCAGCAGCGCCCGGGCAGTGCCCCCACCACTGTAATCTACAAGGATGACCAGAGACCCTCCGGAGTTACCAATCGTTTCTCTGGCTCCATTGACACTTCCTCCAGTGCTGCCTACCTGACCAGATCTGGGCTGCAGCCTGAGGACAAGGCCAACTACTACTGTCAGTCCGGTCATGACAGCAACAAGGACACAGCGCTCCAGACCCATGGAGAAGTGAGATCAAAATTCCCTAGAGCCTCCCTGTCCTGGGTCTGCCCTTGACCCATCCCCACCAGGGAGGGCTGAGTTTTTTCCTGTGCTCTTCTTGAAGGCTCAAGCTGGAATTTTCATGAGTTCCTCTCTTTTCTTTCCAAAATATAATTTTTTCCTCTCATGTCTTGATAGATGATCTCATAATCCTTTGCAATCACTGCATGGAGGAGCTTTAGTTCAAATCAGGGTTTCTGAACCTCAGTATTCCTTGTGGAGGGGCTGTTCTGTGTATCGAGGACGTTTAGAAGCATCCTTGGGCCCCACACATCAGATGCAAGTAACAACCTACTCTCCATATTGTGACACACAGAAAACCTCCAGCCATTTTCAAATGTCCCATAGGAGGGCAAAATCACCCCAGGTTGAGAACTACAGGTTTTAAAAGAGCATGATCTCAGCTGTTAGGAAGGCTTTGGCTTTGAATCCTGTTTATACCATCAGCTGGGTGTACAGATGTATCATCGCCCTATGCTTCTGTTTTCCCAACTTAGGCAAAACAATAACACATAATTCAAATGATTGTTTTGATGGATGAATAACATTCTAAGCATCATGAAATCAGAGAACCTATGACCCAATCATATGGAATCTCCTTCCAGCTGGAGTGTGATTTTTGGCCAGATTAGGTGTGTGATTAATATTTTAAAACTTTATACAAAGCACATGAAAATCTCTCTTCATTTATCCCCACAGGGAGCATTTTTCAAGCATGGGATACAAAGATGAAGACATGAAAAGGTCCGGTACTCTAACAGTTTACGTTTTAAGATGGGTATGAGAAAACAGACCAGGACAGCAGCAAAGATGGGTGTATTAAAATGTCCTTTCTTTGGGCTTCCCTGGTGGCGCAGTGGTTGAGAGTCCACCTGCCGATGCAGGGGACGCGGGTTCGTACCCTGGTCCGGGAGGATCCCACATGCCGCGGAGTGGCTGGGCCCGCTGGAGCTGCTGGGCCCATGAGCCATGGCTGCTGAGCCTGTGCGTCCGGAGCCTGTGCTCCGCAACGGGAGAGGCCACAGCAGTGAGAGGCCCGTGTACCGCAAAAGAAAAAAAAAAGTCCTTTCTTTTACCAGAGTGTTTAGGTTCAAATTTTGCTCTGGTTCTATTCGGTTCTCTTCAAATTTTCGTCCTTGGACTTCCACTGTTCAGTACATATAGTCTCCACTAGCAGAATGTGGGTATTTATATTTCAATTTACGTTAATTAAAATTAAGTAAAATTTTAAATTCTATTTCTCAATCACACTTGCTGCACTTCAACTGCTCAATGGCTGCATGTGCCTCATGGCTACCATTTTTGAGAGTGCAGGTATAGAACATTTCTACCATGGCAGGAAGTTCTACTGGACAGTGCTGACTTGAACAATTCACTTCTCACTCAGGGATAAAGGCAGCCCATTTAGTAAAAAGTATTCTTGTGAAAACTCTTCTGTGTGCTGTGAGGCATGGTTCTTTTGGATACAACTCTAGGGTATCTTTTTTTTTTTTTTTTTGCAGTACGCGGGCCTCTCACTGTTGTGGCCTCTCCCGTTGCGGAGCACAGGCTCCGGATGCACAGGCTCAGCGGCCATGGCTCACGGGCCCAGCAGCTCCGCGACACGTGGGATCTTCCCGGACCGGGGCACGAACCCGTGTCCCCTGCATCGGCAGGCGGACTCTCAACCACTGCGCCACCAGGGAAGCCCGGGTATCATTTTTCATGTGCATGAATTTTAACCAGGGAGTGATGATAATAAAAAGAGTAAAAGAGAGATCTGGATATGCAGACTGGAAAGGCTCCCGACCATCCTGGCAAGTATCCTATGGGGGACAGGTGGGATTTCTAATGCTCCTGCTGGCCTTTAGGGTTTGCTCCACTCTGTGTCAATGTGGGGCCTTTAAGATCCCAGATTTGTGTCTCGTGTGCACTGATCTGGTGTAGGTAGCCGATCTCCAAGATGCTCTTAATGGTCACTGACTCCTGGTATTCTTGCCCTCGTACATACTGATTAGAGATGACCTGTGAAACTAATGGAATATTGAGGAAATGACCGTGTATGACTTTCGATGTTACATCATAAAGGACTTCCATTGTGCTGTCTTAGATCACTCGCTCCGGGGAAGGCAGTTGCCATGATGTGAAGACTCTCAAGGAGCCCTATGGGGAGGTTCACGTGTCAAGGGACTGAGACCTTGTGCAACCAGCCTTGTGACCCAGCCAAACTGGAAGCTGGTCCACCAGCCCCAGTCAAGCCTTTCTATGACCATCACCTGGTCAAAATCTTGACTGTAACCTAACGAACAAACTTGAGCCAGAAACACCCTTCCAGGCTGTTGCCAACTCCCTGATTCACAGAAACTGTGGAATCATACACGTTGTTGTTCTTAGCCTCTAATTTTGGAGAAATTTGATGTGAGGAAATAGATAATGAATACATTAAGAGATGGACATGGCAATGTGGAGAGGGTGTAGGCATTGGTGGGGTTAAGCCTTAATGTCTACTGTTAGTGAAATGTGATGAGACCACACTGGACTCCCTCGCTGCATATGATGTCAATGGATTGCCTAATGGCTTTTCCTTATAACCCATGGCTTCATTATAAATGTGCCATATGAATTATGCACAACCATTATGCCTTGTCAAGCTTCTTTGAGTAAATCTTTTTTTTTTTTTTTGCTGTACGCGGGCCTCTCACTGTTGCGGCCTCTCCCGTTGCGGAGCACAGGCTCCGGATGCGCAGGCTCAGCGGCCATGGCTCGCGGGTCCAGCCGCTCCGCGGCATGTGGGATCTTCCCGGACCGGGGCACGAACCCGTGTCCCCTGCATCGGCAGGTGGACTCTCAACCACTGCGCCACCAGGGAAGCCCCTTTGGGTAAATCTTTGACTATAAGATAATCGAAGGACACGGGCCTCTTCCACACTTTGATATTTCAGTATTGAATTCCTTAAAACAAGGACCTGACCCTCTTTATTATCTTTATTTTTCACTCCCCCACCTTTATCAGACGTAAAGATTTATGTAGACAGTCACCTTATGTATTCCTTTGAATAATAAGAAGCATCTGTGTACATTTCTGCCCCTTAACTAAAAGATAGAGATGTTGCTTTAACAAGAGGGGTCATCCAATGGTAAAGATGAAAAAATATATATATATATAGCAGGTCCGAATTCAGTAGAGCTAGGGAGTGAAGTGAACTTCCCAAACTAGATTTTAGAAGAGACTCTCATCTTTTTGTCTAACTAATCAGGAGAGAGTCAAGTCCTGGATTTTGATGGAATATGCCCATAATAGGAGGAAAAAACAACACTTTAGAGTTCATCAGCCAATATGGCATTGAAGACCCTCTTCAAGCCAGGAGAGCAAAGGAAGAGGAAGGAAGAGAGAGCCTCTGGTATTGGCAATCTTACCACAAAGACAATGGTGAGTTTCACCTCGTGAATATCCGGGGGCCTCACGAAGTGAACTGATGAAGAACATTCGTATCTTCTGTTGACAAAGGCTGGTGTTGCCCCTGGGAACATCTTCACCTCTCTGTTCTCTCTGTCTCTTGTCTCAGCCACAGCGGCCTTCTTTCATCTCCCTCACATCTGGCACACTACTGGCTTGTTCCACTCTTTTCATAAGTATTTCTGGAATGGATGGAAGCGTTTTTCTAAGTGAGAAGTAGCCATTATGCTGATCTTTTAGGGTCCTTTGTCCAGACTGTGCTGACTCACCCATCCATGGTGTAGGAATGTTAGGAAGAACTTTCTGAAACATGCTGTGGCCTGACAACAAAAGCATCCAAAAAATGCCAGACCCAGAAATATGAGACGTTTTGCCATTTCCCAATACCCTACACTATTTGGTGTCTCTGAATATTTGAACACTCTGCTACACCTTCTGAGAACCTTGCCCTTCTCTGGAAGTGTTGCTTGCTTTGTTGCTCCACAAACAAGACCACTACTCTCCAGTCCATTCCGACCCAGATGACCAGTCACCTCCTTCCTGTTGCCCTCTTGAGTGGGCTGCTCAAGTCTTTGTTCCCAAAGCCATCTGCTTTCCCACCTCGCTGCAGCCTTCGTCACGTGGTATGGTGGTCATATTTCTTTCACCTTAAAATCTAGAAAGAACTCGGTTGAGAAGGATGTTTCTTAATATCAGTTATCAATGGACACTACAGGGTGTGGTCCACAGATATTTCTGGAAAGACAGTGACCAGGCTTTCAGACCAATGCCGTTAACATAATGTCCACAGAGAAACTGAAGTTCGAATTCATTGCGCAGTAGGGGGCGCTGTGGGATTTCCCCAGGTCTGCACAGTGGGCGCCCTCTGCTGTGTAATGACTCACACTCTCCAGGGCTGGGGCTGTGTTTGCTGGTGGAGACTCAGGGGCTGTGTCCTCTCTGGGCTGGGCAGGGTCTCCTGCTCAATGGTCTGTGTCAGGTCCCAGCAGCTGCTTCCTCCCTAGTCACTCCCATGGGGCAGGCTCCGAGTCTCACCCATCAGCCCCTCTGTCTAAAGAACCAAGTGCAGACCTCAGCTGGTCCTCAGCGTGGAACAGAGCTCTCCAGTATGGGAAACAAATTTACATGAATAGCCCCTCCTCCCTGAGGCCACTGAAAGAGATAAGAGATGTCTGGGCAGCCCAGCTCCAGTTCAGGTGTCTCAGGAGGGCTGCATTCACCATGGCCTGGACTCCTCTCTTCCTGATGCTCCTGTCTCACTGCACAGGTGGGGACATTCCTCAGAGACACAGAGCAGCCCCACAGTCTATGTTAGCCTCTCTGGCTCAGAATCTCAGGCAACTCAACTCTGGTCCCTGCCCCAGCACCCCCCTGTGTCTGTGTCTGCAGGTGCCTCTCCCAGCCTGTGCTGAC
>NW_021703765.1:62948587-62959828 GCF_005190385.1 Monodon monoceros | reverse complement strand
GGCCAATGCAGGGCTTCTACTCTTCTCGGCTGCAGCCCAAGGACGAGGCTGACCATTACTGTGCAATCTGGTACAACAATGCTCCTCACAGAGACACAGGCAGATGGGAAAGTGGAACAAGAACCTTAGCCTGTCAGAACCTTTTTCATGACAACTTTTAAATTTCACATTAAATTGTATATATACAAAGTGTACTTGGAAGTACATTCTGGTTTGTAATGGATCTACTCCCAATTTTTAATTCAACCCTTCTTAGTCTCCTAAAAACTTAGAACAAAAATAAAACAAAATAATTCATGATGGCACTGAAATACTGCCTGCTTATCCATGTGTAAGCAACCAGAGAGGTAGATCTGGCCTTTCTTCTTACTATAAAGAAATGAGTCATTCTTCGTTTTATCTTCAGCAGAGCCTGGGGACCAGCCCAGCAGGTGGACCGTCCACTACAGCGTGGACTCTGCTCCTTGAGGGTCAGAGCAGAGAACTTGAGGTGTCAGGGGTACAGCTGTCAGGACCCAGGGGACTCCCGGGAGTGGGTTCTCTTGAGCCCACAGGTGCTGGCTGTGTCCTCCTCTTCTCTCTACCCCACTGGAGGAGTTCCAACACTGCGGGGTGGGGGTAGGGCTGGGGACCGTCAGGAGCAGGGACTCCCCAGTACATGCCTGTGCCCCTCCCCCTGTGACGCTCCTGATGAGCCCAGATCCGAGAGCACCTTCTCCTGCACAGGGAGCAGCAGGGACATGGGGGTTATCATGGCAACAGTGACAAGAGATCGCAGACAGAGGCCCTACCTTTGTGGCCCAGGACACAGGTGAGTGACACTGGGGGCTCAGTGCTGCTCTCTGGCTCTTGGTTTGTCCACACGGCCTCCTTGGTCACCTCTGGGCCGTCCTGGTGAGGAGGCTGAGTATCACTGTCACATATCTAATCACTGCCACTGCCACAAGGGACTCCTGTGCTCTGGGGAAGTGAGATAAAAATCTGCCCTCCACACCCCTGTCTGACCCTGACTGTGACCGACGCCAGCTCAGCTTTGGCCTCTGCTTTCACTTGTGCTGTTGAATCCTGAGACTCTCATGTTTTCATCCTGGTCCATCTTTATGGCGTCAGTGAAAATGTCTCTATTCCTTACTGGTCTCTTAGTACAAACACAATGACTGTGGGCCCAGATACTAATGATCCATCACAGGTACGGGGCAGGATGACGAGGAAGCAGAGGTCCAGCATCTGTGCCCTGGGAGACCCAGGGGGCCTCTGCCAACCCCCTGCATGTCCCTCTCCTGGTCCAGGCTCTGTGCTCCTGCCCTGAACCCTGACACCTAAGCAAGCTGGGTTCCCCCCTTTCCTGGAGCTTTCACTCTGAGGAGCTCCTCGTCTCCAGGTCCTGGGAGACCCTCCCCATTAAGGACATGGCTTTCAGACCCGTCACTTGCTTACTTTCTCCTATTTTGCTTCATGACCTGTCATACCTTTCCCCCTCTGGTCCTTTGTTTGGGGTGATATTGGATAAATATCACTATTTTGGACACAGACCTTATATACCCACCCCTATTAAATCTATGGAGTTTAACAAATGAACTTGACCCGGATCCAGTAAGTTCAGGTAACAGGACATAAGGGTTTCTAAGTCCAGCAATGCAGGGGGAAGCCCTGGAAGGGATGAGAGTGCCATTTATAGTCACAATCTTTTCTTGTTTTTTTTGCGGTACGCGGGCCTCTCACTGCTGTGGCCTCTCCCGTTGCGGAGCACAGGCTCCGGACGCGCAGGCTCAGCGGCCATGGCTCACGGGCCCAGCCGCTCCGCGGCACGTGAGATCTTCCCGGAGCGGGGCACGAACCCATGTCCCCTGCATCGGCAGGCGGACTCAACAACTGCACCACCAGGGAAGCCCTATAGTCACAATCTTTATATCAAACATTTTACCGAGAAAGATTATGAAAGTAGACTAAAAATATCTTAAATACATCAGAGTCGCAAATAAATACTGTCAGTATCATTCAGCAGTTAACGAGACCCATGGAAGTAATCAAGAAAAAGACACGTTTTCCGCGAGAACATCATATTCTCACAGCAAAGGCAGAAATAAGAACAGAGACGTGCAATCAGCGCTGGGACGCTACCTGGAGACCTTACAAACACAACAGCAACCACATATCAACCTGGGAAGGTGACTCAGACAGAATCATGACCAGGTATGACCCACGGGTACTCTGGGAATTTTAAGCCTGGCACTTGGTTCAAGGTGGTTTTGTTCTGGTAATGAATCTGGGAGCAGGTCAGATCAAACTCAGACATCAGGGAATCCTGAAATTCCTGGCACATCAGCATTCCATTTAGGGGTATGGAGGTCATTAGTGACCTGGAGAAATTAATATCTCAGCCTCAAACTACACAGAGGGGACGCATTCTACTGCCCTGAATGGTGACATCAGAAAGATCCAGCTGCCAGTGTCAGAAAGCCCTTCCAGGAGGCTGCATGTGTGAACTGGGGGAGGCTGTGGGTCTGAGTCCAGCAGCGGGCACTGCGGGCCTGGTCCTGAGAGCTCAGGGTCCTGGGCCAGGCAGGCTGGGAACACCCTCCACTGGCTCTTGCCCATGTGGGCAGCAGTGTCCTCACTGGAGGGTGACCTTCCTGCACCTGGGCCCCAAGGGGACATAAGGGCTCTCAGCTCTGTGTAACACGCTGGCCTCTTATTTCCTCCTCCTCCGTCATGCAGTCAGTGCCCATACCTGCCGTTCAGGCAAAGACAGACGGACAGTCACACAACAAAATAAACTTGCTTCAATAAACTTGACCTCCAGTGATACCTGGACAGAGGCTAAGAGACCCCTCGGGGGGGAACTGTCTCCGTGACAACATGACCTCCAGGGTGTTCACGGCAAAAGTGTGATGAACGCAGGGGCCCTTTGTCACTATTTATGTTATTTTTCATTTTTTCACTGTTGTGTTATTTGTTATTTTCAACATCTTAAGTGAATTTTGGAAACTGAAACTATTTGTGTTTTTGTTCCTAATTCTTTGGTTTTCTTTTGTGTTAATACTCCGTCTCTTTTAAAAAACATGATAGATATGAATTGCCTATTTTCCCTACACTATCATCAATACATTGGTATAATAGCAAGATAATTTAGTATGAATATTTTTCTCCTCTGTCAGTTGAGGTTCTCAAACGCATGTGAAAACGAATCATGTGAATTTTATTAAACAGCTAATTTACCAGCAAACCTAACATGAATACCAAATAATAATTTTATTAACAGTGAGTTAAACATGATTTTTACATTCTCTTCCCCAAATACTTAAGAAATTTGAACTCCCTGTTCATCCTCTTTACATCCCAAATCGCTTCTCCACCCTTCCTGGTCCTTTGGCTCCACAGCAGAATGTAAAGGGAAGGGAGTTTTAAAACATCCCATGATGCTCACACATACTTATTCACACACAGCGTTATTTTTATTTCTGGTTATGTGACATGTATTTCAACTCTGTTTTCTATGATGTTGTGAGTTATCTTAATTTCTATGTGACATTGTGAATTTTTCTCCTAAAATTGGCAGTTAAATTGAAGGGATGTCATATAATATATGCTTCTTCAAAAAAGGAGGCTGTCATCCCAAACCTGGCCGTGCAGCTCTACGTGTTGGCCCTCCCAGCCCTGGTCCCCACACCGCTGCTGCTAGGACAGGGTCCAGGGCTGAGTCAAGGGAGTCCCCTGTCCCCTCACACCCCAGACATGGGCTCTGTGATGTCACAGTGGACTCACTACTGGAGGAGGAGTGACTGCTAAGCTCCTCCAAAGAAGACAAGCAGGGGTTTCACTGAGGAAGGAAGAAATGACCCAGGAATGGGGTGAGATTTGGGATGGACTAGATTCTGGGCAGGACGTGAGGACACCACATCTCCTCCTTTAGCTCTCAGACTCTCCAGGGAAGACATGGAGGACCAAGGTCACCAGGGTCTTGGGGAGAACATTTGGTGAAAGACGTCGCCCCCATCACTCTGTCTCATCCCCACGCTGTCCCCGGTCTCTGTGAAGCCCCAGCATCTGCCTCCTTCGAGACCTCCCCCAGGGGACATCAGGGGACACTGGGCACAGAGAGGCAGGAAGCTTATTTGCATGAGGCCCCTCCTCCTCCTAATGGGTCGCGGAGGCATATAAAGGCCCGAGGACCCCACACTCCAGCCCTGGAGGCTGAAGAGCTGGTGTCCTGGGAGTGTCCCCACTATGGTCTGGATGTTTCTGCTCGGGCTCCTCACTTACAGCTCAGGTCAGGGGCCAGGGCTATGCATCCTTGGGGGCACCTACAAGTAGGGGCTCAGGGGACCTTGTCTCCATAACAAGCCCTGTCTCTCTCCTGTCAGTTTTAGGGGTGGATTCTCAGACTGTGGTCCAGGAGCCATCACTTTCAGTGTCTCCAGGAGGGACAGTCACCCTCACCTGTGGCCATAGCTCTGGGTCAGTCTCTACCAGTTACCACCCCAGCTGGTACCAGCAGACCCCAGGCCAGGCTCCCCAAACTGTTATCTACAGCACAAACAGCCACTCCTCTGGGGTCCCTGGTCACCTCTCTGGATCCATCATTGGGAATAAAGCTGCCCTCACCATCACGGGGCCCCAGCCCAAGGACGAGAACAAGTATTATTGTGCTCTATATGTGGGTAGTATGTTCATGTAGTGATTTATATCCATGGGGAAGTGTGAAAAAAAATCCTCATATGCTCAGAGAGCTCAGCCCTTAGAGACAGGAGAGTTATGGATTAGAAAAAAAAAGAACAAACTAAACCCAAAGCTAACAGAAGGAAGGAAATAATAAATTTTAGAGCAGAGAAAAACCAAATAGAGAATACAAAAACAATAGAAAATCAAAACAAAACTGAGTAGGTTCCCTGAAAAGATTTTTTAAAAAATTAGACAAACCTTTAGTCAAATTGACTAAGAAAAAATATAGATGACTCATATAACTAAAATCATAAAGAGTAAGCATTACTGCCAATTAAACAGAAATAAAAAGGGTTACATGAGAGTTCTATGAACAACTATACACCAACAAATTAGATTCTGTAGATGAAATGGACAAAATTCCTATAAATGTACAATCTACCAAGACTAAGTTATGAAGAAATAGAAAATGTGAATAGGCCTCAAACAGGTAGAGACGTTAAATCAGTAATCAAAAACTTCCTAGGAAAAAAGAAACCAGAACAAGATGGCTTCACTGGTGAATTATACCAAAGATTTAAAAAAGAATTAACAAGTTCCTTCTTAGTGCAGTAAGCACTGCATCAGTCTCATAAAAAAAGAATTAACAAAAATCCTTCAAAAACTCTTCCAAAAAGTTGAAGAAAAGTCCAAAACTACCTAGCTTAATCTATGAGACCAGTGTTATCCTGATACCAAAGACCCTGCAAGAAAAGAAAACTACAGACCAATATACCTTACGAAAACTGATGTGCAAATTCTCAACAAAATACCAGCAAACTGAATTCAGTAGCATATTTAAAGGATTCTACCCCACGACCAAGTGAAATTTAGTCCTGGAATACAAGGATGGTTCAACACACAAAAATCAATCAATGCAATACACCATATTAACACAATACAGGAAGAAAAAACCCCATAATCATCTCAATTGATGCAAAAAATCACTAACAAAATTCAATACCCTTGCATGATATAAACACTCAACAAACTATGAATAGAATAAGCTTACCTTAACATAACAAAGGCTACATATGAAAAACCTATAGCTAACCTTATATTCAATGGCGAAAGACAAAAAGCTTTTCCTGTACTCTCAGGAATAAGACAAGGATGCCAACTTAGAAATGAAGAAGTAAAATTATCTGTCTGCGGACAATACAATCTTATATGGAGAAAACCTTAATAATTCCCACCAAAAAAAGTTAAAATATAATTCAGCAAAGTTGCAATGTACAAAACTGACAGACAAAAATCTGTTGCCTTTCTGTACACAAACAACAAGTGTAACCAGAAAAGGAAATGAAGAAAGTAATTCAATTTACAACAGCATCAAAAGAATAAAATACTTAGGAATAAATTTAACCAAGTTGGTGAAAGACTTTTTCATGGAAAACTACACCACACTGCTGAAAGAAATTAAAGAACACACAAATAAATGGAAAGACATCCCATGTTCATGGACTGGAAGACTTAATATTGTTAAGATGTCAATATTACTCAAAGTAATATACAGATTACTTGCAATCCCTATCAAAATCCCAACAATGCATTTTGAAATGATAGAAATATGTGTCATAAAATTCATATACGATCTCAAGGGACCCCTCAAATAGCCAAAACAATCTGGTAAAAGAAGAACAAAATTGGAGTTCTCGCATTTTCTGATTTCAAAATGTACTACAAAGCTACAGTAGTCAGGGGACTTCCTTGGCAGTCCAGTGGTTAAGACTCCATGCTTCCACTGCAGGGGGCACTTAGCTCCTGGTCTGGGAACTAAGATCCCGCATGCAGCACAGCATAGGCAAAAAAAAAAAAAAAAATCTATAGTAGTAGGCCTATAGATAAATAGAATCAAATAAAGAGCCTGGAAATAAACCCTTACGTACATGGCCAAATGAGTTTCAACAAGGGTGCTGAGGCCATTCAATCAGAATAGGACAGTCTTTTCAACAAATTGTATTGGGAAAACTGGATATCTACATGCAAGAGAATGAAGTTAGACCCTTACCTTACACCAGATACAAAAAACTCAAAAGAAGATCAAAGACCTAAGATCTAAGAGCTAAAACAATAAAAATCTTAGGAAAAAAAATAGGAAAAGTTGTCACGATATTGGATTTGGCAATGGCTTCTTGGGTATGGCACCAAAAGCACAGGCAAAATTTAAAAATTAAAAATAGATAAATTGGGCTTCCCTGATGGCACAGTGGTTAAGAATCCGCCTGCCAATGCAGGAGACATGGGTTCGAGCCCTGGTCCGGGAAGATCCCACATGCCGCGGAGCAACTAAGCCCCTGTGCCACAACTACTAAGCCCCTGCGTCACAACTACTGAGCCTGTGCTCTAGAGCCCTCGAGCCACAACTACTGAGCCTGAGTGCCACAACTACTGAAGCCCGCGTGCCAAGAGACCGTGCTCTGCAACAAGAGAAGCCACCCAATGAGACGCCCAGGCACCACAATGAAGAGTAGCGCCCGCTCGCTGCTTACCCTGCACCCAGCAACAAAGACCCAACACAGCCAAATAAATAAATAAATTTATTTTTAAAAAAATAGATAAATTGAACTTCATTAAAATTAAAAATATATGTTAGGCCCTGCGGCTGCTGCCGTCGCCACGGAGAAACTGTTGGAGCTGGCAGCCTAGGAATGAATCTCTTCTCAGCCTCTAAGCTCACCTGGTCAGAATCCTTGGATGAGCCTGTGGGACCCTTCCCTCTAGCCCTGTGGTTTGGAACCAGTGGCTTTGGGACTGTAAGAGGATGGACAAAGACTTTCAGGGCCTGCTAGATTCATCCCTGATGGGATCAGGCACTGCCAGCTGCTCAGAGGATGAGGAGTCACTGGCAGGGCAGAAGCGGGCCTCCTCACAGGCTTTGGGCACCATCCCTAAATAGAGAAGCTCCTCCAGGTTCATCAAGAGAAAGAAGTTTGACGATGAGCTGGTGGAGAGCAGCCTGACTAAGTCCTCTACCCGGGCGAAGGGGGCCAGTGGGATGGAACCAGGGCACTGTTCGGGGAGTGAACCCTCCTCCAGTGAGAAGAAGGTGTCCAAGGCCCCCAGAACCCCTGTGCCACCCAGCCCAGCCCCAGCCCCTGGACTCATGAAGCGTGTGAAGGAGAGCAAACAGCCACTCCAGGTGACCAAGGATCTGGGCCACTGGAAGCCTGCGGACGACCTCCTGCTCATCAGTGCCGTGTTGCAGACCAATGACCTGACATCTGTCTACCTGGGCGTGAAGTTCAGCTGCCCCTTCATCCTGCGGGAAGTCCAGGAGTGCTGGTACGCCCTGCTCTCCGATCCTGTCATCTCCAAGCTGGCCTGCCAGGCCATGAGACAGCTGCACCCAGAGGCCATTGCTGCCACCCAGAGCAAGGCCCTGTTTAGCAAGGCTGAAGGGCAGCTGCTGAGCAAAGTGGGATCGGCCAGCCAGCCCACCTTGGAGACCTTCCAGGACCTGCTGCACAGACACCCTGATGCCTTCTACCTGGCCCATACTGCCAAGGCTCTGCAGGCCCACTGGCAGCTCGTGAAGCAGTATTACCTGTTGGAGGACCAGACAGTGCAGCCGCTGCCCAAGGGGGACCAAGTGCTGAACTTCTCCGATGCAGAGGACTTGATTGATGACAGTAAGCTCAAGGACATGTGAGATGAAGTCCTAGAACATGAGCTGACAGTGGCTGACCGGTGCCAGAAACGAGAGATTCGGCAGCTGGAACAGGAACTGCGTAAGTGGCAGGTGCTAGTAGAGAGCATCACAGGCATGAGCTCTCCGGACTTTGAAAACCAGACCCTGGCAGTGCTGCGGGGCCGCACGCTGCAGTACCTGTTGTGCTCGAGAGAGATCACCGTAGGCAGAGCAACCAAGGATAACCAGATTGACATGGACCTGTCTCTGGAGGGTCCAGCCTGGAAGGTCTCCCAGAAACAAGGTGTCATCAAGCTGAAGAACAACGGTAATTTCTTCATTGTCAGTGAGGGCCGGCGACCCATCTACGTTGATGGACGGCCTGTGCTGTGTGGCTCTAAATGGCGCCTTAGAAACAACTCTGTGGTGGAGACTGCCAGCCTGTGATTCATCTTCCTCATCAACCAGGACCTCACTGCCCTTATTCGGGCTGAGGCTGCCAAGATCACGCCACAGTGAGAAGTGGTGGCAGGACCCATGGGCTCTCTCTGGCCTCAGTTTCCCCTGCCATCCCAGAGCCCTGGCGCTGGGAACTCAGGCTCCTGGAAAAACCAGAGGGGGCTGCGGGAGACTCAGCTCCTGGCCCCTTGATCTGAGCCTCTGCGGGAGGGTAGGGCTGGCCCTGGGGAAGCCCCTAGAGGCTGGGACCCTCAGGCTTCCTTAGTGCCAGAGCCCCTCTCCTTCCCTCTCTGCAGAGGACCCTACCCTTTCCCCCAGATTCCCACCTTTGCCCCGTGTCTCCAGCTGATTAGCTTCAGACTTTTCCTTTATAATTTTCCTTTTGTAAATACAAAGCACTGAGTTCCACCCCCCCAAAAAAAAATGTATGTTCACTAAAGGACATTACCAACACAGTGAAAAGGCAACTCACAATGGAAAAATACATATGTGTGTGTGAGTGTGTGTGTGTATAAAGCTTATATCTGATAAGGGATTAATATCCAGGCTACATAAAGAACTCAGCACCACCAACAAAATAAAATATAGGCAAAGACTTGAAGAGACATTTCTCCACACAAATGGGCAATAAGCATGTGATAAGATGCTGAACACCACAAATCATTCAGGGAATGCAAATCAAAACCACAGTGAGATACCACTTTATATTTACTTTTTATTTTTTATTTATGTATTTATTTTTTTTTGCAGAGCACAGGCTCCGGATGTGCAGGCTCAGCGGCCATAGCTCACGGGCCCAGCTGCTCCGCGGCATGTGGGATCTTCCCGGACCGGGGCACGAACCCGTGTCCCCTGCATCGGCAGGCGGACTCTCAACCACTGCGCCACCAGGGAAGCCCCCCACTTTATATTTAGAATGGTATTACCAAAAGCATAGAAAATAACAAGTTTTAGAAAGGATGTGCAGAAGCTGGAACTCTTGTGCATTGCTAGTGGGAATATAAAATGGTGTAGCCACTGTAGAAGACAGTATGGTGGTTTCTCAAAAAATTAAACCTAAAATTACTATATGATCCAAATTTCACTTCTGGGTAAGTGCCCGAAAGAATTAAAAGCAAGGTCATCAAGAAATATTTGTATACCTATGTTAATAGCAGCATTATTTACAACAACCAAAGGGTGGAAGCAACCAAGTATCCATCAACGGATGGATGTAAAAACAAAACGTCGTATATACAAACAATGGAATATTATTCAGCCTTAAAAAGGTAGGAAGTTCTGACACATCCTACAATGTGGATGAACCTTGAAGACATTCTTCTACGTGAAATAAAATGGTCCCAAAAAGAAAAATCTTGTATGATTCCCCTAAAAGAGGTACCTAAAGCAGTCAAATTCATAGACACACAAAGTAGAATGATGTTTTCCAGGTGCTGGGTGAGGGGACAATGGGCAGTTACTGTTTAGTGGGTATGGAGTTGCAGTTTGGAAAAAAAGAAGGTTCTGGAGATGGGTGGTAGTAATGGTTGTTCAATAATGTGAATTTACTCAATGCCACTGAACTGTGCACTTAGAAATGATTAAAATGGTAAATTTTATGTTATGAATATTTTACCACAATAAAAAATGAGGAAGGTTTCTATTGTGTGCAGTTTCCAAGAGCAGTGGAAGAATACAGGACTGGGAAGGTGTGCATAAGTATCTAGGATATCCTTCCTTTTATGCTGGCCCTGTGGCACCTTAACAGGCCAAGAGACTTGGAGTTGCCTCATTACAGGTGACTCAGAATGATGCCGTCAATGTGATAAACTGATGTGAGCTGGGATCCTGCAGAGTCTGAGGGTACCTAAGAACACCCTCAATTCTGACACCAATTGCAAGTTCAGTTTTGATAATTCCCTAGCATAACTCACTCAAACTCATATTTGTATTCATGAATATGGTTTATTACATCAAAAGGGTACAGATTAAAATCCATCAAAGGAAGAGGCACTTGGGCAGGGTCCAAGAAAATTCCAAGTTCAAGCTTCCAGTTATCTTCTCCCAAGGGAGTCAGAGACAGTGCTGGCTTCTCCCAGCACCAGTGTGTGGTCCTGTGCAGGGAGGACTGCAGACCAGGAAAGCTCACCCAAGCCTGGTGTTCAGAGCTTTTTGGGGGGTTGGTCAAGTATACTTTGTTGACTTTAGTCTCCACTGAACTGGCAGAAAAACCTATAACCCTCAGGTTTTGGTCATTTTTAAAAATTCTCTAAAGTAAATTATTAAAATAATTCTGATTTAAGCCAGCTGTTTATTCAACTTGAGATTCTAAATTAATAACTCCAATAGAGTGAGTTGTTCATGAAACAATTCGTTTAGTCATTCAAAACACTTAGATAAGAAATTAAGATCGTGTAACGCTAAAATTAAATTACAGACACTGGGGTGGGATTTCAACAACAGCTAGAAAA